>NC_072488.1:28305000-28615769 GCF_027574615.1 Eptesicus fuscus | reverse complement strand
GGTTCTAATGAGAGAGCCATCGCCACCCTAATGGTGAATAAATTCCACAGTGGACAGAAGCTACAGCTGATGCCTGAAAGTTTGCCTGCCCTACTGAATTAATATTTGTCTAGCCACCCCACAACTGTGTAAGCCAATTAATATATCTTATATCTCTAGCTAAACCCTGACCAATATAAGTATTATTATCATACCTATTTTTTATATTTTTTTAAAAAACATACTATTTCTTATCTATTTTTTGTGCACCATAGCTTATCAGTGAGTAAAGTCTAAATGTTGGAAGAGCAGCACTTGTTTTACAGTCTCCTTAAAATAAAGTCAGGTGGTTGTGATTTCACTGAGCTACCAACCTCTATTAACACAGTGAAACTAGCTTATGTAGAAATCAACTTTTATTATTGTTTAAACATCACTGCTTCCCCATCAGTTTAACAAGGAAAGGGATGACTATGCCAATAGAAAGTTACTCCATAAAAAAGTGATAGGATAAATATTTGTAATGAGACTAGCAAGTACCAACACCTTCCTCCTTAAAAGTATGTCTGAATGCTTTTATTTGTGAGTAGTAAAGGTTGTGAGTTGTAAATGTGACCTGCAAACTCTTTACCTAACTCTCAACCATCAAATAGCAATGAAGAGGTAGATGTCATATTCGATAGAACCTGGGCATATTTTCTAGTGTGCTGGAAAGAGAAAACAGTTTACTAATCATAGTCTCAATAGTGAACATAGGTTAAGCTAGTCCTGACTTTTGAAATTAGAGCCAGGCTCTCCTAAGAAATGGTGTATATAGATATCTCAGTGGGAAACCTGTATTCTACAGCAGTCAAGATTTCTTGCAAAGGCTATAATAGGAAAGACATTTTTAGGACCTCTTTTATTCCTCTTCCAACCTCTTGATTTAGAATTTTGTCTTTGATTTGAATATGATGTATGCTTTGCTTTCATAAATAGTTTTTCTACTTACCTTCACAATCTACAAGATAATCAGGTTGTATATTTTCTCAGCTTTTAGCCATGAGTGCAAGACAGAGATTTGACTAAAGACACACAGCCTACAAGTGGCTAAATCGGTTATTAAAAGCTGTTTATCCAACTCTCTTCTTACTTTTATGCTCGCTCCACATTTGATCACCCTTCAAGCAGAACCCCACCTTCCTTGATGGCCCAGTCTTTGAGGTGAAGAACAAGGAACCACTGAGGAGAAATGTTTTATTCATGCATCAAACAGTAGAAATAACAGAATCAATAAATCACTTCCCACTGCTTCATAACAAGTTGTCACAAACTTAGCTGTTTAAAACAATATTCATTTCTGATCTCAGTTTCTGTAGTTCAAAAGTCCAGGCATGGTTGGTTCCATAACTCAGGGTCTCCTAAGGCTGAAATCAAGATGGCGGACAAAGTTGCAGTTCTCTTCTGGGGCTTGGTGTCCTCCTCAAAAACCACAAGTTGTTAGCAGAATTCAGTTATTCCTCGTGCTTTCCACATGGCCCTCTCTATTTTCAAGTCTCAGTGGGTCAGGTCTCTCTCAATCTTTAAATCTCCCTGATTTCCCTTTGTCCTTCTTCTCCAGCTTTTAAGGGCTATTTTGGTGGAAATAGCATTAGACCTGCATTCTCACCCTGCCTCTGCAACCACTAGCTGTATAAGGGGTCACATAAACTTTCAAGGCTTATTTGACCCCCATAAACATTGGGGTCACATAAACTTTCGAGGCTTATTTCCTTAGGGGTAGAGTGAGGACACTAAAGTCTACTTTTTCTCTCAACAGATTTCCTGACACATAGGAATCACTGTAGGGTCTCTTTCGTTTCTAATCTGGAATCATTTGAGCAAGCAGTTCAGTAATAAAGATGTACTTTTTGGCCAAATACATAGCAAGATTCCCTGATTATGCTCAATAAAAGTTAATTAAATGAAGATATTAGTAAAAGTACTAATATGAGCAGCACTTCAAGTAATCTATATTTCACAAAGGGGAGAAATTATGCAAGAATAGTAGTGCTTCTCAGAATCCTGACATCTCTGCAAGATTTATGAATTTTATTAACTGTTGATTCAGATGAAACCCAGTATCTGATAGTTATGAGTCATGAACAGCAATTAATTAGACTGCTGCCACTCAAAAGGAACTAGAACCTAATGCATAACAATGATCAGGCAAGTCTAGAGAAGTCTCTCACATAGATTTAATATTGAACTATCAATATACATAATGTTTTCAAAGGAAAAATATAATTATGCCTCCATTGTGCATGGCTCTATACATTATAATCAACTATGAAGTTAATTTTTAAGAGTGTTTTTTTTTTCCTACAATGTCTTAGGGCATGATAATATTTGTCAATAGACTTCTTTGTTGATATTTCTATACACATGTTAAATTGCAACCTCACCTACCAAAAACACTGTTTTGAATATATAGTCAAATACTTTAGAAAAATAAATAAATAAAAGCCTTGCCCTGACCAGTTTTCAGAGTGGTTGGAGCATTGGCCTGTGCACTGAAGGGTGCAGAATTCGATTCCCGATCAAGAGCGTGTGCCTGGGTTGCAGGTTTGATCCCTGGCCCAGTCAGGGCACATGCTGGAGGCAACCAATGGTTGTGACTCTCTCAAATCTGTTTATCCTTCTCCCTCTCCCTCTCTCCCTTCCTTCCACTGCCTCTAAAAAAATAAAAATTAAAATAAAAATTACAGCCTTGTTTAGCAAACTCGGTGTGCATTAAAAGCTTTGTGCTCATTGAAAATGTAGGTGTTAAAGTGTGCAATCAAGGAAAAATTGCATTATAGAAAACTAATGAGTTAAGAGTTTCTAAACGTTCTGGAATTTGAGACATGTGGAATTTTATGTAGCTGTCAGTGAATAGGTGGAGACTCATGATGCTGGGTGCTTCCTCAGAAATAAATATTGGATTTGTCAAATACTTTAAAATAATCTACTGAGATGATACTATGGGTATTTTTTTTCTTTATTCATTAATATTTACTCTATGATGGCAGAAGTTGTGGCTGGTGATATTGTTATTGATATACCAACTTAGTGAAGAAGTTTCAGAGGATTTCATTTAGCTTTCCCTAGTATGATGGCTCTTATCCTACATATCCAATAACCAATCTGAGTGTTCTGCTAACTGCCAAGTTTAGCCAAAATGATTATACATTTGGAAATGGAGGGAATGACCATTATGTGGGTTCATGAGCCCAGAAGTTTAAATATGAGTTGGATGTTGGACATTTATCACCTGGCCACAGTCTGCCCTCATTTTGAAGATGACAAAGCTATTTGGTGTTTGGTCCTTGGATATCAATGCCAATTCAGCCTCGGTATTCAACCACCTATTCCCTAAATCCAGTAATCTTTAAATACGTGGGAACTTCCTTTATCTATTATATTGTTAACTAAGTAAAAGGTTCCTAATATTTTGTGGGTGTAGGAACAGTTTTAGATTTACAGAAAAATTATGAAGTTAGTATAAAGATATTCAATATACCCATTGCTTATGTATAGCTTCTTTTGCCTTTAGTCATACCAATTGCACTCATTTACAAAGTTAAGATAAGCACTTTGCTCTTTTACAACCTTTATTGAGTATTTTTTTTACATTTATAAATAAAGTTTTTAAAACATATTACAATCCATCCTTGGATTCCCCTGAGTTCCTAAATTATTTTTTTATGAATACATATCATTAAGGTTGATTTTTGGTGCTGACACGTTTTAGGGTCTTTGAAGAATAAATAGTGTTATGTTGCCACAATTATAGTGTAATACAAAATAGTTTTGCTGCCCTGAAGAGTCCTCTGTGTTTTGAAACCACTGATCTTTGTTACCATGTCTGTAGTTTGTCTTTTCCGGATGTCATATAATTGGAATCAGAGAGTATGTGACCTTTTCAGACTAGCTTCTTTCACTTAGCACTATACATATGAGATTCATCCATGTCTTCTCCTGGCTTGATAAATCATTTAGTTTTATTGATGAATAATATTTTGAGTGGAAATGGAATACTTTATTAACTCATCTATTGAAAGATATTATGGTTGCTTCCAGTTTGGGATGATTATGAACACAGCTGCTATAAACATTCATGTGCAGGTTTTTTGTAGACATACATTTTCAAATCAGTTGGGTAAACATAGGGGAGTGCAATTTCTAGATCACATGGTAAGATTATGTTTAGCTTTGAAAAAAGCTGCCAAAATGTCTCTAAAAGTGGTTATACCATTTTGTATTCCCTCCAGCAATGAGTAAGTGTTCCTGTCATTCAACATTGTCATCAGGAACTGATATTTACAGGTAATTGATGAGTAGTGGTTCTTCAAGCCATTTTTTTTTTTCATAAGAAGTTTGCAGAAGATTTACAGGATTAGGTGAAGAAAATTGCAAATGTTAGAGTAAAACCATGCTTTCTATGCTTTCCAATGATGATCTATATTCTTTTGATTAATTATAGTTACAATTGAATTTTGCTTAGGCTTTTCCCTGTGCTTGGAGATACATTAACCTAGAATGTTACCATTTTTTCCTTTAATTTCACAATTAAAATCAATAACCAAACCAAATAAGCTGTGCAGTGATGAACATAGGCCTATCTCATATGGTTAAAAGTAAAGTTGTTTAACAACATAGTCATAACATTTTGGTTTCTTTCCAATTACATACATTTTAGACTTCCAAATACTTGGTTTAATTTTTGTTTATTTTTTCAAGTGCAGTTGAAACTACTAATTATGTTAAATATGTGTTTAACTTGCTCCCATACTTACATTAGGGGAAAAATAAATTTCAAATAAAATGGACTTCTTATGTGTTATAATCTACACTTTTATTTCCAAATTAGATGATTATTAGGCATATATTTAATAGCTACTATTAGGTTAAAAATGCTAAATGTGACCTTAACTTTGAGACTGAAACATGTAATTTTCACTATTTATACATCTGAATTTTGCTATTTAATATGTAATTTTAAAAGTAAAGGAGGTACTTGTATATTATTAAGTGTACTATACATATATTTGAGTTATAGTCTCATTGGATTTGAAAGAATATAATTACATCAATTTTGATCTTACCCTGGCCAGGTGGCCCAGTTGGTTGGAAAATCATCCCATACACCAAAAAGTTGCTGGTTTGATTCCAGGTCAGGACACTTACAGGAAGGCAACCAATCAATAAGCATGTCCTCAGATGAGGATTAAAACATTTTTTTTCACAGTTCTTATAGCTGTTAAAAACATAGCCAGTAGATTTTAATACAAGTATCCTTATAAGATACAAAGAGGGTATTTTATAATATAAAAAATTAACCCACCAAAATGGTAATTCTAAATATATGTGTAACTAATAAAATTGTCTCAAATTTATATAAATCAAAGTTTAAAAATCAATAGGGAAAGTAGATAAATGCATGAATATTATGGCAGATTTTATTATCTTCTCTTTGAAATAACATGTTTATTTTCAGGTTCATGATATACTGTATGTCAGATATATTGCTGAAATAATAATATTGTGACTGTATAGAATTTGGAAAAAGAAACAAATTACAAAAATTAAGAATTTGATGAAGGAGGTAGAGTGACTTAAGAAAGCTAAGATACCATTCAAAGCAAACATCCTTTATATATTTATTCCTTTAATAGGGATTCAAAGCTTCAGGCTAGGAGAAACCTTCAAATTAGTTGTTTGCATAACTTGTTTTAGGAGTAAAATGCCAGTGATACCATTAAGATGGTAGGTATGGAAAAATTGTATTTATTAGATTTTTATGCCAGTATTTTTATCAATCCATTTCAAAAACTAAGTAAGTATTTAATTAGATTACTAATCCCATTAGGTAGTAATAATACTTAACACAAAACAGAAATGTATAGCTTTTGCCTTTTATAAATGTATATTTTATTGCAATTGGCTATATTTTAATGCCTACAATTTACTTTAAGACATATTAGTATGTAATATTAAGTATTAGTTTTCAGTTTATTCTACATTCATTGTTCTACCTCAAAATGCATGCTCCATGCATAAAGATATCAGATATGCCACAATCTAAAGCAAGCTAAAATAATCATTTTTTCCATATCTCAACATTTCAGATTTTGTTCACTAATATTTTTTCTTATTTTTGAATTAAAAGCATAATACTTAGTATAACTAGAAATAAATTTTCAGTGGTGAAATTAAGAACATTAAAGAAATGTGGATTAGCTAAAATAGTTTACAGACACTTCGATCTTTGCATAAGTTAACTTGAAGAATCTAGTCCTAGCCAGCTTCACTTAGTGGATAGAGCTTTGGCCTGCAGGGGTTTCAGCTAGATCCCAGGTGGGGAGCATGCAGGAGGCAGCAGATCAATGATTCTCTCTTATCATTGACCTCTCTCTTCCTCTGTGAAATAAAAAAATAAAATAATGTAAGAATCTAGGGAAACCTCATCCGTGTTTCCTTCCAAAAAACTTTCTTCTAGAAGCTACTTGAATATGTCTGGCATGAACATGCTATACAATAAAAGCTAATATGCAAATCAACCGAATGGTGGAACGACTGGTCGGTGGGGGGCAGGGCCAGTGAGCAGGCGGCATGAGGCCATCCAAGGCAGGTGCCAGCGGGCAGAGGGAGGGTTCGGCGATCAGGCAGCAGTGGAGGGGTGGTCAGGGTGGAAGAGGTTGGCACTGGCCACTCTTGCCTCCCACAGAGAGGGGGCCTAAGCCATCAGTTGGACATCCCCTGAGGGCTCCCAGACTGCAAGAGGGCACAGGTCGGGCTGAAGCACCCCCCCCCCCCAGTGCATGAATTTTCATGCACCGTGCCTCTAGTTTCATATAAATTGGTATTGCTAACACCTAAAGTTTACCTGTAATTTACTAAATATCTGTAATAATACAAGTGTAATATGCAAATCAACCGAACAGCCAAATAGTGGAACAACCTTCTGGGTGACCTTCTGGACGAAGCCAGGGCTGCGAGGGACGAGCCCCTTGCACGAATTTTGTGCATTGGGCCTCTAGTGTTGTATGAAAGGTTTGTGGCCACATACTAATAAACATTTGTCTAGTAATTACCTGTAATTTTGCCAGAATTTATTCTGAGAATTACTTATTCAAAACATTGAAATGAAATTGCAGGGAATAGCTAAAATTAACCACATATTTTTAAAATTTAAAATAACCTAATAGTTTTTGATGACCATATTTGCTTAGGTCAGTTTATCATAGAATGGTTAGACCAAAAAAAAAATCAAGGCAGAGAGAAACTAATAGAAAGGTAATATTAAATGCGATGAAGTTTCAACAGTATGTGAGTTCACATCCTGTGTTACTCAAGAAAGGCATACTAAATAAAAGATAAGGTAATATCAAGAGAGTAGGGCATTAGAGGTTGGAAGCATCATGAGAAAAAATATAAGGAAATCACATGGAAATATTTGGGAAATAGTGAGAAGATAAAATTTTCACATAGTAGGTGCTCAATGAATATTTATTAAATGAATAAGTGAGTGAATGAACAAATAAAGTTGAAATGTTTGAGGCTTGGGATTAAAGATCATTTATCTATGAATAGTTTCTTGGGAAGGAAAGTAATTTATGGTTTCTTATAAATTATGTAATTAAATCATTTGACTCTTTCATGTTGTAAAATGACTACAATTTTAGGAGGATTATCTGGATGCAGAGTTAAGGATTAATTGAAAGGTGTAGTTAAGTAGGGGATAGAGTGAGCAAAATAATAGAGGAAATAACTTCAACACATAGAATGAGAAACAATTGAGTCGAATTTAAATAAAAAAGTCCAGCTTTAATATTAAGAACATTTTTGAGGGTTTACACAATGTGCCAGCACTGTTTTAAGTGCTTTACCTATTGTATCTCAATTACACCATGCAACCATCCTCTAAACAGGTATTAATTGCTTCCATTTTTCAGATATTGCACTCGTACATAGAAAATTCAAAGAGTTAGTAAGTGATGGAGCTGGAATTCATACATTTGAAGTCAAATCTGGGCAAACTCTAGAAATCAAGTTCTTAAAACTATGCAATGGAAATCAATATGACAGACTATAAATGTTGAGGAAGGGGAAAATGACCTCACAAGAATAAATAGATTTAAGTGTAGGTAACTAGGATAATTCTGGTGTAATTAAGAATGATAACTTAACCTTGGCTCCTGTGGCTCAGTTGGTTGGGCGTAGTCCTGTGGCCAAGGAGGTTGCCAGTTTGATTCCCAGTCAGGTCATATGGCTAGGTTGCAGGATCAATCTCTGGTAGAGGGTGTACAGGAGGCATCCAACCGATGTTGTCCACTTACATAGATGTTTCTCTCCCTCTCCCTTCCTCTGACTGTAAAAATCAATAAACTATAAAATTTTTTGAAAGAATGGTAAGTTAAATTTGTTTAGTTATTGAAATTGTGCATTGCCATAGATAAGAAGAATTATAGCATATAGAAAGAAGTACTGGACAAATATTGATAGGGAGAAAATGACTTTGAATTAGAAACATATTTCTTTGAATAAACATATAACTCATTGAGTGTTCAGTATGTATCAGGAGTGCATATGCGAATAAATTTAGTGTTGGTTGGAAACAAGAGTCTGAAAATATATGAAGGCTATTGCCATTTTTTATTTAGATACAATAAAAAATTATGAGATACTATAAAATTAAGTCATTGAGATAGTTCTGTAAAGAAATAATCAAAACCATTTAAGTTTGGTTATGTATATATTATCTCTAATTTTCTACACATTGATAATGTTTAATAAGATATGGTGACTTTAACATGATTTGTTACAACTTATTTTGTCTTTGGTAATACCCTGAACTTATTTTCCTTACTCACTTTTTTCTTCTATGCTTTTACTTCTATGCATAAATGTATTTGAGCCAAAACCGGTTTGGTTCAGTGGATAGAGCGTCGGCCTGCGGACTGAAAGGTCCCAGGTTCGATTCCGGTCAAGGGCATGTACCTTGGTTGCGGGCACATCCCCAGTGGGGGTTGTGCAAGAGGCAGCTGATCGATGTTTCTCTATCATCGATGTTTCTAACTCTCTATCCTTCTCTCTTCCTCTCTGTAAAAAATCAATAAAATATATTTAAAAAAAAATAAAAATAAATAAATGTATTTGAAAAATGTAAATCAAACATATACAGTTTGTCATCCAAACACATCTATTAATGATGTCCCATATTTTTTATTTAAAGCAGGCAGAGGTGATATTTACCCACAAATTTTATAGTAAGTTACATTTTATATATAATCACCATTCAACAATATAGTCTGTAAAATATTTTACAGGCTTTTTGATGTAAAATCCTCATTTGTAAGTAGTTTGCAATCCTAATATATAAAAATCCAGGGTCCGTAACGTTTAAAATGACCGAAGGCTCGACAAAATGCCAGACTGCGCACACAGCAGGCTCCGGTGGTCAGGGACTGGTGAGTGGGCTGAACTGCTGACCTCTTGGGAAGAGAGAGAGGTGAGGCTGATCCTGCTTCTCTCTCTCCGGGCCTTACCAGCAGCCGCACCTCTCTCTCTCTGAGAGATCAGCAGTTCAGCCCACTTGCCAGCAGCCTGGGGTGGCTGTTGATCACCCCCACTTCTCTGATCAAGCCCAGAGATAGGCCCAGAGATGCTGAATGGCATAGAAACCGACCAATCAGAACCTAATCTGAGTGAACTGGAAAGGCAGAACCTAAGGTGGGGGCTGAGGAGGGTTTTTCAGGGCAACAGCTGTTTGGTGTAAGGTGTAAGAAAGCGGTTAAACTTTTTAATGACCGGTTTGGCAGCATAGTGCATATGGCTGGCTATCAGTCCAGATATAGGGTTTATGTATTTTTGTCTGCCAAGAGCATCTCTTCCTGCTGAAAAAGGCTTTTCCTCCCATTTAAGCAATCCTATTCTATATAACCTATCTATACTAATAAAAGGGTAATTGTGCTAATTAGACCAATTTGACCGGCCATCTTCCAGATGTCTGACTTCCTTCCGGACAAAGCCATGGTGGCAATCAGGCCAGCAGGGGAGGGCAGATGGGGGTGAGATCAGGCTTGCAGGGGGTTAGGGGCAATCAGGCTGGCAGGGGAGGACAGTTGGGGGTGAGATCAGGCCAGCAGGGGAGAGCAGTTAGGGGCGATCAGGCAGGCAGGCAGAGAGGTTAGGAGCGATCAGGCAGACAGGCAGAGGAAGTTAGGGGCGATCAGGCAGGCCGGCAGGTGAGCGATTAGGAGCCAGTGGTCCCAGATTACGAGAGGGATGTCTGACTACCGGTTGGGATCAGGCCTAAACCGGCAGTTGAACATCTCCCAAGGAGTCCCTGATTGGAGAGGGTGCAGGCTGGGCTGAGAGACCCCCCCCTCGCATGAATTTCATGCACCGGGCCACTAGTTTATATTATAATTATCTAACTTTTAGGATGATTGATTGAAGTAAATTAAAAGAACAAAAGAGTATCTCCTGACATTCAGAAGCTGGCCTGACACTCACAGATGGGTCATGTCATCCTCTTATTAGACATAAATAATCTCACAGAATACTAACCTCGAAAAGGTTGCTTGTGTTCATGATAAATTGAGAGAAAGAAACACCATTACATATTTTTTTTCTTCTCTAAGCAGAGATAAAATATTTCCTCAACCACCCACTAAAATACCAAATGTCCATCATTCAGCCAGAATGCGTGACTGCTAGGTCTTTCCAATTACTTTATTCTTATTATATTCTCTCCTTCCTATGGGTGATTTATTTAACTCCGAGTTATAGAATTTCCCCCACTTTCTGACAGCATCCAATCTAGAGTAAACCTCCACTTCTCTAAATCCTCCTCAAATGACCCAACCAAAGCCCAAATTCTATAGCAAATTATTTCTAACACGCTTTTACAGAGAAAACCCATGTCACCATCATGTGTATTCTCCCTCACCTCAACATGTAAGGAATCCACCTTGAATTGTTACAAGTGTGTTGCTGTTTGCCTTTGTCTTGGATCATTGACATAAAATAATTATTAACTTATTTTAGACATTCTCTCAGCACAATTGAGTACTTACTAAATAATAGGCACTGTGTTAGATATTGGGGAAATGAAGATGTTAAAATTCATGGTCTTGCTCCATCTAACAAGCTAATAAACAGTGCCTTAATGAAGGGAAAACTGTCCACTGTAATTAGTATTAAAGTATAGAAAAGCATGAATATTTTTTTTATTTTGATGGTTGCTGTTATCTTGACAGTGGAGATGGCCTTAAATTATGGTATTGAAAGACAGCATTCTGTCATAAGAGAAAGTAATATGATAGTCATTGTTATAACAAAGTCAGCCTTCGATTTAATTTTACTAGAACCCACTTGTGATTTATAGTGAGAATTATGCTATCCTACCCATTGATATTGTTTGATAATATTATATGCCTTATAGGACTTTGGAAAAATAGATGTAAATTAATTGGTAACAATTTTTTGTGTGTGAGGGGTGGGATTCAGCAAAATAGTATATCTACACTAAAATTTTTAATTATAAAATTTTATCAGGAAAGTTGGAAACTAAATTATGGTCTTTGGGTGATTATGATTTATTAAAGTAGGTTAAGTCTTGGTAAAATAAAATAAAATAAAAATCTGTACCATTCTGCTGAGTGGACGTTGATAATATGCATATAGGAAAGCACACTGTACCTCATTCTCAATTTTGTTGTAAACCTAAAACTTCTTTAAAAAGTAATTTGTCTTTAAAATTAACAGTGTTTTTTTTAAATCTAGTGAAAGAAAATATCAGAGATGATTCATAGTAAATTAATAAGTTACATTATTTTCTCATAAAATCTACCTTAGCTTAATAAATTTATTTTTTTCACATAATACTTTTAAAGCAATTCTGATTCTAACAATAGTAAAATTAACCTTTCATACCTTGTGGGGATTTGAAATATTTCTTATCTTGAAATAAATATTTGAAACATGCAAATTCATATTTATTTCTGCTTAATATTTCAAGAATTGGACAGGTAAGGCCTTTCAATAATCAAATTTATAAGCATTTTTTTTTCATCTGTGATTATCATTACTAGTCTATTTGCTGTTGTCTTCTTTGAAAATGACTATTATTGAAAGGTTATATTTATCAATTCGATCATTTCATGTCTGTTATATAATCACTAGAGACCCGGTGCACGGATTCATGCACTGGTGGGTTCCCTTGGCCTGGCTTGTGAGGATCAGGTCTAAACCGGCTCTCTAACATCCCCCGAGGGGTCCCAGATTGCGAGAGGGTGCAGGCCAGGCCAAGGGACCCCACCAATGCACAATAGGGGCCAGGGAGGGACTGTGGGAGGGCTCCAGGAGGACTCCAGTCCTAATTGGCCAGACCCCAGCAGCAAGCTAACCTCCCGGTGGAGCATCTGCCCCCTGGTGTTCAGTGCACGTCACAGCTTCCAATGGAATGCTCAGATGGTCCATTGGTTGCTTAGTCTTTTATATATATAGAGAGAGATACTTTGTTATATCATTATAACTGAAGTTCCCTCATTTATCACCTGTAATTCCATTATCTACCAAGTTAATTCTGCATTTCACTTCCTTAAGTGACAGTAGAACTTGGTCAGTTATAGTTTTTTATTTCACCTGAGATTTTCTTCTTTGGTTAATATTTATTTTTCCTTCAGCAATTTTACAGGTACTTTCAAAATATTGTTTTAATTGATTAAATAACCACTTCAAAAGAAATATTTGCACATTCCCCTCCCAGCTTATATATATGCCCCTCTTTTGCAGTCTGAAGATTTTTTTTTTCATGTCTCCTAGACTGTTTTTTTCATATTTATTGAATACTGAGTTTGATTTAATAGTTATTTCAGAGATGTGTGTAAGGTCAATGTCAAAGCCCATACCAGTTGACCTTCTGCAACATAGAGATATACAATGGGCTGGAACCAGTGGACGGATTATGGAGGGGCTAACTTTAACCTCCAGGTGTTTGATTGCTGGCAATTTTCATCTGTGAAATCATGAAGTAGACCAAGTGAAGTTGTTGGTTCACTATTCCTTCTAACACTAAAGGGAAAAGTGAAGATTGGAGTTACAGAAAACTATAGCAGAAACTATCTCCGTAGAATTGTTCAAAATGAAAAAAAAAAAAAATAGGAGGTCATATTTTGTTGGTTGTTTTTGCTGAAAATTATCTTTGATTTACATAATTTTATTATTAGAATATAAGCTTTAGGATAATATTTGTTTTTATCCTATCATCTCTCAAAAATCTGAGTTTAATGACCTTGTCTTTTGAATCAATTGAAGAATGAGAGTCTGGATCAGAACTGTATCTTTGCCACATGTCCAGCAGGTTTATTTACTTTTCCTTAGAGATCCACTACTTTAATTACATTAGATTCTAAGGATTTTCCCATCTGTTTTGTTTTTTGTTGCTGATTTTGAGGTTGTTTGGGAAGAGTGGAAGAGGAAATTAATTACATTTTCTTGGTTTGCATTTCATCTAATCTTCAGTTAATATTTCTATAATGCATTAGTGAGTACTGAAGCATTTCCTGATTTGAATAGATAGTCTGTTACTGTGTCTTACATTCTCCAGCTCCTTTTCCTAGCATGTGGAACAGTCTTTGTAACATCATTTGGCATTCTAGAAAAACTTGATAAAAATTAAAAGGGGAAGAATCTCCCTGGATCTTTTCCATTGGCACATATGAGCAGGCTGGGCAGGTTGTAGATAACTTCTGAATGAAAAACACCTTATATGTCAAAATAACACTTAGGAACACATTGGGAGAAGTGTGGTTTACAGATGTGGAACATTTCTAGAGCTTCTAAAATTAAAAAAAATATTCTAAAATTACATTCTTCTCAGAAATTTATAAGATGATAGATAATAAATAGTGCTCTAAAATGCTGATTTAAGGTGTAGCCCAACATCAGATATATCTAAACCACTAAAAATGTGCTACAAAAATATGACTTATACAGCATGAGTTGAAGCAACATACAAAGGTGTATTGGATGGCTACTGTCTGGAAAACTCATCACATTATAGGGATCGTCATCAGTAAACGATCAGAGATATGTGAGAATGAAAATGATATAGAGATGAATTTTAATGGAGAGAGGCAAGCATACAGGAAGTAGTGGAAAACAAAATTAGGAAAAAGAAAACTCTCCAAAGGGTGTTAGCAAGGTTTTACGATAAGTATAGAAATAAACATAAAGGGAGCAACAGAAGAAAACGACCTTGACTCAATGTGATAGTCCCATAGTCATGGTGGTATCTCTAAAGTCTTATGCTAAATAAGTTTGACAGAAGGATGCTGTTTAGACTATGCAAGAACGCCAGCACTTCTTTCTGAAATAGAGAAAAGTAAGTTTTAAAAAGCAGCAGGAAAGAGGCAGCATCTGTCACTTCTCACTTGATGTTTCTATGTAGGCCCAGAAAACAGACTAAAGTGAAGGCACCTGTGTTCCTCAGAATGCTATAAACTGTCTAGTTTTTGTGTGTTTTCTTTTATCCAAAGCCCATTGCTTTGTGTTTCCAACCCATCATCAGATCAGGATTTATCCTTATTAGTGTCATCATGGTTACAATTATGTATCATTAGACTGTCCATCCCCAACAACAGAATATGATGGCTTCGTTTTTTCCCCCCTAAGACTTCAACTATTTCAAAAATGTAAATGTTCATTATTTCCTAAGAAGGAGACAGCACTGAGCTTCATTCAGGAACTTTTCCAGGCTTCAAACAGCTCTGTTTGCATTCCCTGCTGGCTTCTTTAAAGCTAAAACAGATGAACAATGTGGCTTTAAATGGAAGAAAATTCCCTTTCTAAGTTTACATTTGAATGATTGAAAGAGGCCATATGCAAAATATCTCCAAAGAATATAAAATCTTGATGAAAATAACACTAAAATGCAGTACTGTTTAAGTCCCTTATTTCAGGTGGTAGAGACTCCATGGTATAATAGAAATAACACAGGGTTCAGGGTTGAGGATTCAGTCATATCTTTGTTTCTGTTTTGCTTTTGCTTTTTCATTAACTTTATTGGGCTGATAATGGTTAAGAAGATTATATAAGTTTCAAGTGTACAATTCTATGATACATAATCTGTATATTGCATTGTATTATGTGAACTTGGGCGAGGCACTAATTTTTCTGAGGCATTTGCAAAAGTTTAAGGCTCTTAATGGTGAGCTCTGATGTTATTTGTCCTGACATTTTGGGACCAAAGACAATTCTTATTTTAAAGAATGAAGGTAGAAAAATTACATGTTGGTAAGGGTTTGAACAAAGTTGGTATTCTAATCTTCTCTAAAACATCTAAGAAGAAACTTTGTCTTATCTAAAAAGGAGAAGATCTGAATTCAAGTAATTAAATTGTGAATTATGAGTTGATGGTTCCCTAAAAAGCTTTAAAGAATAAATGCTAATAAAGGAATAGCACAGATAATTCTAGTTACTTTCTCCTGAGACTGTGAGAGCAAGATTTTAATTGGCCATCAGTTAAAAAAAACCCACAAAATTCCCAACTTCTAAATCTTAATCTTTGGACAGTTTGCAACCCTAGCTGGCCATTTTATAGACTATGATTTTTCCTGGTTTTGTACAGTTCAATGATTATATGAATATGCACTTAAGATTTTTTCCATGATCACACTCTAGCATGAAACTATTTCAACGATTTCAAAGAAGTTATTGAGATTTCCTTCATGTAATAAAAACAAAGAACATGTTTAAACTATATGCACTGAAACTATATATTGACCAGCGACATGTGTTTGTTTAAAAAAATTTAGTTGCAACAGCTGTTTATAATTTGGTTTTTAATCTTGTGCATTCTAATTTTGTTTCTCCAGATTGTCATTAATAACTGCTTTTGATTGTTTAGCCACTTGAACACTTATTTTATAATGAGTGATCTCTGTAACATGACAAATTCTCTAGAGTGTAGAAACAGAATCTTTTTCAGGAATAAGATGATTTCACTTTCCTCAGTATGTCCAGAATTTTTATCAGCTTTCCTTAGATATATGATTATAGTGAGAATGGAGCTTTAATAAGTATATGAATTCTGGAATTAATTTCAACAAATGTGTATATTCCACTTGAGGTACCTTGATAATGTTGCACAATATTAAAAAAAAAACTGGACTGGAAATCAAGGAGAACTATGTGCTAGTTTTGGACCTCACCATTTTTTTAACATTATGATAATCTCCTAGTTTTTCTGAGCCTCACTTTCTTTTTACACCTAAAGTGAGATGATGAAGGAAAAAAATCTTTAAGATTTCTTTCAGGTAAAACCATTATGATTTATCTCATTAATCCACCACAATTGGCCATTTTTATGCCCTGGCAAAGTTTAATATTAAAGGACAATTTTTATTCAGTTAAGTGATGCTCGTGATCCAGCTGTGGACAATTCTGCATGAGCAATGAATCATGCAAATAAAATCCACTCTCATGGTATTGAAAGGGACAGTTATTCCCAACATACTTTAATTTATTGTCAGTTGTAAGCACATCTACACCTGCAGCATTATAAATAGTTCCAAGTCTGTATCTCTTTGGGATTGACTAGCTGCAGTCCACATATCAACATTAGAAGAAAAATTGTGATACCTGTTGGACAGCCAATTAAATATGATTAGTCAAGCTGCTTAAACTAAAATGTAAGATAAGACCACCAGAAGTGGGGATGCAAGGACAAACAGATGAAATAATATATTCTATGTAAAATCTATAATTTATATAAATAATTTATATAAAGTTATGACATCATTAGAGACCAAGTAGACATGTGGAAACACTTATTTACATAAGAAAATATAATCACCAAGGAAATAAAGGACAGTTGCTAACCTTTATTAAAGTCAGGTATTGTTTCCTTTTCATATATATAATATGTGTATATGTGTGTGTGTGTGTGTGTGTGTGTGTGTGTGTGTTTATTTTATGTGTTTATGGATAATCATATAAAAATAGAAATATATGTACTTAGAGAGTAGTGACTATACATAATTTTGGAGAAAAGTGGGAATTTGAATTGTCAAAGACGTATAAGTGTACTATTCACAATAATAACCAGGTAGAAAGAGAGTTCAAAAGTTTCAGGATGATACACAAGCAGAAAGAAGAAAGTGACTTACATTTTTTCTTTTATTTTTGTCATCACCATTTATCCTCCCAAACTCTCTTCCCCCTCCACACCCCTTCTCCTGCAATCACCACACTATTGTGTCCATGAGTTTTTTTTCCTCTTTTTTTCTGTCTCTATCTATGAGTCTGTTTCTATTTTGCTTGTTAGTTCAATTTGTTCATTAAATTCCACTTATGAGTGAAATCATATGGTACTTGTCTTTTCTGACTGGCTTATTTCACTCAACATAATGTTCTCCAGGTTCATCATGCTGTCGACTTAAGATTTGACCTTTTCGGAGAAGCCTCTGCATTCCATTATTGAATATAACAAGGCACTAATTAAGTATATGAGTAAAGAGTTAACTTATGTAGGCCAATTAGAATAGATATGAGAGAAGAAATGAGAGGTTCCAGGAGGGGAACGAAAAGACAAGAGGAGGTGGCAGGAGGAGACAATATCTTGTGTAGCAAATAAATAGATTCTCAATATGTCATTGAGCCTTGGTCAAGGAGCACAATAAAATATCAAATGGTAGTAGATTCTTTGAGATCTTGTCCTGTTTGTTACTGGCAATGATCATCAGTAGCATCTGGGATAGCTAGGAGATATTCCTTATGACTAAGTTTGATTATAATTCAGTGGTCTGAATCTTGTATTGACATATTGCTTGGCTTGAGTTTAATGACCTCAGTTCAAATTTGAATTTTAAAATTTTATGTAGGTAGTATAGAAGACTCAGGGAGATTCTCACCATCAAAGCCTGATTATCTATGCACAGGGAGTTTACTGAGGGCATTTTGTGTCATGATCATAGATTTTGAATGCTCTGGCTCCTAAAGTCAAATGCTGAAAGAGAGGAAATTCTTTTAATAAAGTCAGAGAGTAAGCAGGAGAAACTTCAGTGGCTGGAAATACTCCTTTCTCTATCAAGATATACTTATTAAGTTAAGTTATTAAAAACCATTTTTAAAATATTTCAAGTAGAGCTCGTCCGGTGTGACTCAGTGATTGAGTGTCCACCCAGGAACTAAGAGGTCTCCTGTTTGATTTCTTGTCCGGGCACATGCCCAGGTTGTGGGCTCAATCCCTGAAACCTGGGGCCATGAGGAGGCAGCCAATCGATGAAGTTCCTCTCTCATCGATGTTTCTATCTCTCTATCCTCTCCCTTTTTTCTCTCTCTAAAAATCAATAAAGAACATATTTACAAAATATTTCAAGTGGAAACAATTATTTTTAGAGAAAGTCAGTTTTAGTAGGTTGAAATGGATGGCTGTGCTAATCTGAATTATTAAAGGGAAGCCGGTATCCTCCATAATAGAGAAATTGCTCCTAAATAATTATTGAGGTATAGTTGACATAAAGTATATACACACATTTAAAGTTTATAGTTTGATATTTTGACACACACAGTTATTCATCTATGCACATATCATACACACTAGTGAAACCAACATCAAAATTAAGTTAATAAACATACCTATCACTCTCAAAGTTTCTTCATACAACATTGTAATTTATTCCTCCACCCGCACCCTAACCACAAGTAATCATTGATCTCTTTCTTGTCATTATAGATTAGTATACATTTTCTAGATTGTAATATACACTCTTTTCATGCAGCTTCTTTCACTTCTTTTACTTGTTATAATGTTACTTCAGCACCTCACTTTTGCCACCTAAAAACTTTGAACCATATCACTTTGGGCAAACGTTGTCCTCACCCTTTACTAAAATAGCTATTTTTCTTCTACTTCCTCTCCAGACAACATATTCACAATCCCTACTATATCCATACATGACTGTTCCAGAAACCAGTTATTGTTGGTCTGTGACTGTATTTACAAATGAGAATTGTAGGAATGTAGATTAGTCAGATGGATTTTAATTTATTTTATTTTTTTATGTTTTCATTGATTTCAGAGAGGAAGGGAGAGTGAGAGAGATAGAAACATCAGTGATAGAGAATCATTGATTGGCTGCCTTCTTCATGCTCCACACTGGGGATCGAGCCTGCAACCCAGGCATGTGTCCTGACCAGGAATCCAACTGTGACCTCCTGTTTCATAGTTAATTCAATGCTCAACCACTGAACCATTCCAGCTGAGCTATATTTTTATTTTTAAAAAACACGAAGCAACTAAATATAATATCCTTGTCCCATATTAGCCCATAAAATCTAAGGGATAAATGAATGTTTAGTAAAATTCCTACAGGGACATTTTGGAGAAAAGTGGGAATTTGAATTGAGAGGTGTCTGAAGGGAAGATAAACATTTTTTTTGTCCTTCCCACTGCCAAGATTTCTTATAGTGAGGTATTACCTACTTCTGGTTGTCTATAGGAATAAAAATAAAAATATAGAGGGCAGTATAGGGCTATTTTTGAGTTAGCTCTGAATTGATTATAACTTGCAAGCAGTGGAATTATGACTCTTTGCTCTATTGAAGATAGCAAAAACAGCAATGACTAAAACAATAATAATAACAGTATACTTTGTACTTACATATTGCCTTTTGCCCCAGTTTTAAAAACAGTAATTACAATTTATAATAGTTTTGAGTGTTTATGTTAAGATAGCCAGTAAGTCCTATTTAGGGACAAGCAAATAGAGATGTAGGCCTGGCCAGTGTTGCTCAGTAGTTGACTATCCACCTATGAACCAGGAGGACATTTTTCAATTCGCAGTCAGGGCACATGCCCAGGTTGCGAGCTCCATCCCCAGTGGGAGGCAAGCAGGAGGAAGCTGATCAATGATTCTCTGTCATCATTGATTTTTCTATTTCCCTCCTCCTTCCTCTCTGTAGTGACCTGCTGCAACCTTTTGCAGCAAGGATTCAGAATCTGGAGAAGGGGTCACACACAAATGGATATACTAGATAAGAAATATAAATTTAGGAGGAACCAAGATGGCGGCAAAGTTAAACAACTAAACTGCTGCCATGCACAACAGTTTAAAAAATACAACTAAAAGACAAAGCGTCTAACACCCAGAACCACAGTAAAGCTGGCTGAATGGTAGATTTACAACTAAGAAGGAAAAAGAAAGAACAAACGCGGAAGGGCTGAGGTATGGAGGCACGTGAATCGGGCTGGTGGCGGGTGACGGGACGCACGGCTTTTTTTCCAACCCAAAGGGAGATAAGCTCCCAATCACTCTGAAATCCAGTTTATGGGGACGCGCAGGGGACCCAGACACCTACGGGGAGAAGCTGGACTCTCGGCCATCATGTCGGAAAGTGAGAGTGACTTTCTTGCAGAGGTGCGCCCAGCAATCAGTGTTTACTGCGCTGGAGCACGGGACGCAGGGACTTGGAAACGGGAAAGGCAGAAAAGGCAGACTAGCAGCCATTGCTGTTGGCCACGCCCTAGCCTAGTGACGCCCTGAGACCCCGCCCCTCCCTGAGACCCCGCCCCGCACATTCTACAAATCCACCCAGGCTCCACACAGCAGCTTTTGCATATAAATGGCCTGTTCTGTGGAAGCTTAACCAAATTAACTGCAGCTCCAGTCAGACTGCTCCAAAACCACTCAAACAAAGAGGAGAAAACTGCAGTTTTTGCTGTAACTCCTGCTGAGTGGCCTCAGACAGTAGCTGACCTGCACCCCATTGGAGATCCAGAAACGAGGGTATCTAGTGGTTGGTGTGAGACGACACCAGATTTCAACCACTCGCATAAGGGACACATTCAAGAGGCAGACTCAGTGAGCGCCAAAGCCCTACTGCAACAAGTCCCGGCCCATAAACGTGTCTCCTGCACAGCAACTCTTCCTTTATAGATATGGCGGGTCCTCACAGCCAATTGACCTGGAGGAAAATTCCTCCCAGTGACACCAACAACAATCAAGACTTAACTACAACAAGGCTGTACACACAGTCTAAAAAGGGGTGCACCAAGAGTGTCCACCTCAGGTAACTGGGAGGCTGACCCGTTGAACCAATAGGACACAATAGGACAAAAGCTACCCTACCAACTCAGGGAAACAGCAAAAATGAAAATGAGGAGGCAAGGAAACAGATCACAAACAAAAGAAATGGAGAACAAACGACTGGACATAGAGTTCACAACCACGGTTATAAGGTTTTTCAAGAATTTCATGGAAAAAGCCGATAAATTTAATGAAACCCTCGAGGATATGAAAAAGGTCCAACTAGAAATGAAACATACACTGACTGAAATAAAAAATATTATACAGAGACCCAGCAGCAGACTAGAGGAATGCAAGAATCAAGTCAAAGATTTGGAATACAAAGAGGCAAAGGACACACCTCCAGAAAAGCAAGAAGAGAAGAGAATTCAGAAAGTAGAAGATAGTGTAAGAAGCCTCTGGGACAACTTCAAGCATACCAGCATCCGAATTTTTGGGGTGCCAGAAGAAGAGAGAGAGCAAGACGCTGAAAACCTATTTGAAGAAATAATGACCGAAAACTTCCCCCATCTGGTGAAAGAAATAGACTTACAAGTCCAGGAAGTGCACAGAACCCCAAACAAAAGGAATCCAAAGAGGACCACACCAAGACACATCATAATTAAAATGCCAAGGGCAAAAGACAGAGAGAATCTTACAAGCAGCAAGAGAAAAACAGTTAGTTACTTACAAGGGAACACCCATACGATTATCAGCTGATTTCTCAACAGAAACTATGCAGGCCAGATGGGAATGGCAAGAAATATTCAAAGTGATAAATAGCAAGAACCTACAACCAAGACTACTCTACCCAGCAAAGTTATCATTCAGAATTGAAGGGCAGATAAAGAGCTTCACAGATAAGAAAAAGCTAAAGGAATTCATCACCACCAAACCAGTATTACATGAAATGCTGAAAGGTATTATTTAAAAGGAGGAAAAAGATTAAAAAAGTAAAGATAAAAATTATGAACAACAAATACATACCTATCAACAAGTGAATCTAAAAGTCAAGTGAATTAAAAATCTGAAGAACAGAATAGACTGATGAACATAATAGAATCAGAGGCATAGAATGGGAATGGATTGATAATTCTCAGTGGAAGGGGGTGTCTGTGTGGGGGGTATGGGAAGAGACTGGACAATATCATACACCTATGGATAAGGATAACAAGGGGCGGGGGTAAGAGCAGAGGGAAGGGTGGGAACTAGGAGGAGGTGAGATATGGGAGGGGGAAAGGAGAAACAATTGTAATAATCTGAACAATAAAGATTTATTAACAATGAAAAAAAAAAAGAAATATAAATTTAGAATGCATGGGGGAGCCAGGCGGAGGCCCTTCTCTAGTGGAATGGCACTCTGAATGTCCGGACCCATGGCTTTTTATTTACTAGAATATACATTTTTCCTTTAGCAAAGCAAACAGACATATCAAAGGTAAGGTTTGGTAAACAGTAAAAGATTATCAGGTTAGGAGATTGCCTTCAGCCACCATTGTCTTGACAGAACAATCGGTGCATAGCTTTTAGCCCTTGCTAAAGCCCAAGGTCCATCAGCCTTCCGATGGACTTCTTGCATTTATTATGCTAACTACTTGTTGGTCTTTGCCTCCAGCATTGACCTATGTCCTTCATTCTCTTTGTTTGATCAGCTCAACTATTGAATAAAAACAAAGAGTTGATGATCATTGTAACATTGTGGAATACCTATTATATTTTTCTAATAGGGTTACTTAGGAAAGTTGATAAAATTATAAAAGGTGAAGGTTATTTCTGTAACTAGACATTTGGACAGGATAATATTATCTTTCCCTTTAAATTATTCCTAGAAACTCAATTCACAATCTTAGCCCAGGAAAACCAACAAAAAAATAAATTATTTCTACCCTGATTTCTTTTATATTTAAACATTTTTTTGTCTTGTACATATTTTATAATATTCTAAATACAGTTTGGGGGGAACAAGGCATTAAATTTACTATTATATAAATTGTACACATTTTTTAAAAAAGATTGTACTATGTAAATTAGATGCTTCTTTGATTAGCAATTCACCAAATATTTAGTATCTGCTAAGGTACTTTACCATAAGTGATTCTAAGAAACTATGCTAGATAAATTACTTTGGGCAGTCTTTGATTAGTACACTCCATTTATCTAGCAATTTTAAAGAATGATGGAAGTCTGTGAATGTATGTTTTTGATATTTGAAAATTTCCCTTTTGAGAGCAGATCTTTTATTTAAAAGAAACTATATTTGATAGATAATAAAACCAGCTATGTCTTCCAGAATAGCAAGGGAATTGAGAATGTTCAGAGATGTAAAAATGTCTTTTTTAGAAAGCAAACGTTTTTTTAAAAAAAGAAACCATAATAGATAGGACCATCAGCTATATAAACCAGGCTGTGTTTTTTAGTGAATTAGAAATCTAGGTGTGTCTGCTGATTTAACAAGAGAAATAAAACTTTCTAATATCTAGTTATGTGAATGAGGCTAGAGGTGGTTGGTTGTCACCAGGGAGGGCAATAAGAAGTAGAAGGTGAACAGTACAGCTAAGCATGTCTTTCTTGACCTTGGCATTTTGAACAGTACTAGTTAGTTATTTTATAAGAACTTTTATGCTTTCTGATACACAATTATATGACATTTGACCAATGCATAGTTATGTTTCCACCACCAAAGTTATATACACAACATTTTATCATTCAGAAAATGTCTTCATTATTCTCCTTTGTGGGTAACCCTCTTCTTCTGTCTCTTCTGCTAACTAGTAATTTTTTTTTTCAGAGAGAGAATGAACCATCAATATGAGAGGGAAACTTGGATTGGCTGCCTCCCACACATACCCCGATAGGGGATCTATTCCACAACTTGGGCAAGTGCCTTGATGGGGAAACAACCAGCGACCCTTTGATGCATGGCAGCACAGTCAGCCAACTGAGCCACAGTGACCAGGGCCTAAGTAGTAACTTGCTTTCTATTCCTAGTTCTTTACAGAATGCCCTACAAATGAAATTGTAAAATATATAGCATTTTGAGCCTGATTTTCTTTATTAAGATAATACATTTACAATTCAGTCAGAATTATCAAGTTGTATTCCTATATATGGATATACCACAGTGTTGTTATTCACCATTTGAAAGATGTCTCAGATGTTTGAAGACTTGGTGATTATGAAGATGCTAGCTACAAACTTTTGTTGTGTGTTGTGAAAATATAAGTTTGCATTTCTTACAAAACCAGTGGGTCATTGACTTTATAAAACAGTGCCTGCATAATTCTAATTCCCACCAATAATGCATGAGAGTCTCTATTACTTTGCCTTCTTGTAAGAATTTGGTATTGTCAGTTATCTTAATTTTAGCCATTTACTATGTGGAGATTTTCCTCATGGAGTTTTACTTTGCATTTGTATAATGACTAATGGTGTTGAGCTTCTTTTCATGGGCTTTTTTGCCATCTGTTTTTCTTTGGAGTAATATCTGTTTTGATAGTTTGGCCCATTTATGTGCTCTAACCTACTTGCATAAGTATGCATTTTTTCCAGGCGTTGGCTATTATTTTGGCTGGCTGAAGAATGAAACTTTGAAAGTTATTTTCTCTCAGTTCTTTGAAGATAATGCCCCATTTTTTTGCATTAATTTTGTTAGTAAATTTTTTTCTGATGCCAATCTACTTATTTTTGAAGATTTTTTTGTCTCTGAAATAGTTAAGGATTCTCCTTTTTATTGCTGACATTTTCAAATGTCCCTGCTAAATGTTGAGTGGTGTGTGTGTGTGTGTGTGTGTGTGTGTGTGTGTGTGTGTGTGTGTAGAGAGAGAGAGAGAGAGAGAGAGAGAGAGAGAGAGAGAGAGAGAGAGAGAGAGAGAGAGAGAGAGAGAGAGATCATGTGATCCTCATGACCATACCAAGCCCTTTCCATTTGGGAAATGTTCTTAGAGTGTTCTCTTTTTTTTCTTTAAAGTTTTTCTGTTCGTTTGTAATTTCTCACTTTTTAAACTATGTGTATGTAGAACTTCTGGAATTGGTCTCCATCCCTTGAGTATTATCTAATACCATTTTACTAAACAGTTTTAATATTCTGAGATCTTTTTAATTTTATCTTCTATTGTATTTCTATTTCATTCCTATTTTCTTCTCAGGTAGGTATCTTATTCCTCATGATACATATTAATTATTTTCTTGAAAACATTTTTTCCAACCCAAGTACCTACTTTCTCTGATCATATTTTCAAGTATCTACTTTTAGTTCAAAATGTGTGTGTGTCTGTGTGTGTGTGTGTGTGTGTGTGTTTTCACTGGTAATTTTACCACATATCTCTATCTATAGCTTAGTTTCTGGGTATCAATACTTGAGTTCTTCCTACTTTAAAATTTCAAACTGGCTTTTATATCTGATAGAAAAATTGACAGAATAGTATTCTTATTTTCTATATTTTACCATAAGAAAATTGTGGACTTTTTATCCATGGAATTTAGAATTCTAGCTATATCATGTTCTTTTTAAACTGAATTTGAACAAGAAAATGTCCCCTCAAATTGACCTCAGTTTCAAAAGACAGAAGCATCCAAGTAAATTCTGTGGCTCTGTATTTTCATTATTGTAAATCAAATCTCTCTATCCTTAAAAACTGTGTAGGCCTACCCTTAATGAGACTACATTCTTAAACAGAGGGAGAGGTTTTCCTGCATCTTCATAAATTATCTGAAGAGAATGAAACAGGGACAGGGAAATTACAATCCCAAGTGGATGAGAGAGTTAAATAAGATGATTTTGTTGAGTCAAGTTTCTAAAAATAGGGAAGATGCCAGCAAGATCTCTTTGGTGTAGAGAGAGAACCAGGGGTTATTAAGATAAATGTGAAAAATGAGACTCAATTAGAAAACTGGGAAAAAAACTGTACAGAATTATATCTGAAATCCCAGGGCAGGCTGCCCTGGAATAAGGAGAAGCATGATAGAAAAGATAATTTCAACAAAACTGCTTAGCTAACAGACAGCTTTAAATGTGATGGATGTCTTTTAAAAAGGAGAGTGATGAGATACATGAGAGGAAGTATACTGTAGTGGTTCGTTTGGGCATTGCTACTAGGAATGATGCTACCAGGGTGAATCTCAGTTCCATAAATTACTATCTTCTCTGTGCCTCAGGTCCCTTTTGTATAAATGGTGTTAATATTCACCACCTCCTTTTAGGATTTCTGTGAAGATTTAATGTGCTAATGCATTTGAAATACTTAGAGTAATGTCATAATAACCTTTAAAAATCAAACATTATAATACAGTAAACATTTAGAAAATCATACTAACATTTAATCATATTTAGGTGGCAGTACACTATGTTGATCATGGTCATTTACTAATTCCTTTCTATGCTTTAGGCATGTTCCTAATCTAATTTAATTTAAAACAACCCTGTGAATTAAGTACTATTACCCTTTTGTTTGGTTAAGGAATTTGAGATTTGGGGTAGATTAGTGATTTTCCCAAGTTCATGAAGCTGGTAAGTCAGGAACTGGTATTTGTCTGGATCCAAACCTCCAGCGCTTGCCACTATGTTAGGTATCTTAATTATGAAATGCGAGTCTTTTGCATAGAATCTCAGAACAGGTGGATGGTTACTAATAAGACATTAACTGAGGGCTGTGTCTTTTAACCTTTAATTTATAAAATAATATACTTTCCTAATAGACGATGAAGTTTTAAGAGTTCACTACTGAGAGATACTAAAAGAGAAAATGATTTTTCCTCTTGGATAAGCATAGTGTGGATAAGTGAGGGAGAAGAGGAGATACCATTCTGCAAGAAGAGCTTACAATCACATATAAATATTTCCCAGAAAGATTCCAACACTCAGCTTTCTAACCCCTTTCTATCTAGAGTTTATTACTATAAATAAGGTTCATGAAGGAAGATAATATTTGATATTCCCATAACTAAGGGGTTTGAAATGTGCCCATGAGGCAGAATATGTAATCAGTCCCTGAAAATAAATGAGGCATTTGCAATAAAGAATGGAAGATCTGTCCCCACATTCTCAATATGTTCTTTAAATGAAAGACTTTCATCCCTTACATTTGTATGCAGCAAGGCTGACTATATTTACAAGGCAAAGTTTATTAATTTGCAGCATTAGAGGTAACAGGAACAAAAAGACAGCAATAGTAGCCAGAACATGTACTGCAAATTCAGCTCAATGGAAATTTATCATGTATGCTTTGCTGTGTTATTTATATTTTGATATATATATTATGAAGGCAAATTTTAATAAATACACATACAGCCACTCACAAAATGTTTTCTGTCACCCACATGGAGTTCACTTTCCTTCATTTATCACATATCCATGTATGATGATGCCTGCAATTCTACCATTATGCTGCCTTTTAGACTCTTTCTCTTTTAAATGTGGATTGAATCTTCTTTTCCAATATATTTATGTGTGCAATATGTATGTATATATATATGTATATATGTATATATGTAGCATGTTTATTGTAAGTTAAATAATGCAAAAGACAAAAAGTGTAATAATAATTTCCTCCTCCAATTTCAGTGTCTTTAACTCTTCAATCTTATCAGTAACCTTCTTTTTCCATACTAAGTCCAATTTATTACACACACAAACACATGAAATGTTTGCAACTGAAATCCTAAGGTAACAAAGATGCACGTTTCCATATATCTAACAAAATGGCTTTGATAACATAATATTCACAATACAGATGTATCATAATTTGGTCATTCCCATTATTATGTACTCATTTTAATTTACTCATTCCTATTATATTGCTGCATTAAAAACATTGGTACATGTATTGATAGGCTCTCATGTGTGTAGTACACTGCAGACATCATTTCTTAAAATATACATTGATTTTATTGATTTTTTAATGTTCAAGTGTACACTAGATTTATTAGGTCAGATTTCTTGTGTGACAATGTAGCATTAGCACTGATTTTCTTCTGTGGAATGATGAACAAGGCTGCAGTTGGCTGTGTTCAGAATACAGGCAAGAGGCAGTCACAAAGGCCACATCCATGAATTAACATAAAATAATCCCCAGTCTGGTTTGTGCATTTGTGTATATATCTAGGTAAAAATATACATTATATATGTAATATATATGCATGTATATTCATAGATTCAGAATTTAAATGTAGATTGATAGTTGTTAAAATGGCATATTAGAATTTGACTCTTAATAGTATAAATTTATGTAAGGTTGAATTATATATAATAAATTTATTATTTATTTTATAATTTTATAAATTTAGAATCTAGGCAAATCATACTTGTTTTAATAGAGATACAAGAGTCTCTAAAACAGTGACTTAAAACATATCAGTTGTATCAATTCTGAAAACTATGAAAACTAGAAGTAGGAATTCCAGGATGATGCAGCAATTCCGAGACCCAGTGCAGGAACCTAAGTTCCTTCCAACTTCCTGCTCTGCTTGTTTTGATGTGCCATGTCTATCTCCATGGGCAAATATGGCTACTGTGCTCCAAAGTCTGGTCCCTTTTCCTAGGAAGAGAAAAGGAGACTGCAAGGAATGACATGTGGATGCCAGTAAATCTATTCTTTAAAAAAAAATGCTTTCTCAGAACTAAACCATGACTTCTCTTTATATTTCATTAGAAAGAATTGTCATACAGCTCCTATTTGGAAGTGATTCTTGGGAGGCATTTTGTATGGACACATTTCCATTAGTAGTTGAATTAGAAAGAATGAAATGAAAAAGGCCTGAAAGCTGTTTGCCTAAGGGGTGTGTATGTGTAGTGTGTGGTGTGGCGTGTGTGTGTGTGTGTGTGTGTGTGTGTGTGTGTGTGTGTGTGTGTTTGTGTTTGTGTTGTTTGAATATATTTGGGTTAACTGTGAGAGCCAAACTTGGGTGTGATAGAACTTTATAGTTATAATAGTGCCTTTCACAGCATAGGTGTTCAATGAAGATGGATTAATTTATTGATAAATTTATTATGTCTAATAGAGCTTTATTTTGGGGGGAGGGCTAAAATATATTGGCTTTTATCAATATGTCAAAGGTTATGTCAGTATTTCTACATAACCAAATGCTAAAATGATTAGTTAACTACTAATCCATTATGAAGAATATATACAGAACTGAAGTGGCATGAAATGTATCCATTGTAGGGCATAGGTTGTAATGAAAAATTGTCCAAGCCTGGCCTAGCCTTAAGATTTTAATCTTGTGATCCTCTTCATATATCATACTCTAGTATGTGGACTATATCCAGCACGTTTGATTTAAAACTCCAGAAAAATAAATTGTCTTGTTAGTAAGCTTGCTAACTAGCTTTCTTCAGCAGACACATTTTTCTCTTCACAGATGTCATTATTCGGTCTGAACACTGTGGAAGACAATGCTTATAATTTACAGAATTTCTAAGGTAATTCTTCACTGTATGCTCAGAAAAAAATAGTGAACATTTGGGAAATCATCTGGATAATTTGAAAAAGTAAAATAGCTTTACTTAATGGTCAAGGATAATATGTTGTTTTGGCTCCAGTTATCTGAGAATGATAAATGATTGAATATGAGAACACATTATTTTAGAACACTGTATATATATACACACACACACACACACACATATATATATGATAAATGATTGAATATGAGAACACTGTATATATATACATATATATATACATATATATATATACACACACACACACATATATGTGTGTGTGTGTGTGTGTGTATATATATATATGTGTGTATATATATATATATATATATATATATATATATATATATATTAGTTTGCCCCTAAAACTGTAGGGACATAGTTTGAAAAACAGGCTTAAGATTTTAGTTTTATAGATGATTTATACAATTCTAAAATTGGCTAATTTTTGTAATTGTCTTTTAAACAACTTTTTTTTGTATTATGGAAAATTTTAAATTTAAAAGAAATGGGGAGAATATACTCATCACCTATACTGACCAGTCCTGAATCATCTATGCCCTATATACTCCCCTTCCTATCTGACAAGTCCTGAATCATCTATGCCCTATATACTCCCCTTCCTATATATTTCATAAACATTTTATCTGTAAATGTTTCATTGTGTACTTCCAAACAGTAACCACTGATTTTTCAAGTGCATATTCATATTATGATCATCATATCTAAAAAAAATCCTATAATCCCATAATACCCAGAAATATCGAGTCAGTATTTTTAAATTTGAAGATAAAATCAATCTTCCTATAACCTTTACCTATTTTCACAATGAATTGTCACAGTAAAAATGGACAGTACTTCTACCCTCATACATTAAATCAAACTTCTAAGCATTAGTTCTTTAAGTATCTTAAGGCCTCTAGTACACTCTCTGCCTACAGTAGCATTTCATTCTTTCAAACTTCCCACATGGAAAGGTGTTTTTTGTTGTTGTTTGTTTGTTTGTTTTTATAGTGCTTAAAATATTCTTCCTTGATACTTGTATCTCAATCAATTGGCTTTTAAATTTATTACTAGAACACATAGTGCAATTTCTAATTATATTGATATTTTGTTTACTACTTAATAACCATCTCACTAATACATATGCTCCATGACAAGACCAGGCAGTGTGTCTTTTTGCTTTACCATTGAATCCCCAGTGCCAAGAATAGAATCTTATAAAAAAGAGCGAGTTCAATTCACAAAGTTAAGGGAGTAAATACATTAATGAATGACTTATATTCTTGATTCCAGCCTATCTAGGTTGTGTGATTGGTTAGGTTTTTTTCTCTGAAATTTTGAAGAACTCACACATCAAGAGTAATCATTAATGAGAAACGGACAATATGTTTAAGGAATAATTTAACCAATGTAAGATTCAGTGTACTGTTCACTCCTTTGATACATATAGTCAATTATCTAGGCACAAAGAGGATTTTCAAGAATTTTTAGTTCTTTCTTCTAATAGCTATACAAAATTTCAACTTGTTATTGTGTCTCATCATTCCAATTGTCTGGCTCTTTTTAATGTATTGATTCTTTCGTTCAGTATGCTCACTATCATTCAAATGCACCTACGTTTTAAAAATTGAGTAGGTAGTTCTCCATTCTTATTCAATTTCTTGATTAAAACATATTTAATAACATGGCATGACATATTAAAAAGAGATGAGCCTTGCCAGTTGGAGATCTTTGCAGATTGGAGACAATATAATTTTTGGTATCATTATTCAACTACTTAAAATAGTATCCACAAAGAGTACTGCCACTCACCCCGTCATTTTCTTACTCTCTATTTTCAAGAGTAACATGACTTTGTTAAATGTCTTATTGAGATCACAGTCAACCTTTTACATCATCTTACTTTGTCCTACCAATATTACAGTTTTTAAAAGTGGCATTGTGCAGCAATAGGCATTATATGTTCTCATTGAATCCATGTGCAAAATCTGAACTTAAGTGTTTAGTATTTTGTTATTCACAAAAAACAAACTGATATAGCAGTGGTCTTCTACTGCTAATAATAACAATACTGCTAATAATAATAATAGTAAATTAAAGATAATATTTTCTATAAGGAATCAAAGAGGAACACATTTTGGAATAACTAGGGGATAATGAGTATGGTTATATTTGTAAAAGAAAAAAAGGAAATAAATACGAATTTCATTAATACCAGTTGGCTGGAGAGTGCTTTCTCCTAACTGTCTTTTCTATAGCATAATTGTTCTAGAAGCTCTTATACAGGAGTTTATGAGAGTAATTAAATATTTACTACTATCCCAATCTCTATGTGTTTTTTCCCCCATAAAGCTGAGGTTGAAATCGGTAGTTTCTTAGTTACTACTTTATTACGGAGCATAAGCCCAATGAACAAGAATGAAGAACCAGGGGGATGACTAGGGGAAGAAGAGAAGGCAAATACACAGAGACATTTTCAAGTTGGCTTCCACCCAGGACAATTTATTGCTCAGTCTCATGGAACTGGCCCCTAAAAAGCCTTGTAAATGTCCATGGTGGTCAGGAAGGTGAGTTGGAGGAGAAGGAAATCATTCATCCACCAGCTCCCAACTGTCAGTTTCACGGCATAGGTCTTCACTTCAGGTGAACAAGCAGTGTCTGTCTTTGTGTTCAGGAGGAAACGCAAGGGCAAGAGGCTCTACTTGGGCATGATTCAGGGTGCTAAGTGCAACTTGCTTGAAAGAGCCTTAAACCAATGGGAAGCTGGCTGCTGAAGCAGGAGCTAGAACACGAGATAGGCAAGGCTAAGAGGATCTGAAATACCTGATACAGATACCAAAGAATAAAATTTCAAAGTCTTCTTTCTACGTAAAATTCACATTAACGAACATTTTCACATGCTCATGATGTGTCACATTATATAAATAAGGACAAGGGTGTATATGTAAAAGTAACTAAATACCGACCTACAAAGATCCACAGTGCAATGGGGGAAGGAGTGGGACAACTAATGGTACACACAGTGTCTCTTAAAAAAATGCCAAGAAAATTAGAGATGAATACAATTAATTTTGGAATCAAGGAAGGAAATTTGGGATGTTTTAAAGAAATAAAGGTGATATGTGCCAACTGAAGTATATGATGTGATATGATATGAAATGATATGATGTGATCCACAGAGTTGCAGTTCTGGCCAATGTTAACAGTGTGAATAAAGGCTCTGATGTTTCAGACTATGATAGGTTCAGGGATTGATGTGTGTAATCAGATGTGGATGAATGAGTGAGGAGCAGAAGAGAGACCTGAAGGATACAATACTGAAATCTGAGACTGAACCTCCATACCAGTAGCATACCAGAAATAAAGAGTACTTAGTAGATTTCTTTTTGAATGAAGAAGCTCTACAGAATGTTGGCAGTTGTTACATCCACACACAAAAATGGGTTTGCGGTTGTGCTTTGGAAACTGAGTTTAAAAACATGAAGCAGGATTCCTTGTTGGAGTATTCAGAGATTTTGATGCGAATTATGACTGACACCTAATAGGTAACGTTTATTAAGATTATGTTAATATGAAATTGATTTTTTCATATTAAACTGTACCAAATACCTTGTGGGATTCTTGCTCTATCTATAATAATAAAAGTGTAATATGCTAATTAAACCAGAAGGCCAAACAGCAGAACAGGAACAACTGTCTGGATGACCTTACGGATGAAGCTGGGGCTGTGAGGGCCAAGGCAGCTGCCAAGGCTACAAAGGCTGAGCCCCTTGCATGAATTTCGTGCATCGGGCCTCTAGTGTAGTATATTTAAGATGATAGAATACTAGAATACAGTTCTTGTGTAGAGCGGGAAAGAGAATAGGAGTGAATGTAACCTTAATTGATTATCTATTAATATATCAAATGATACACTTCCAACAGCATCTCCTTTTTGAGGAAAAGATTGGGAAAAAATTAAGAAATCCCTTGAGTGACAGCTCAAATAATTTACTTTTTATACATTCTATCTTAGAAGCAAACAAAGATTTAGAAACATTATAAGATAAGGCTTTGTTTTACAGAGATATAAGTAATCTGGTGGGGGCTGGAGAGTAGTATAGATTCTGCAGAGGTATTTCCCAATGAGTTATATAATAAAACTACACTTAAAATCAAGTGTAATTTGCCAGGAAAAAACAAAACAAAACAAAAACACACAGGCTAATTTGGTACATTTACTTCTGGATAATATCTGCTCTTATCTCTAATGCTAAAAAGAAAAAATGGATTATAAAATGAATATATATCCAGTAAGTGGCTTAATTGCCCTCCATAATTTCCATTCTCCTAAGACACAAATGCATGCTGAAAATTCATCATTATTAAAATTCTAACTACATTAAATATATTTCTTTATATATTCAATAAAACTTGTGACATTGGCTTCATCATTTTACCAGAAATATTAGTGTTTTTCTTTCAAGTTTTCTGAGCCCATATAACCTATTAAAACATAAGTGATTTATCTTGTTACTGATTTATGGAAAGGCAGCTCAAATTTTCCATCTGCAATACAACTTATTGTCTTTGTTCCATATACAATAAGATGTAAGTAATGTATACATGAAACATTTCAAAGAAATGAATAGCTAGTATCCCACTAAGCTTCGTCTTGTCATAATTTGTTTTGAGAAGGGTTACAAATGTTAGCAATAAGAATGCTAACTGTTTCTGTGTCCTCAGTAAAGTAGTCTAGTTTATCATACACTATATAAGCAAAGTATCAACAGAATGGAGGATGAATGATCAAAATAAAATTCTTCTTACTTTTAGAGCTAACATTTATCACTATGATAAAATATTAATTCACTATTCTTTAACAAAAACCAGTATTCACAAGAAGTCTACATTCAAATTTTCAAGTTGCAAGTGTAGACAATGACTTTTTAAATTCCCTATTCCCCCAATATTTCTAGTAAAGTAGGTAAAAAATGTTAAATAGTTAATAACAATAATCTCATGGATGTAAAATCAATCATACACTAATTTGGAAACACACACACACTTTCTCACAATATATTTAACATGGGATCAGAATATATGATGCCAACGAGTCCCATACAAAAATATGATGAGTTTCGTATGTATAATGGAATCACTTATACTTCTAAGCAGAGGGAAGGTTTGGTTAGTAAAAACAGCTCTGTTGAGAGTAGACATATCTGTACCCCGACTCAAATGCTGAAACATAAAAGTGAATGTAAGCGTTTCCATTAATTCATCATGAGATGTTTCAAGTACTTTAATAACCTTATTGTGCATGTTGACCCATTGATTTTATTTAACTAAAATCAATAGAGATACAATATTATGACATAAAAGTCAGCTTCCTAGTGCAACCTGACCTGCTAAAAGTCTCTGGTAACCTACAAAAGTATAGAAAATGCCAAAATATGAGATATTCTAAGAACTGTCATTGCATTCATGAAATAAGGAGATCACTTGAGTTACAGTACTATTTCAAGCTCATTTGAAAGCAGTGGCATTTGAACCATTTTTATTTCAACTACAAACACCTCTTTGCTTGATGCATAAAATATTTAGGAAATATAGATAAATTACATTATACTAAAAAGTATACAAAAAGTTATCTCTTATACCTGAAGATAGCCACTATTGGTATTTTGATATATGTCTTATAGTTATTTTTATACCTTTTGTCAATTATTGGTAAATGATAAACTTGTTAAAATAGTGTTTTCATAAATAACTCCTTGCATTTATCCTGTCAGATAAATAACCCAGTGACAATTTATAAACTAATGCTTGCAAATTCTTTTCTTAAGAGTGAGTTCCACAGTGTCTGGTGCCTTCTCTCCTTGCATGAGTAGACAGTCAACATGGAACTTGAGTGCCCTCCAGTTCATGGAAGTTCTGTAACTGCACCCCCTCTTTTGAGGAAAGGCTCCTGCAGCCATATTTGTATTCATAGAAACTGACCAATGGTAACCAGGGTCAGAATTAGAGAATTATTCTAAGTTTTATAAGAATCTCTTTCTTAATGATTTTAACATAAAATCAAGAGTGGGACCAAAGAGAGAGGGGGGGGAAGCTTATACAAGTGTGTTATTACAGTTCTTTTTAATACTAGTTGTTGCACATGTTATCTTTTGGCTTTAAAATATTATTATCACTCTTAAGCATCAGTTCCTCATTCATACACTTCAGAATTCTTGTGAGGATTCAAAGGATATTTAAAGTATGGGTCACATAGTAAAATTTATTAATCTGTTGCAATTATTCTCATCAATTTCATATATTACTATATTAATCATGAAATTTAAAAACTTTGAGTCAGATTCATCATCTTCTAGCATAGTTTTCTTGATTTATACTCTTTCTTTTCCATTTAAAAGGTGGGAGAAAAGAAGTTCTTCCCATACACCATTCTTTTGAATCATTTCAGTATCCATCATATCTGTATTACTACAATAGAGGCTACGTGGTGAAGCTCCCTCCTTAGATGTTAGAGAATCTCACAAGACTGTACAACCTTGAAAGCTTCTGTAAACAGACTGGGCACCTTAAAAAGCTTTAAGACATGTTATACTTTACCCTTTTAATCTCTTGTCACTTTTTTGAAAGTGTGAAGGTTATGGATTAAGCAACTACAAGAGATCCAACAGTTTAAGACTGCCATATTTTACTTTAAAGTAGTATTAGGAATTCAATTATTTAAATATATTAATCAAGTTCACAACACTGATTAGATGTTGCCCGTGTATACTGTACAATTAAAAACGTATAAGCTTGTAGTAATGGAGTATTCTTCCATTGAGTTGATTACCGAAACTAGTTCGTTTATACTGCATGTACAAAGTGTCTTAATGATTAGATTGTGATGCGACTACTACCCAAAGCCGTCTGGAGAGTCAATGAAATCTTTATCAAGATTCCAGTGGTAGTTCACTGGAATAGAAAGAGCAATGCTAAAATTCAACTAGAACCACAAAATACCCTATATAGCCAAAGCAATTCTGAGGGGGGAAAAAATAAATCTGAAGACATCACTTTGTCTAAATTTAAACATGACTACAAAGGTATAGTAATCAAAACAGTATAGTATTGACATAAAAACAGATACATGGACCAATGGAACAGAAGCAAGAGCCCAGAAATAAACTTCCACATATCTGGTCAATTAATATTTGACAAAGAAGCCAAGAGTACTCAATGCAGAAAAAGATAATCTGTTCAATATCAGTTTTTGGGATTAGCATGCAGAAGAAGTTAATTATACCATTCATGCAATTAACTCTAAAGGGATTAAGTACTTAAGTATAAGACCTAAAAGCATAATAATCCTCTAAAAGAAAATACAGGAAAAATGTTCCTTGAAGTAGGTCTTGACAACAATTTTTTGAATATAACACCTAAGCACACAGTGACAAAAGCAAAAATAAATGAGACTACATGAAACAAAAGCTTCTGCAAGGCAAAAGTTAAAATCAACAAAATGAAAAAGTGACCTATGGAATGGGAGAAAATATTGAAAACCATGTATATAATGGTTTAATATATAAAATATGTAACTATCACATACATCTGAATACCAAACAAACAAACAATCAAATTTTAAAATGGGCAGGGAACCTGAGCAGACTTTTTCCAAAGAAGACATACAAATGGCCCACAGGTAACTGAAAGATGTTTAACAGCACTGATTGGCAGGGAAATGCAATCAGAACCACAGTGAGATATCACCTCACACCTGAGTTAGAATGGCTGGTAACAAAAAGACAAGAGATAATAAGTGTTGGTGAAGATGTGGGAAAAAGTGGGCCCTTGTGCACTCTTGATGGAAATGTAAATTGGTTTAGCCACTCTGGAGTTTCCTAATTTATTTATTTTTTAATATTTGACCCATCCCAGCTGGCATGGCTCAGTGGTTGCGTGTTGACCTATGAACCTGGATGAGTCTGCTTCTCAATCAGGGCAGATGCCCAGGTCTCAGGCTCAATTCCCCGGGGGGGGGGGGGATATAGAAGGCAGCTGATCTATGATTCTCTCTCATTATTGATGCTTCTATCTCTCTCTCCCTTCCTCTCTGAAATCAGTAAAAATATCTATCTATATATAAAAGCCTAAGTGACCATTATGACCAAACAACTGGAACGAATGGATGACCAGCCAGTAGCTATGATGCGCACTGACCCAGACCTTGCTGCTAGGGCCCTGATAACCCCGAATCTGGTTCACCTGCACCCTGGAACCAGACAGGAGAGAGGAGGAAGTTTGATTCCTTGTGAAATCGGCCATTGGTTAGCTTGCTGCTGGGGCCATCCTCCTGTGGTCCCTCCCCCTGGCCAGCCAGCCCTCTGAATCGGCCCTGATCACCAGCCAGGCTGAGGGACCCCACCCATGCACAAATTTGTGCACTGGGCCTCTAGTATTTAAATAATTATATATGTGATCCAGTGACCCCATTTCTGGGCATATATCCAAGGGAAATAAAATGAGGATCTCAGAGTGATATTTGTACCTCTATGTTTATTACAGCATTATTAAAAAATAACCAAGAGAAAGAAACAACCTAAACATTTACCTCTCAGGGAAAACTGGACTTAGGTTCCTTAAAAACCAATTTAATTTCTGATGTACCCTCATACCCAGGGTACAATACTTTGAGGTTCTAGATAAAAGCCCAGAGGATTTACCTGCTCCCTTTCTTAGCTTGGTAGGCTCTGAAATTGTTTGTTGCCCAGCCTAGGAATTTCTCAGAACTGTCAGCATCTGAGTCTCTCAAGTACTGGAACATGTCTCTAGAGGAATAATAACTCCCAAAATTACACGGACAGTGCTATTTATTTATTTATTTATTTATTTATTTATTTATATTTTTTGTTAATCCTCACTTGAGGTTATTTTTCCATTGATTTTTAAGGAGAGTGGAAGAGAGAGAGGAAGACAGAAACATCCTTGTGAGAGAAACCCATCAATTGTTTGCCTCCTCCACACACCCTGACCAGGGCCCAGGCCAGGGAGGAACCTGCAACCAACGTATGTGCCCTTGACCAGAATCAAACCTAGAACCATTTGGTTTGCAGGCTAACGCTCTATCCACTGAGCCAAACTGGCTAGGGCATACCAACTGTGCTTTTAAAAACAATGTTGGGAACATCTGTAAAATTGAAATAATTATACATCTCTAAAGATCCTTGGCCTTCCAAAGGTAATATTAGTACCCTTCCCATCACTCCCCAGGTTCTTGTCTCAGGATTACATGGGAATTTAAGAAATTTATAAAATGGCAAGATATCCTAAGTATTTACATAGATGTAATGCAACTTCCTGAGAAGAGGGAATTTGCATATCTTGTGAAATAGGACTGAAGCAAAAAATGTATCTAATGGAAGAATTGTTTGTTTTACCAAATTCCCTTAGCTCCAAGATCTAAAAACACACTCAAATACATTCACATAAAAACGAGTCGTGTATTGTAAAATTTTGGATATCTCATGGAAATGCAATAGGAGTGCTATTGTACATCTGGGCCTCAAGAAAATCAGACCCAGAAAGGTTGGAGCCAGAGTTATCTCTGTAACTCTGAGAAGTGCATGGTCTCATCTCTCCTTCCCACTGTAAGCCTTCTATTTTCTGCTCATCTCTTTCCCAGTAATCCCCCTCTATTTACTTGTACTTCTTGTTTTCTCTTATCTTTAGCTTCCTTGTGAATTTGGAATGCCTTTACAACTCAAGTCCAAACTCTTCATTTCCAATCTGCTTGAATGCTTAACAAAGGCCAACTGCAGCCTCTGCATTCAGTTCAAATTTTCAAGGGAAAGAAACCAGTTGGTTCCCAACTAGGGAAATAATCCTGATCCTAAGTGAAGTGTTGGCTATGGTCTACCATTCTTGCTAGAGTGATGGTAAACATTTGGGAAATTAGGAAAATATCACTATGGGTAAATGCTACAGGTTAATGGGCACCTTTCTCTGTACCAGATAAGGATAACTTTTAGGATGAAAGAGAAAGGGATATAATATCAGCTTATTGATTCTGGATTCTAGGCCAAGATAACGAGTCTGGCTTTGTCCTCAGCAAGTAGGTCAAGTTCACAAACTGTTGAGGCCCCCAAGTTTAATATGTCAGGGAATGCTTTATGCTTGAACAGCTGGGGTGTTTGGCTCTGTTTTTAATGTAATACCTGCCCCTGTGGATGCAGTTCTCCTTAAGCTCTACAAGCCCACAAGCAGGTTGATGTTATTGACCTGGCTCTAAGAGGAATTGAAATTCACAACCCAGGGTTAGAGAATTTCAGTAAAAGTCTATAATATGTATGACATTTACCAAGGTTATTGTTATAAATCTGTTGAAATCCTTGCCCTCAGAAAACATCCTTGTAATTAGGCAGGAAGGATTCTTTCACTTAATATGTACCTTATGATGGACAGTTTTAACATACTATCTCATTTATTAATCACAGACACTCTGTATGATATTTATTATTATCTGTATTTAGGGACTAGGGATAGCAATTCTGGGCTTGAGTCCAGGTTCTCTTGCTCACCTTCCATGTTTCCTTGGAAAGATATTTAAACTCCATTAGTCTCAATTTCCTCCTCTGTAAAATGGTGGTGATGGTACCTCTAATATAGGTTTAATGGCAAGATTAAATGATAAAAGTAGTTAAAATTACTTACATACAATAGACACTTAATTAAGCATTCCCTTGCCTTGTGCTCAATGATTTTAGACAATACAAATTTAGTTATTTAATGAATCATTTATCATCATCTCTATCTTGAGCTGTGTGGTTACTACTTTAATTGGGAAAATATTTCTCTAATTTTTTATGTATCTATATACTTGGGACCAGTGATATAAATTTGAGCACTAATTGTATTAACCTGCTTGCTATATTAAAGGAGCTACTTAGTCAAAGGAGGATTAGCAAAGTCACATAAAATCATGTGGGTAAAGGGGTTGTGGTTCTATAGCGTCATTTTTTCCCCCAGCATTTTACATTTATAAAGGTCAGCACTGTTTTCTCTACATTTATCATTAGCTCTAAAGGGATTTGATTTGTCATACCCTAACTGAATTACTGCAGTGTTGTAGGTCCAGGATAATTCATGTTCATTTAGATTATTTAAAACTTCTTTGTTAAGCCATTCTGTTGGAACAGAAGTAGATCAACTCATTCTCATATCATGACACGTGGACATATGATTACTAGAAGGTATGTGTCCCAGTTGATGATTTATTTTCTTTATTGTGCTTCATCTTCTCTGGTATCTTCATTTTGATTCAGCTTTGCACAGGAAACAGACTCTTGCTTCAAGTTTTCCTACTGCCTTCAGATCTTATGTCCAACTAGTGACCTTTTATACAGAATTTATTCACTCATGTATTTGGCATAAACATATGGGACGGCTTATTCCTTTGGGGAAATAAAATATTTTATTTTAGTCTGGAGGTTTAAGTGCTTGGGGAATGTCAGGAGAAAAAAACTTCTGAGGTAGCCAGGGACAAATGACCCAGGCATAGTCCTAAAACATCTACATTTTAATCTGAATGTGATGGGAGAGCAATGGAGGACTTTGAGTAAGTTAGTAAGCTGACTTTTTGAACAATCTTTATTTCCTAAGTGCCTCACATATATATTTTGAACAGCTTTCCTGACCATAATGTAAATGATAGAGTAGGGCAAGATTTGGAGCTATTGCTGTACATTTGTGGACCTTAAGTAAGGTTTAAAATAAGACCCTGACAAAGGGAATACCAAGAAAGGAAAAGATGTAAAGATAGAGAAAGAAAAATAAGGGAAGAGACTCAAAGTCAGAATCTCACCATAAAATCAATAGGAAAAAGAAAAACAGGACCAGGCTTGTCAGAGGGTGATTTCAGGTTTATGAAATAGTGTTCTTAACATTTTCTTCTTTTCCTCTGGTCTTTGGCCCAATTCCTTTACCTTTTTACATATTTTATAAAACAACTTTAGTTGAGTGGTTAAATTTGTGATATTAGACTTATTTAAAATATAAATATTAAACATTTAAAATATAAATTAAATATCAAATATATTTAAAATATAAATGTCTGACAAGGGAAATATTCTGATGTGAATGAGTCTCAATAAAAATATAGATTTTTTTACACCGCAGATTTCCCAGAGTGTACATTGGCATGATGGAGAGATGGAGATTAGAAAGCTCAGATAGTGAGAAGACTGGATGCCTGTCCCAAATGGGAAGTAAGGAGAAAAGAAAGCAGTAAGGGGAGGGTCACTTCCTGGTCATCTACTTCTGTTAGTTTTAGGTAAGAGAAGATATTTGTTCATCCTCTGGCAATATTGATCTTGATTTAGGGATTCTGAGGAAAGGTCCTTGTTAAAATTTTTCTTCCAAGTTTACTATCATTGTTTTAAATTCCTATTCAATATATAATCCATTGGATAAAAGTATTGTTTTTCAGGACTCTAGGTTGCCTATAATGGTAGTGCAGTCATAGAAATATATATATATATACATATATATATACACATATATATATACGTATATATATATATATATACACATATGTGTATAGATGTAGCTATAGATTTTTATAATTTTGCCTTTTCTAGTATGATGTGTATGTGTATATATATATATATATATATATGTATGTATATGTATATATGTATATATACATATACATACATATATATATATATATATGTATGTATATATATATATATATATATATATCCTATATAATAAAAGGCTAATATGCAAATTGACCAAACGGTGGAATGACCGGTCACTATGACTCACACTGACCACCAGGGGGGCAGATGCTCAATGCCGGAGCTGCCCCCTGGTTGTCAGTGCGCTCCCACAGGGAGAGTGCTACTCAGTCAGAAGCCAGGCTCACAGCTGGTGAGTGCAGCAGCAGTGGCGGGAGCCTTTCCCGCCTCTGCAGCAGCACTGATATCTGACTGATGGCTTAGGCCCACTTCCCACAGGGAGCGGGCCTAAGATGTCAGTCAGACCATTCCCTGAGGGCTCCCAGACTGTGAGAGGGTGCAGGCCAGGCTGAGGGACCCTCCCCAAGTGCATGAATTTCATGCACTGGGCCTCTAGTACACACATACACACACACACACACACACACACACACACACAAAACATGTATATATATATATATTTCCCCCAAAATATGATTGTTTTGACTAGGATGGTGGATGGTGTAGTATACATGGAGAAGATTGGAGGAGTTCAATAATGTTTTGGAGTTAGAGTCCACAAAACTTTCAAATAGTGCAAATGTATGGATTTGGGGAAAAGGGCAAGTTAAAAATAGCTTACATTGTCACTGGTGGTTTTTAAAAGGATGATTTCATGAAGGTGGTAGAAATGAGTAGGTTGTGGGGATAACTGGGCATTGGGGAAATAGTGACAGTGAGTACAGGAAACACTGTGAGGAGTTTAATGCAAGGGAACTGAGAGATTAGATAGTTGCTGGAAAAAAAAATAAAGGATCTTGGAAGGTTTTGTTTTGAATATTCATAGAAACAATCCAATAGAGAGGAAGTTGATTGAGGAATGTTGAGGAAAGATGAAAAAAGTTGAAGCTGCATAAGAAGGAATTATTGAAAAAAAAAATATGTGTGCTTGAATGTTTTTTGCATTTTATCTTTTAATTGAATTTCTTGGGGATATTGCTTAATAAAATTATATAGATTTCAAGTGTATAATTCTATGATGCATCATGTCTATATTGACTGTGCACCTACAGTCACATCTTCTCTCTCCATATATTTGACCCCCTTTACCCTTTACTATCCTCCACTTCCCTTCCTTCTGGTAACCACCATGTTATTGTCTGTGTGTATGAGTTTAGTGTGTTTTTCGTACTTGTTTATTTGTTGCTTTCAGTTTTATAGCCCTCATATGAGGGCAAGGGACTTACATGATTCTTGATTTTTTTCTGTCTGACTTATTTTGCTTAGCATGATATTCTCAAGATTCGTATATGTTATTGCAAGTGGCAGTATTTCAATTTTTGTTATGGTTGAGTAGTATTCCATTGTATATACAGAATGAGGCACAATAGGTTTACAGTTGTATGTGAAGCACAGAGTTTATTCTGTTACTATTATTATTTATTAATTATTGTATTGTTTTCCATATGAGTAATTATAAACCTACTTTAGACTCACACTGAATGTACCACATCTTCTTTCTCCAGTCATCTATCAAAGGACATTTTGGCTATAGTTGAATTTTAAAAATTTTTTGACAAATTTTATAACGTTATAAAGAAAAATTATCATGGTATATAACAATTCTACTGTGATGAAGTCATTTGTGCTTTTTAAACCCACTAGGAGATCAAGCTGGAAAGTCATTTGTGAATCAGACCCTTCTATTCTCTCCTGTCTACTTCAATATTTTTAATTATTTCTATCTCTATCATTCTCTACCTAATGTTTTCAATATTACTAAGTTTTTAGTTTCTATGTATAACTATAAAATTATTGGTTCATCTTTTTATAGTATTTGTGAAAAAGTTAAGGAAAATTATGCATTCATATAAACCAAAGTTTTATAAATTTATTTTTATTTTTTATTCTTAGGGTCTGGGAAAGAGAATCGAACAGTAGCTTTTCAGGGACCAGTCCTAATTCATACCTAACCACAGTTGAAAACAATCATAGTATTTGCACTTAATAACTTGGTGTTCTTTATAGTAGATAATCACAGTGTTCGAGTGGGTTTGAACTGAATTCATTGCTGATGCTTTAGACAGTAATACAGAATTGCCTGAGGGGATATTTGCAGCTGGTTTCAAGTGCAGTGTGAACTACAGAAATACTCTCTATTACCATAAACAGAACTTGGAGGTCTCAGTATTGAGATATAGTTATTGTGTTGTAATCTAAATGATAAATCAGTTGGATTACACATCTTTCAGCATTAGCTGGTGTGGATTTCTCTTGGGTGTTGTTTATGGTATAATTCCTTGATGTGTGCATTTGTGGTATATTAGGTTCATAGTCATCTGTGGCTGTTGGATAGAACTGTGTGCATGCACTGTACATTTTAAATGTGATTACCTTAAATTTGTAATTCTATATGCTTTGTGGCTCTAAGGCAGTTTTAGTTTTTAAATTCAAACTCTAGATCTATGTATTTAACCTGTGTGTTTAATTAGAACTTTTATTTGACTCAATTTCATTGTGTTTGATGCTATATGGATATAACACAAGGTTTAACAAAAGCACTCTTTTATTTTAATTAAGGCATGTATTCATGGCATTGGACTTTAGAAGCCAGCTAAAGACTTAGTTTCTTTCTCTTTTGACTATAAACCAAAATTTTAAAAAAATGCAATTCCTTATTTGAATAGAACTACAAATAATGTAAAATGTAATTTATAACAACAAAATAAACACAAAATTTTCAAGACCCTACCAGATATTTTAGCTTTATTAGAATGATCTTAGAAATAATTCTGAGGTAGTTAAAACAATTTAAATTTCATCCCCTTCTGCAATATGTGATTAAATCTCTAGAAATTTTTTCCAATGCCTAATTCCATTGATGCAAATATTTGCATGTATAAAGCAATCATTAACCACTAGCCATGTACAATAATAATCAGATCCTGTGTAAATTTAGTTGATCACAGCCTGTTGAGAGTTAAGTTTTTGGCAGACCAATATTCTATTATTTTTATTACTTAGGGGCTGTCAGAAGATGACCTTTGGGGAATGTATAAAAAGATGGTTAAAATCTTTATAAATAACTGGAGAATATAGATCTAGCCTCCAGTCAAAAAGCCACTGTCTTATATAGAGCTGTCCATGGCAAAACATTATAGGAACAATAAAATGGCTGGGATTTATTCATCTATTTATTCACTCAGCATAAATACTATCAATTCAGTGACTAATATTTTCACATACACATCTAGGCAAGGGGAATACCATAGTAAATAGTATAGACTTCTTTGCCATCTAGGAGCTTGCATCCTAGTGGGAAGATAGACAATAAACAAATAAATGTATACTATGTGAAGCAGCTGCAGGTAACCAAAACCACAGTGGAAAACAGGTATCGTGGGGAAAAGGGTACTGCTATTTTATAAGATTAATTAAGAAAGACTTGATTGATAAGGGAAGGAAAAATTCATGCAGGTATTTGGGAGCAAAATGAAATGCAGAGGCTCTGAATTTGCAGTTTTGACATATTTTGACTTATTTGAGAAGTGAAGCAAGGCCAGTATGACTGGACTGGAGTAGAAAAGAAAATGGTTGCTTTGTCAAGAGTAATTGTGTAAGGGGCAAACAATGGACACAAATAAAGTGTTTAAGAGGTTAATTATAATAACTCATACAAAGGTGATGCTAGCTGTTTTTATATCTGTTGAAGATAAAGCTAACAGATTTAAAGGTAGTCGAACATGAGGTATGAAAGAAAGAGGGGAGAAAAATTATGATAGATTTTAAACTACCTAAGTAGAAAACTAGAGTTGCCATTTTCAGGGAGGCAAAATAGGAGAAGTAGGCTATACAGAAAAATCAGGTGTTCATTTCTGGATAAGTTGAGTTTGAGATATTTATTAGACATTTAAATGAAGATGTTGAGTAGACAACTGGAGATATAGCATTATGACATTCATGGGAGGGTTCTAGATTACAGATTTAAATTTGGGTAATATCAGCATTTAGAAAATATATTGTAGGTGGTGTTTAATGGTTAAAGACTGGAAGATATTATGAGACTCAGTTTTATATAGTAGTTGAAGATTGAACCCAGGGGCACTTCTTTTAGAATTTGAGATGTATTAAAAAAAAAAAAAAAAAACTAGCAAAGAGAAATGTTAAATGTGGCTAATATGGTAAAACAAGTATTTGAAGAATACTCAAATAATCAATCATGTCAAACTCAGCTTATAGATCAATTAAAATGAATATTGACTATTGATCATTAAAGTTGGTTAAACAAAATTTATCAGGAACCTTGAATGGAAGATAGTAGAGGGGAAAGAAGGATTCAGAGTCAGAATCCTTTACTTTTTTGATATGAAAACTGGTAACTACAAATAAACTATTGTGTTAATTTATATATATATATATATATACACACACACACACACACACACACACACACACACTAGTTAATTTATATATATAGTGTATATCCTACCTAATAAAACAGTAATATGCAAATTGACCGCACCTTCGCTACACCCATAAGCCATGCCCACCAGCCACGCCCACCAGCCACGCCCACCAGCCAATCAGAAGCAAATATACACGTTAAACCAGCAAAGATGGCGGGGGGGGAGGGCAGCACCCATGCCAGTGAGATCCAAGCCATGATGGTGGACTGGGGCAGGTGGTTAGCGCTGGCAGCTGGCTGACCAGGTCCACCATCACCGATCGCCAACCAGGGCAGGCAGCATGGGTTGAAGCCCGCAGCCGGCTGCCCCGGTCCGCCATCACCTATCGCAAACCAGGGCAGGCGGCGTGGGTTGAAGCCCGCAGCCGCCTGCCCAGGTCCGCCATCACCGATCACGGACCGGGGCAGGCGGCGTGGGTTGAAGCCCGCAGCCGCCTGCCCAGGTCCGCCATCACCGATCGCAGACCGGGGCAGCCGCCTGCACAGGTCCGCCATCACCGATCGCGGACCAGGGCAGGCGGCGTGGGTTGAAGCCCGCAGCCGCCTGCCCAGGTCCGCCATCACCGATCGCGGACCGGGGCAGGCGGCGTGGGTTGAAGCCCGCAGCTGCCTGCCCAGGTCCGCCATCACCGATCTCGGACCAGGGCAGGCGGTGTGGGTTAAGGCCTGCAGCCGCCTGCCCCGGTCCACGATCAGGGATCACGGACCAGGGCAGCTGCCTGCCCAGGTCCATCACCGATCATGGACCAGGGCAGGCAGCGTGGGTTAATGCCCGCAGCCGGCTGCCCAGGTCCGCCATCACCCATCGTGGACCAGGGCAGGCGGTGTGGGTTAGCGCCCGCAGCAGCCTGACCAGGTCCCGGATAAGGGCTTCAAGTCAGCCATCGCCAGTGGCAGCTGACTCAAAGCCCCTATCAGGGATCATGGACCAGGGCAGGCAGCGTGGGTTAATGCCTGCAGCAGGCTGCCCAGGTCCACGATCACGGATCCAGGTGGCGTGGGTTAGCACCCACAGCCATCTGACCAGGTCCCCGATAGGGACTTGGAGTCTAGCATAACGAAAAGAATAGTCAGCAAAAGCAGGAGACAAGGTTTCATAAGTTCTCCCCCAGGTCACCACTGTTCTCTTATACATTTTAATTATCCCAGACTTTGCATGATGGGATTTGATTTGAATTATGCCTGATAGAGATTACATGGCATGAATTGTAGGCTCATTCTTTCTTTTTGTGGTTGCCTGACTGAGAAAGGCCTTGGAATGAGAGAAGGCACTTTTATTCTCCTTTTTCATTCTTTAGAGGCTGAGGAATTACAGTTATATGAAGAACTTAGTGAGAGAATGAAAGTCTCATGCTGTATTTTTTTGTAAGTTTTATCATGTGGACTTTCAAAAACTTGGTGGGATCCTTTTCAAGAGGTGTTACAAAAATTATGTTGGAATTAACATTCAAGAGTAAAAGGAGAGAAGTGAATGGTGGGTAAAGGAAAGAACTTTGTCCTAGAAACCAAATAGAAGCCACATAAACCTTCAGATTCTTACTCATTGTGCTTTGGAGGTATTAAAAGATAATTTTTAAAAAAGTTAAAATCATGACTTATAATCTGTATAGATAAAAGGCTAAGTGACCGACATTTGTCCATCCGTCCGACCAACTGGTACATATGACACACTGGAAATATAAAAATAAACTTTGACTCGCACACGTGCCATACATATAAAGCTCTCGCTGGCGCTAATTTGAATGTTGCATTTGGTGGGAAAGTTCTTTTCAGAGGGGATTTTTGTGTTGCCATGCTATATGATTGGCCATAGTACAAATAAGTTTTAAAGTACTGTAGTGTTTGGGGATGTTTCAGACAGTTGTCTCTTAAAACAAATATGAGATCAGAGGATTCTGCTTATAGTGAATGGTTAGTAAAACTTGGAGATGGCAAACTTGATAGCAATTTTCATTTAGGAATGGATATTATTGAAATTCCCCATGAAATGATTTTTAATGGATCTATTATTTAAGCCATCTTTGGAAATAGTATATCTATAGATAATATTAAAAATATATCTAAACATGCAATTCTTTGTTCAAAAAATGAGCACGTTCAAAAATTAAATGAAGAAATTTTGGATATACTTGATGGAGATTTTCACGCCTATTTGAGTGGTGATTCCATTGACTCAACAGATGATGCTGAAAAGGAAAAATTTCCTATTGAATTTCTTAATAGTATTACTCCTTCTGGAATGCTGTGTCATAAATTAAAATTGAAAGTGGGTGCAATCATCATGCTATTGAGAAATCTTAATAGTAAATGGGGTCTTTGTAATGGTACCAGATTTATTATCAAAAGATTGCAACCTAACATTATCAAAGCTGAAATATTAACAGGATCTGCAGAGGGAGAGATTGTTCTGATTCCAAGAATTGATTTGTCCCCATTTGACACTGGCCACCCATTTAAATTAATTCGAAGATATTTTCCTGTTATGCCAGCATTTGTGATGACTATTAATAAATCACAAGGACAAACTCTAGACAGAGTAGGGATATTCCTACCTGAACCCATTTTTGGACATGGTCAGTTATATGTTGCTTTCTCTCTCGCTTTTTTTTTAAAGCATTTTTAAAAAATATTTTATTGATTTTTTTTACAGAGAAGAAGAGAGAGGGATAGATAGTTAGGAACATCGATGAGAGAGAAATATCGATCAGCTGCCTCCTGCACACCTCCTACGGGGGATGTGCCCGCAACCAAGGTACATGCCCTTGACCGGAATCGAATCTGGAATCTTTCAGTCCACAGGGCAATGCTCTATCCACTGAGCCAAACCAGTTACGGCTGTTGCTTTCTCGTGAGTTCAAAGAGCATGTTACGTTAAAGTTAAAGCTGTAAATACTTTATCTCAAGGGAAATTAGTCAAGCACTCTGAAAGTGTTTTTACTCTTAATGTGGTATACAGGAAGATATTAGAATAAGTTTAATCACTTTATCAATCATTATTTGCATCAATGTTGTTTTTATATTACGAGTTTGTTATTGTTATATCAGTTTGTTATTGTTTACTTATTAATAAATTTATGTATTATTTTCATATACATTGTACTCATTTCCTTTTATCTCTCACACTTTTATTATAGAGAAAGGGCAAATAGCAATATTAAAATATTTCATCTAATTAATTCCCTTTCAATGTGCACAAATTTCGTGCACCGGGCTACTAGTATATATATAATATACTATATAATTTTTATATATATATATATATATAGAGAGAGAGAGAGATTTTATTCAATTTATAACCAATTTATGAATAATCTGACAATAATAAAACAGTACATTATGTTTATAGAATATCATACAGAGATTAATATTTTAATTTTACCAAGGTAGTTTTAGATAAGTTATATTTAATCTTTTCCCTAATCCTCCCTACTCCATTCATTTTCTAGCTAAGATGTTACCATTATTTAAGTAAATTGACATGTTGTTTTGTGAAGATTAAAAAAAAAGTAGTACACTATCCCAATACCCAATCTTATAGTGTTTCCCTAAGGTTGAATCTTGATCAATAGAAATTGTCCCCTCTCTTATGTTCCCCACCTTAAAGCTAGCACATGTTTAATAAAAATAACTATAACACAGCTCTCATCAAAAACAAAAAGGTATCACTAGAGATATTTGAAGCCTGTGATGCACTGGGAATAACAACAATAATCTTTAGATCCAACTGCAGACTGCAATAATACAACCTCCCACACTAAAACCATTACATAAATAAAGGTGTGCTCATCTGCAGGCATAGATGTAATTGACCTCATGATCTATGGCCCAATACAGCATGTCCAGCTTTCCAAAGAACAGCATATGGAAAACTAAAAAGTAGTAATTTTATAATCAAGAAAACTATCAAACACTAATTTAACCAAATGATCAAGGTTAACACCATGAGTGATATGTCATGTTTACATCACATATTCCCCAGTATAATGGAATGAGATGGACACTTTATTTCTGCAGTTTTCTTTCCTAAAACCCATTATACCAATCTAATAAAAAGGAAAACACCAGACAAACCCAAATAAAGAGGCATTCTACAAAAACTTCACAGGGCTCATCAAGACTGGGAAAGAGGAAAGACTTAGAATCTGTCATGGACCACAAGAGACTAAGGAGACATGGTGACCAGATAAATGTGATATTCTAGATTCAATCCTGGGCCAAAGAAATAACAATACTGAAAAAGTAATGAATGTTGATGTCTACGTTTTAAAAAGTGAACCATCTATACTAATTAAAGCATAATATGCTAATTAGACCAGACAGCCGAACAACCTTTCGGACATCATTCCAGACATCCTTCCAGATGAAGCTGCTGTGGTGGGGGCCGAGGCAGAGGTGGTTAGGGGTGATCAGGCAGGCAGGCAAAGGGGTTAGGGGCGATCAGGCAGGAAGGCGAGCAGTTAGGCGTGACCAGGCAGGCAGGCAAGTGGTTAGGGTCAGGGAGGCAGGTGAGTGGTTAGGGGTGATCAGGCAGGCAGGAAGGCGAGCAGTTAGGAGCCAGCAATCCCAGATTGCAAGAGGTATGTCCAATTGCCAGTTTAAACCAGTAGTCGGACATCCCCTGAGGGGTCCAGGATTGTGAGAGGGTGCAGGCCAAGCTGAACGACACCCCCCCTCCCCACCCCCCGTGCACAAATCTTGTGTACCGGGCCTCTAGTGGTAATATAATATGTTAGCATCAGTGGAACTGAAAGAGAGAGATGTTGGAACTATTTATATTACCTTTGCAACTCTATGTAAACCTCTAGTAATTCCAAAAGAAATATTTATTTTAAAAGCAGTAGAAGAATGAGAAAAGATATGCCATGTAGTAACTAATAATAAAAATGGAATATCTATATCAATGTCAGACAAAGTGGATTTCAGAAGAAGGAAGATTATCAGAGATAAAGAGGGATATTACATAATGATAAAGAGGACAACTATCCAAGAAGATATAAAAATCCTAAATGTGCAAACTCCTAAAAAAAAGTGCTTAAAATTACATATGACAAAAACTGATTGATATGAAAGGAAAAATAGACAAACCCATAATTATATTAGGAGAAATCACCACCTTTCTTTCAATAATTGACAGAACAAGTAGGCAGAAAAATAGAATATACCTGAAAAAAAAATCTATCAACTTTACCTAATTTATAATTATAGAATTCTAATCTTCAATGTGTGTTTTTCTGAAGTACACATTATAGAAGATAAAAAAAAAACCTTAACAAATTGATATAACAATAAAAATCAAAGTGTGTTCTTAAACTGTAATGGAAACAACTGAAAAATCCATAAAAGAAAGATATCTGGAAATCCCCAGGTACTTAGAATTTTAATAGTACATTTCTAAATAACAATGAGGAAGAAAAAGTCTGAATGGAAATTTTAAAATATTTTGAACAGAATAAAACTGGAAAATATAAAATAGCAAATTGATGGGATGATGTTAAAGTAATGCTTACAGTGAAATTAATATCATTAAATGCTTCTATTAGCACAACCAAAAAGATCTAAAGCCACTAATGAAAACTTTTACTTTAGAAACTGAATGAAAAAGGAACCATACTAAAAGAAGTAGAAAGTACATAATAAAGACTACAGCAGAAGGGGACACCAAAAACTAAAGTTGCAGGCATTAAAAGAATAATAAGAAAATACTATAAAAACCCAACATCAATAAATTCAAACACTTAAATGAAATTAATTCCTTAAAAGACATGAATTATCAAAAGCTCACTAAAGATGAACTAGAATATCTGAATAATAAGAAACAGGGAGAGAGGGAGAGACAGAGAGAAGGAGAGAAAAACAAGGGAGAGAGAGAGAGAGAGAGAAAACTGTATCAAATAACCTGTGAGAATACACAAACACACACATAGTTATTCAGAGTATATATATATATATATATATATATATATATATATATATATTATATGTATAATATCTATATGTAACATGTGTACACACACATACACATATAGATAAAGATATGTAAGTAATTGAATGTGTAGTTAACCCCACCAATATAGAAAATTCTAAGTTCAGACTAGCAAATTCTACCAAACATGTAAGGAAGAAATGATACCAACGCTACAAAATCTCTCACAGTGAATAAGAAAACGGATACTTCCTAGTTGATTTTAATAAGCCAGTGTCACTTTATACATGCAGCACTACATTCATACATACGTTTATCTAAAATACAGTCATTTTGGATAAAAGTATGGATATATTTTTAAAGTCAAATACATTGAAAGTAGGTCCCACGTATTCCACTCTTAGAAAATAACAAAAGAAAATATATGTTCACAATAAGAATTCATTATTTATAATCATCCTATGTTGAAAACAAAGACATACCCATGAACTGTTGAATGAATACATTTATATATACATTTATATATATGTGTTTTTACATATATTTATATTATACTAGAGGCCCGGTGCACAAAATTCGTGCATGGAGGGGGGTTGTCCCTCAGCCCAGCCTGTACCCTCTCCAATATGGGACCCCTTGAGGGATGTCCGACTGCCCAATTAGGCCCGATCCTAAACGGGCAGTCGGACATCCCTCTCACAATCCAGGACTGCTGGCTTCCAACTGCTTGCCTGCCTGCCTTCCTGATTGCCCCTAACCACTTCTGCCTGCCAGCCTGATCACCCCCTAACCACTCTGCTGCCAGCCTGTTTGCCCCCAACTTCCCTCCTCTGCCAGCCTGGTCACCCCTAACTGCCCTCTCCTGCAGGGTTGATCACCTCCAACTGCCCTCCTTTGCAGGCCTGGTCCTTCTCAACTGCCCTCCCTTGCAGGCCTGGTGCCTCCCAACTGCCCTCTCCTGCTGGCCATCTTGTGGTGGCCATCTTGTGTCCACATGGGGGCAGGATCTTTACCACATGGGGGCAGTTATATTGTGTGTTGCAGTGATGATCAATCTGCATATTACTCTTTTATTAGATAGGATAGAGGCCTGGTTCAGGGGTGGGGGCCAGCTGGTTTGTCCCTGAAGGGTGTCCCGGATCAGGTGGGGGTTCCCTTGGGGCATGGGGCGGCCTGAGCGAGGGGCCTGTGGTGGTTTGCAGGCTGGCCACGCCCCCTGGCAACCCAAGCGGAGGCCCTGGTATCTGGAATTTATTTTCCTTCTACAATTGAAACTTGGTAGCCTGGAGCAGAGCCAAGCCTGGGGCTCCCTCTGCAGCTGGCAGCCATTTGTGTTGGGGTTATAATTGAAACTTTGTTGCCTTAAGCGGGTGGGCCCCGCCAGGGTATGTGGAAAGCTTTGCTTCCCCTGTTGCCGCCAGCAACCCTGGCCTGCTCTCTCAAGCTCCATCCTGCCACCATTTGTTTGAATTTGTTTAATTTCTATAATTGAAACTTTGTAGCTTGAGTGGAGGCTTAGGCCTGGCAAGGGCAGGCGGAAAGCTTGGCTTCCTCTGTTACCTAGGAAACCTTGCTCTCTGTGGCTGTAGCCATCTTGGTTTGGGTTAATTTGCATACCCGCTCTGATTGGATGGTGGGCGTGGCTTGTGGGCGTGGCTTGTGGGTGTGTCAGAGGTATGGTCAATTTGCATATTTGTCTATTATGAGGTAGGATATTCATACTTATATATAATTTACATATCTAATTATTTATATTATTCATCAAATTTATATATGCAATTTATTACATATTCATATACATGTAAATTCCTATATATGTGTGTATATATTAGGTATGTCCATGGGAGGAGGCAAATTTAGAGTCTTCTTAATCACCATCTTGGACTTGCCAAATAGCTTTTGAAAAGTGCAAAGGAAGATATATTGACAGGACAGGGTTTCCTCTCTAATATTCACTTCCCTTCTCTATGACTCCTAATTATTCTTTTGCTAGATGTTATTCATGTAGTCTATACCCCCCCAATCCTTCTGTAAGTACCCCACCTGGTGAAACCTAGAGCAAACACTGTAAACAGAATTTTAAAAAACAGACAAACTAGCATTTACTCACTCCCCACAGCAAAAATCTCTGCCAAGTCAGGCCCAGTTTTGTGAAACAACAAATTATTATTTGCCCCAACTGAAGCTGCATTCATAAAATCCTATTTAATGAAAGGAAAATAAAGAGTGTTTGTAAAAGTCTTCAATCCATCCTTTAATGGAGCTAAGAGGCCTCTTTCATTTCTATATATTTAAATTTCTGGCAAGTTAGATAAGTATGTTTGAAAATAAATTGTGTCATATAATTTGATGTTGGTGTTTATTCTGTAAAGAAACAGGGAAGGGAAGAAATTTATGCAGGTTCAAAATTGAGTATCAAATGTTGTATCTCTAAAGTATTTTTTAATTTATTGAAGCCTTTATATTAAAGTGTAGTTAACAATAATATTTAGGAAAATATGTCTACATACTACCAGACCTGATCTTCTTGTGGTGATGCTAATATAATATTTAGGATATACTGAAGTACGAAAGGTGAATCCATTCATCTCCAAAAGCTTTTGTATAAATCATGTGTCTTTAATTGAACATCACTTTTGAGTACATTTTATGACAGTTTCTTCTTTAATTTAAAATTGCATTTTGTGTCTTCACTCTGAAAATATTTATTGGACACTGTCATATGTCAGTCACTGCTGATATAACAGAGAATAAAAGAGACAGAGTGCCCCACTTATGAGATTTTAGTGGAGGTGACAAGTTCTTAGAAATAAAAACAAAACAAATATATAGCTGCAACATGGAATAAGTTCTATGCAGTAAAAGTATGCTAGAAAAAAAGTGCAGCTTACAACATGTAACTTTTGGAAATGAGCAGAAGACCTTGCTGCAATATTGTCATTGAGTTCAGTGTCATGTATGGATGTTAGCAAATAAAAGAGAGAATGGCATTTGTGGAGATCATGAAGCAAAATGACCTTACCAATTCATAGAAACTCAAAGAACTCCCTGGGGCTTAAACATAGGAACAAAAAGGATGAGTTTGGAAAGATGAATGATAACGTGTCCTGTAGGGCTTAACAAGGCGGCAAAACGAAGAGAGACCTAAAAGAGGTGGGTAACACATCACACACATTTGACCACATAGGCAAATCTTTATTCAACTTTTCTCAGTTATCACAAACTGTCCTTTAAAATTCGTTTGCTTAAACTAGGAAGTATCTTGTGCTCCTTTGACATGACTCTCATTAGCCTCAATAGCTCGCTTGCTTTCTGGAGTAATAAGCTGCTGAACAAGAAGTCTGCCATTTCTCCCAGTAGCACTGGTTTTCAAGGCTACCATTTGTATCCTAAGTGGGTTCATTGCTATTGTATTGATATATATGTATATATCTATACATTTCAAATTTAGCATTATAGAAATTTTATTTAATTTTTGTGGTTTCTATATTTGTATATTTCTATTTAATACTGAAACTACAGCTAATTAATAATGCACTGAAGTTCTTTACCAAAAAAAAAAAAAAACACACAAAACAAACAACAACAAAAACTACTCACTGTCCTTATAGACAAATGTTTATCATCCTGGGATTATACTGCCCCTCCCCCAGGCTGCATTTGGAAAAACAGGAGGCCATCTCCTGGTGAGATATGATTGGAAGGGGTGCTTCTGGATTTCATTTCAAAAAGGGTCAAGGATAATAAGAGCTCTTAAAAAAGCACCACTCAATTTTACACAAGGAAGAACTGCTCAGCCTAAAATGCTAATAGCACACCGGTAGGAAAATCCACAGAGAGGCGAGGAGGATTCACCATAAAGATAAGGGAGCTTAAACTTCAGGGTCCCTCACTTGCATGGATTCCTTCATTGGCCCTAGGACGGCCCTTAGAATTCCAGAAATGTATTCACTTGGTCACATTTCCCTTTTAAAATTAATTGTGGTAAACTATTTTAACTATAATTAAGGAAGACCTCCTCTCTTCCCACTCTGACTTTGACTTTCCACTCATATTTTCCTTTATCTTTGGAAGTGCTGAAGTGGCCAAAGGCATTTTGGGGAATCTGGTGTAGGTTCAGCTTCCTTCATAGTCCCTGTGCCTCCTCATCTACATCTTGAACAAAAGGTACAAGGTCATAGGTTATTTTGTGATACGGATGTGCCCTATGGTACACACTTTCACACTTACATAGGCAAAAGAGATCATTCAAAGCTTGTCTTTTTTAAAGCTAGTTAATAGAAAAATCTTCCAATCATAATATGATATGCTTAAAATTAGAAGCAGAGTATTTGGGTTTTTATAGAGTCTGAGTAAAAAAAAAAAAAAAAAACACAAAACAAACAAACAAAATAACCCAACAACATTGTGTGTGTGTATGTGTGTGTGGTGTGTGGTCATTTTATCAAACCCAATGGAGAAATAAAAATTTTGTCTTTAATTTCAGGGAAAATTCTCCTTTTTTCAACATACATAAATAAATAAATAATTGGAAATACTTTATAAAAATGTTCAATTCCTTTATATTTTGTTTCCTTGACTTAATATATTTTATTTTCTATGCCCAGTCAGTTACAAGTGCTAGAGATGAACCAAGTTTTTGATATTTCCCTTTAAATTTTTCCTCTTTGACTTGGTCACTGAGAGTCCCCTGAAATTGTGGTTTATACAACTGATGATGCCTTTATATGTTATTATCACTGTTATTTATATTTCTCTCATCAAACACTCTCTGTTCTCCCTCTCTGCACCAGCCTCTTTCAAATATGTGTTCAATTTCCTTTTCTAAGCACTGGCCCTAGAACCATATCATTTAAAGATATAATCGAGTGGGGACTCAAAAGCAGAGCAATTTCAGGTCAGCATTTGAGTTGGAGCCCTATAGTGATAATTCATGTGGAGTAAGAAATGGTTCTTGGGTTTCAATAGGTTGTTCGCCACCCTCCAAACCTCTGGCAAGTGCAGGAGCAGAGAATAAGACAGTGGTGTGCCTCACTTTGCCCTGATGGGAATGTCTGTAAATGCTGCCCTTTTTTGAGCACAATAACAGTTTACAGAAGAGAAAAATAGATTGTAATTCATTTTGTAAAGTGGGCAATTCTTGTATAAAACACCTAATCACCCACCCATATTTCTTACCTCTATATTTTAAAGCTTGGCAGCCTATCTCCTTCTGCCTCTCCAGAAACCTTATTTCCAGACTTATCACTACACTTTCCAGCAACTGTAATTTCTTTTTGTCTCTTTTCTTTCCCTCAAAGGTGGCACATTTACTTTATTTTTACTGCTACTGTCTTCCGCCAAATTGTCACATTCCCTTGACTGGATTACTGTAATTCTATTGTAGCTGCTCTTTCTGCAATCACCTTTTCTCCTTCTTATTCCCTGCACTCGTATCCCACAAACTATTGCCAGAATGACTGATATAAATTCAGACCGATTCCTTTAAACATGACTTTTCATTATAGTAAAGCTGAAATCCCAACTCTTACCACATCATCTCAGACAACTCTTCCTCTTGTTCTTTGTACTCTATTTACACCAGCAAGTTTTAGTTCTTTTAATGAGCTCTCCCCTTAATATATTTTGACAAGGAGCCTGCAACTGAGATACATGCCCTTGATCAGAATCGAACCTGGGACCCTTCAGTCTGCAGGCCAATGCTCTATCCACTGAGCAAAACAGGCTAGGACTCAAGCTTAGCTTGATTGTTCCATATCAAAGAAGTCTTAAGTGAGAAACCATATTGGATTAGATAGCCCTCCATTTTTTCATAACACTGCATTCATTTTCTCACAACTTCAATTTCTACATTGTATCATACGTTACTATTGTAGGTAAAATGGTAAAATCAGTTGTAAGTCTACTGCCTTGGCTAAAATGAAATCTCCAAGAGAGCAGGCTCTCTATTTGTCTTGCCTAACACGAAGTCCCCAATACTTCACAATTCTTTGCACACAGTAAAATGTGAATAATTCTGTTGAATCAACAGTGATGGAAGGAGACGTGACTAGGTGTGGTGAACACACAATACAATATGCAGGCGATGTATTATAGAATTGTACACCTGAAACCTATATAACTTTATTAATCAGTGTCACCCCAATAAATTCAACAAGAAATTAAATAAAGGTAGGTTGGTCAAACCAAAATAAAATAAAATGAAATAAATGGATTATCCCATTCCAGAATTGAAGGCTTTTGATATCTTTTCGAAAATTATCTTGTACCTTGACTTCTGGTGTGCTCCCATTTCGTAAATTTGCTTCTATACGTTTATTTCTCTTCATCTCTTTAATGTATTTCTTTTCCACATTTATACTTTTAAACAGATAATGTTGTTTGTTATTTATTTTCTCTTTTTTTCTTGAGAAAAGGACTGGGTCCCCTTTGTCTCATCCAATTTATATCTTACTGGAGAACTCATCATTTTTCAGTGTCTCAGTCCCCATGGAATTTATTGTTAAAAGGAATCATCTTTACAGATAAACAAGTTGTCCTTAAAGATATCTTCAAGATTGGGAGGTCCCAGGGGAAGATCTTAATATAATATTCAGCAGTTTTGCAGATGGGTCCTTTCAGGGTCCAGGTCCCTGCTGATTGAATGGCCAGCACCAGGGCAGTGGGTCAACACATTCAGTGCAGTTCATCCTGAGGTCAGCCAGGGCTGGATTTGTTGCTTATCTGAGCTTGGAGCTTTCCTTCCACTGGGCAATTCTCTAACATTTTCCAAATTTTCTCATTTTAGAAGTAAAACTTTACCTGGTTTTTATTTTTCCCAAGCATTTCCTAGGGAAGTTTATATACATTTTTAAGGAAGATAAATGATAATGATTTTAAAATAATAACTGATATTATTGCTTCTCTTGGGTAGTAGTATGGTAATATATAGTATGTTATATTATATTAATGAGATTATTGCTAAAATTATTATGCAAAGTATATCCATTGTTTATTAACATGGTAGATACCAGGGGATATACAAGAAGTTTCCACCATATATATTGAACGTTGTTGTTTTAAGCCTTTGAAAGAATTGCCAATATAATTAGGGTATTTTTTGCTTTAAACTTTGACATGTGAGGTTTTTATGTTCAAACTGTGACAATATTTAAAGTGAAAATGGACACTATTAATAATTATGCTGGAAGAATACCTATATATGTGATCTATTCCATACCAAATGGGATAGTTGGTCATTAAGTATCTTTGGGTAAAAATAATAAGAACATTCCAGATGGCTGCAATATTTTAGGCTGTTATCAAACAGAATAAAATACATCATTCTTAAGAAGCAAATCTCAAGCTCACAGGCAACATTAAGAAACATCTTGGCCAACTCTCCATGAAGATGTGCGTATATACTCTATAACATGTTTTAAAGTCCAAATTTGAATGTTACCAGTGACAAGAAACTCACTGTGTCTTTGTGCATTGTATTATTGGACAGCTCTCATTGCTTACAAAGGCATTTATTCTTTTTACCTCAAGTCTGCCTTATTTTAACACTTACCAATTTGTTCTAGATTTTCATTCAGAGGTCAGATAAAACCAGATAAATTACTTTTGCATAAAACAACCTTTCAAATATATAAAGACAGCTACCAAGTCCCTAGTGAGTCTTCTGTTTTCCAGGAAAACAACGCTTAGGTGTCTATTATTCCCATTAGCTCTTTACCCTGACTGGTCTCCTCCAGATGTGCTCCAGTGTGTCAATAATGTTTTAAAGTGTCAATATTTCTATTAAAATATTATCGGCACAAGTATATCTAATTATCTCTAATTTTTTATTAAGAACATAAAGGATAGTCTTACTTTGCTCTTTGGTGGACCTAACACATTGGGAATACTGTAATTTAAAGAGTGGGATGACTTGGCATACTTAAAGAAAATTATTAATTTGATCCACTATTTTACTAGGAGAATATGAGTAGTGTGTTTGTGTGTGTATTTATATGTGCCTTTTCTGTAACATATATTTATTTACTCCATATCTTACCTAATAATAGACAAACATGTAAATTGACTGTACCTCTGCTACACCTACAGCCAATCAGGAGTGAGTATGCAAATTAACCCAACAAAGATGATGGGTTAATTTGCATATGCAGGCACGGAGCAGCTGGGAGGGGTGGGACGCCTGCTATGAGGTGGGGAGGCAGCTGAAGGAGCTACAGGAATGGTGCTCCGGACGGGAGCAAGGACTTGCAGGCTCCCGGGTGGCCCAGGATTGAGGATTTGCAGGCTCCCGGGCGGCCAGGAGCGAAGCCAGGGGAAGGAAGGCCTACTCTTGCACACATATCGTGCAATGGGCCTCTAGTATTTGAAGAACATCTGTTAGTGTATTGAATGTTCACAATTTGAAAATATAATTTTTATGTTTAGCTCAATATTTACAATGTAAATATAAAAAGAGTAGCCCCTATTAAAAAAAAAAAAAAAAACTGACTTAAGACAGAAGTTCCCTGAAACATAATATTATAGCAAAATTAGCCTGGAAAAGAGAATTAATAACCTTTGTGATTACATGTTTAACTTAAAGAAATTAACATTTACACTTGTCATAGGATAATATTTAAATTATATATTTACCTTTTTGTGGATTGCACGAAAACATGTAAAAGAGTTATGTCCTCTCTCCTTTTTTAAAAGTTATGTTTAGATTATTCAAGTGACTTAAATTTGCATGCCAACACCCACAGAACTGAGATTTCAATTGAGCCTGATGGTGCAGCAAATTCAGTTTGGATGAAACAATGTATCCAGATGCAAATGCATAACTACAGCAGCTGTGGTTTCAGTGCCGACATATTGCTGATCTGCTTTAAAATAATCAAGCCCCAAGCCTGGTGCTCATAAATTAATTATGTTTGCAACTCTTAGAGAGACAAAGAAAGACCCTAAATCAAAATGGAACAAAACAAAACTGAATTGTTTTATAGGGTGATCTCTTCTTAACTGGAAAATTATAGGTAAGCCTAGCCAGTGTGGGTGAGCATTGACCTATGAACCAGGATGTCACTGTTATATTCCAAATCAGGGCACAAAACAGGGAAGGGAGGCACTGGCCAACAGCTGGCAGCCAGAAGGCCCTGATCGGCCCTGATCACCGGACAGGCCTAGGGACCCTACCTCTGCACAAATTTTGTGCACTGGGCCTCTAGTATCTATACTAATAATAGAGGAATATGCAAATTGTCTGGAACACTGTCACAGTAACAGTAATGAGCAAACAGCAGGCTGCGTGGGGTGACCAGGCCGCCATGGGGGTTAGTGAGGGATGACCAAACGACTGAACACCAGGCTGCATAGGGCGACCAGGCTGGCAGGGGGGTTAGTGAGGGACAACCAAACAACTTAACAGCAGGGTGTGTGAGGCAACCAGGCTGAGGGGGGGGGGAGCAGTTGGGGGTGACCAAGACAGCAGGGGGGCAGTAAGGGGTGACCAGGCTGGCTGGGCGGCAGTTAGGGGCGATCAGGCAGGCAGACAGGTGACAGGTGAGCAGTTACGAGCCAGCAGTCCTGGATTATGAGAGGGATGTCCGACTGCTGGTTTAGGCCCAATCCCCCAGGGATCCCAGATTGGAGAGGGTGCAGGCTGGGCTGAGGGGACCCACCCCCATGCTTGAATTTCATGCACAGGCCTCGCCTCTAGTATATATATAAAAGGCTAAGTTGACTCACACATGCGTGATACATATAAAGCTCTTGCTGGTGCCAATTGCACACATGTGTTTTGATCTGTCATTGTTGATCGTGAATTTGGTTGACACTTCTATTATAGAGAAAGGACAAATAGTGATATTAAAATATTTCTTCTAATTAATTTCCTTTTAATGTGCATGAATCTGTGCACCGGGCCGCTAGTATTTTAGAAAAATGAAACTTATAGGTAAAATACTAATTCAGAGAATTCAGATGATGTTTATATCATATGTTGATTATAAAGAAATTAATAATGTTCCAATAAAGCCCATTGGACAAAACACATTTGTGTCAGTTTAGGTATTCAACTTTTATTCATACACTTTGAAAAACAGAGATCATTAAAAGATAACATTCTATGTAAGAGGAACAAATGGATGACAGTAAACATTCCCATGATACATAAGTGTGTTCCAGTATACAGCTGAATACTAAAGTGAAAACTAGGTGAATTCAGAAAGGGGACATTAGTTAGAAAGACTTTTGAGCTGGTGGGATATATTTATAAAGGTCCAAATCAGAGAGGATTGGGGTCAACAATAATGAGGAAGGAGAGTCATTAATGGTATGCCACATAATGACAGTCCTCATCTAATCTAATAATAGACAAATATGCAAATTGACCGCACCTTCGATACACCTAAGCCACGCCCACCAGCCAAGCCATGCCCACCAACCAATCAGGACGACTATGCAAATTACCCCAACAAAGATGGCGGCTAATTTGCATATCAAGACAGCGTCCAAAGAAGCCAAGAGCTGCAGAAGGGAGTAAAGCTTCGAAGAAGCAAGCAAGCCGGGGGTGGGGGTGAGGAGAAGGGAGGAGCAAAGTCAGGGCCGGGGGCGAAGGGAAACGCAGGCGGGCTGGCGGAGAAGGCGGCGTGGGCAACAAGGGCAGAGCGGAGGCGGGGCCGGGGGCGAAGGGGAAAGCAGGCGGGCTGGAGGAGAAGGCGGGGCGGGCAACAAGGGCAGAGCGGAGGCGGGGCAGGGGGCGAAGGGAAAAGCAGGCGGGCTGGCGGAGAAGGCGGGGCGGGCAACAAGGGAGGAACGGAGGCGGGGTAGAGTGCAGCAGGAAATCCTATTGCAGGATTTTTCCTGCAACGGGAACACTAGTAATTAAATAAGCTTTCTTGGCCTAGCAAGTGACAAAAAATTAAATCTGGTGAGACAAATATAAGCTCTTTCTGTTTCCTTCTCATTGTACCACTTATGTGGGGAGAGGGGGGCAATCTAAATTTCTATATCCAGTCAAGGAAAATAGCATTTTGGGGATAAAAAAGGATCACTCTATTTGTATTTTCTACTAAAATCATGATTTCTTGTATATTTCCATTTCTAAGTCTATGTTCTTTGGGAAAAAAGAGGCTACTGACCAGCTCAGAGTTCAAAGTAGTCTCTAAATATATTTAACAGATGTTTTGAAAGTCACTTTTTACTTGTTTGATTTTTTTTAGGAAAAAATTGTTTCAAAATTTTATAATTACACTACAATTTTAAGGGACCAGTCTGATGGACTAAATGATTGAGTTTTACATTAGGCCAGTATGAAGAAGGTTAGATAAAATGCTAGTGTTCTTGAAACCAGCTCTAACCCCTTCCACCATCAGTCTTTACTGATACTGCACTTTGGCAGAGGGGTGCTTAGAATTATTTACATGAAAAAGGGTGAGTCAAAGTTAATTGGAGATAGTGGCTGGCTTTTCAGACATAATGTGGAGAACCTGCGTGTCCTTGGATACTTCCAGCTTTTGGATAAGGATCATGACAACAATGCCTCTGAAGCTATGGAGTTGACATTTTTGAGAAAGACAGCTTAATGAAGGGGCTTGAGGGAGGATACCTGGCTCATTATGCCATGAGACTAACGGGTTCCTCACGTGTCCCCATGAATCCAGTGAGAGATGTTGAGTTGCGGAGAGGAACAGTAGACTAGTAGATGTCAGACTGAAAGCAAATAGACCACTGAGTGTGAGTGATATTTTCCCAGAGCCCTCTAGTCAGGTACTCAGAAGTGTTTAGATGTGAGAAGCATCAAAACACTTATAAAGACAGGTGCACCTCAGTGGCCACCAGCCCAACCTTCTCTCTTCCCCACATGGCCAGGTAAGGATTAGCCCTACACTGTGATGTTACCTTGTAGAGGAACAAAGGATAGGAGAGGAAATATAAAAGGCTTAATCATTCAAGAAAGAAAATTTTATTTTTTTAAATTTATCTTTATTATTGAAAGTTTTATAGATGTCCTTTTTATCAACTTAGTCTCAATTTTCTGTTGTTCTTCTCCACTACTGAATGGGTTGCATAACCTGAATCAAATCACTTTAATTTCACAACCTCTATTCTTAAATTCCTTCAGCACGGATTGTGTATCTATTACAATCCCTTAGTCAGTTCACACTCCCAATTTCCCAAATGACTACTTCATTCATTTCCTTTCTTCTTATACTTTCAACAACCCAGGAGTAACCCCAAGTTTTGCTTTAACTTTATTAAAAATATAGAAATGAGAAGAAAGTCCATACGCAGTCCTCGGGTTACGTCGGACTCGACATACACCATTTCGTGGTTACGTCACCATCTCCCATTTATTTATTAAAAAAAAAAAAGTTGTCATTTCAATGTATGTACGTTTTTTATTATTTATTTACCACAAGTAAAGGTCAGGAATTGTTATCTTTCTTTTAAATTCTTTTTACCGTTTCACTTCATTACTGCTGCGTATGTGCTCCATGTGAGTGACGTAGGTGCTTATGTAGGTGAGTTCCGACTTACAGCGAAAATCGCGTTACCTTGCGCCGTAGGAATGGATCTCCGATGTAACCCGAGGACCTACTGTACTTTATTTGCCTTCTAAGTGGTATTGTATTCATGCCAGCCTCCTCACCCCAAAGTGTATTCTTAAAAAGCAACCAGAATGATGTTGTGAATATATAACTCAGATCATACCACACCCCTAAGGGCCTTTCCACTGCGTTTAGGATACAATCTCACTTCCAAAGTATAAGATGTTCTATAAGATCTTGCTCAAGAAAACCAATTCTTCTGTCTTTCTACTCTCCCTCACTATATCCTTGGCATTCTGTCCCTTAAGTTCCCCAAATATATGAGCTTGTTCCCAGGCCTGGTACTTTAAATGTACTGTTTCTTCAACCTTGCATGTTTTCTACAAAAGATCATAATATTCAGGTGAATTCTTCAGAGAAGATTTCCCTGAAATAACCTTTTCCACATTACTCTATTTCCCATTCCTTATTTCATTGTCTTTTTTAGCTATTATTATCTTGCAATTTCTCTATTGTTAGCATATACAACAGTTTCTGGCACACAAGAAATGTCTTAATAAATATTTTTTGAGTGAACACATAAATCAATTAATCTCTTACAAAAGGATTAACACCATATGACAGTTATCTTATTACAAGTAAGTAAAGAAATTAAGGAGATGATATAAATATCATCATTGAAGTAAAGTTCTTAGATAAATATAATTTGTCATATTTAGTGGTTATTTGTAATTGACCATTTTAGTTGCACAGAATGACCCAGATGAGAAAAAATAAAAACAAACTATGGCTTTGATCCTCATGTGGTTCGATTTGTTTTTCCTTATTTTGCAGTTACAGCATTTATCATGCCTCAATCAGCCATTTTATAATTATTTTCTCTTGTTCACATTTAGCTGGAACAATACTAATCTGTTCCTAGTAATAGAAAACTATTCCCAGTTGGCTGGTCAGTAATATCATCATCATAATTTTTTATCTGCAAAGGAAGAGTTTGCAGGAATATGAGGAATTTGCAAGGCTTCATTTACCAATGACCTAGCCCAGTGGTTGGCAAACTCATTAGTCAACAGAGCCAAATATCAACAGTACAACGATTGAAATTTCTTTTGAGAGCCAAATTTTTTAAACTTCTAACACCACTTCTTCAAAATAGACTCGCCCAGGTCGTGGTATTTTGTGGAAGAGCCACATTCAAGGGGCCAAAGAGCCGCATGTGGTTCGCGAGCTGCAGTTTGCCGACCACGGACCTAGCCAGTAACATTTTTTAAATATAATTTTATTGATTTCAGAAAGGAAGGGAGAGGGAGAAAGAGACAAAACATAAATGAGAGAATCACTGATCAGCTGACTCCTGCACAATCCCTACCAGGTATTGAGTCCACTACCTAGCAAGTACCCTGACCAGGAATTGAACCGTGACCCCCTGGTTCATGGGTCGATGTTCAACCACTGAGCAACACCAGCTGGACTACAATGGCTCATTTTAGAAAACCATTTCAACAAAAAAGAAAGCTTTTTTTTTTTTTTTTTTTTAACAAGATCAGAAAAACAAAACAAAACAAACAAAGCACATACCACTTGGGTCTCTATTGATTTCAGATCAATCTATTACAATCAGGTCTTTTTTCTACTGAATTTTGGCATAGCAGCTTCCTGCAGAACAAGTTAGGATTTATGAAGTAATATGGAGAAAATGAGAGAAAAGAAATCATATAATGTTAAAAGCTGTAAAGAGGTCTTCAACAAGGTTACTGAAAGTCAGGTGAAATTCCAGTTGGGTCTTTTGTTCTGTTTACCACAGTGTTGGAAATTGAGCTTGGCAGTTAGGAGCCTTTTGCCCTCTGAACAACTGTGACTTGAATCCATTCTTCATACACAAAAAAAAAGCAGTAGAAAATATCTTCAATGCACATAATTCAAGTCTGGAAATCGTTTTGATGCCAAGCAGTTGTTTTTGAAAAGACCCATGTTCCAAATAACTGCAGTTTAACTGTGCATTCAGTGCTCAGCAATGTCAAAAAAATTGTGGTTCTTTCTGTTTTACTTTAAATGTTATTATTCAGACAAATTTTATTCACATTCACTGCAGCTTTACCAGTCTACACGATTCCTGTTCATGGATTAATGAGCGCTTTTTCTTTTTTCCCAGGAGAATGGTATGTTGACTTTCTAAAGATGTTTTTAAAAGCAAAAGAAGATGATAACATATTAAAATGCATATATGAATCACATCATTCATAATTGTAACTTCAAAACTGAATATCAGATATTATCTAATTTCAGCTTAGCATGTATACAGTTAATGCTGGCCAGTGATCTTTTTAGAACACTTGAGGGGTGGCATTAATTATGTATATTGCTTACACCTGTGGAAAATCAGCCTGCCCTTCTGAAGCTAATAAGAAAATTAAATGTTAAATTCAGACTGCATTAGAGGGCTCTTTCAGCTATGCCTGCCATATTTTGCCTAGGAGTATTCATATTCAGTCCTGCTCATTTTCATGCAGATTACTATGTACTTTATGAGTCAGGTTTAAAAAAGAATGCTTTTTTGAAACCCTGCAGCTGCTGGTCTATAGTACATCGTCAGGAGAAAGGAGGAGGAAACTGCTGTCCTTTTAACTATGTAAATATGCTCTAAAATCCATTGCAACTCTGCTCATAAAAAGGGTGGTATTGCCCTGCCACACAAGAATGGTGGATTTCTGAAGAAGAGTAAAGATTCTCACTATTTCTCAATGTTTCATACATGGTTTGTTTGTTTTTTCATTTTTCTTGTTGTTATTCACTTTGGGGAATACTTTCTTTGAGAAGCAGTAGGTTAGAAGTTAAGAGTTTAGTATTTTGTGCTCACATCTCTTATGCTGTTTTCCAGCTATGTAAGCTTGGGGAATTCACTCAATTTATCTAGATATCAGTTGGCTCAACTATCAGATGAGGTAAACAAAAATATTAAATTTATAAGTACCTAGAAGGAAAGGAATAGGCTGTAATAAATGCTAGTCATTATTTTTATATTTTTAAAAATATTTTTATTAATTTTTAGAGAGAGAGGAAAGGAGAGAGAGAGAGAGAGAAAGAGAGAGAGAGAGAGAGAGAGAGAGAGAGAGAGAAAGAAAGAAACATCAATGTAAGAGTGAAACATCAATGGCTGCCTCCTGCACACCCTCTACCTGGTATGGAGCCTGAAACCCGGGCCTGGGCCCTGTCTGGGAATCGAACCTGAAACCTTGAGGTGCAAGGAAGAACACCCAACAAACTGAGCCACACCGGCCAGGACTTTATACATGTTTTGCTGAGTGATTGACTCAAGTTAATTTGCACTAAAGTCAGTCATCATTTGTGGTCTCTCATAATCCCCTAATATACATTTTTCTTCCTAAGAATTTATCTAGTATCCCTAGAGGGAAAAAAGCAATTCCTATATAACCTTTTCTCCTATGGGGGGGGGGGAAATAATATCAGATCAGGCCCAAACCTTTTCTAGATAGCTCATATGCTTAAGTTAAAAACTGCAATAAATAGTAAACTTACTAACTGGAAATAGTAATTAAAAAAGAACAAAATATCAAAGCAAGCATTTTTTTCCCAAGGAGCAAAAGAGATATGTTGGTCAAAAAACCTCAAAAATAGAAGTACAGTAAGTCCTCACTAATGTCTTTAATAGGTTCTGTGACTTTAAGTAAAATGACAAGTAAAGAAACCAGTTTTACCATATGTTAATTGTATAAACAACAGTTAAGATCTCACAGCATCTCATCAACATTATAAGAAAACTATGTTGAACAAAACTAGGATCTGTTATGTTTATAAATTCATAGAAGAGAATGTAGGAAGTTTATACATCAAACTAATATTGGGGATCATGTCTGGAAACAATATGGAGATTTGGGGTGGTAGTCAAACAAAACTTTATTCTTACCAGTATGATTTATATTTTTAACATACATACACCTTGGTTTTTACTTTGCCTTTTTCAAAAGGAATTTGAAGTAGCTTATCAAATAATGACTGTTAAAACTTAAAGAAAAAAGAAATACAGAAAGTTATAGTTAAGAGATTCTCAACAAAAAAATGAAACAATTTTGATTTCATGAGTTCTATTTGTTGCATAAAAGAATGCTTACAAGTTCACTAAATATTGCCCTTATATAAATTATAGGGAGAATTTATCATGGAGGTTTTATGTTTCCTCATATATTACAGTTTTCAACATAATCTCACAAAATCACAGATATTTTACAACCAGGATTATGTTTAGTGATTCTCTATAAAGCTGACAAATAGAATTAAAGATAGTATGAATAAAATTGCAGTCATTTATAGATACTACTAGAGGTCTGGTGCACGAATTTGTGCACGGGTGTGATCTGGCCAGCCCGCCGCCCCCAAAACAGGGCCAATCGGGGCCAGGCTGGCCAGGGGGAGGGGACTCGGGAGGTTGGCTGCCAGTCCCACCCCCGATTGGGCTGGTTGGCTGGTCACAGTGTGCATCATAGCAACTGGTCATTCTGGTCGTGCAGGTCTATTGGCTTTTATATATATATATTATACATGAAGAAACTGAGGCATAGAGAATTTAACTAAGTTACCCAAAATAAAATAGCTAGTTATTTGTGAAGCTATAGAAGTAAACAAGGACCACAAAAAGGAAAACAAGTATCTAGGCTAGTGGTCGGCAAACTCATTAGTCAACAGAGCCAAATATCAACAGTACAACGATTGAAATTTCTTTTGAGAGCCAATTTTTTTAAACTTAAACTTCTTCTAACACCACTTCTTCAAAATAGACTCGCCCAGGCCATGGTATTTTGTGGAAGAGCAACACTCAAGGAGCCAAAGAGCTGCATGTGGCTCAAGAGCCGCAGTTTGTCGACCACGGATCTAGGGTATTTATTCAGATCTTGCTTTATCAAGGAAGTAAATTGATATCACTTGTGTTTAGAAAAGACTCAAATCCAAACTGGTGAATGAGAAGACTTTATACTGACTTATTTTTTTAATTAAAGGCTTTAAGGATGCTCTTAGTGGAGATTGCTACTATGAGGAAGTTGGAGTTAGGCTAACTAGAAGCAAGACATTTTATGTGATTGGTTTAGGGAACATATTTGGCTTTCTCCGTTGGTTGCTATTTGGAAGTGGGGCCATAAAGAAGGAAGCTAACAGCCACTGAAGTAATCCTGATTAGTTCAGAAGTTGTGCTCTGGCTTCCTGAACTGGTAACTGCAGAAGTTATGGTTATGATTTCTGAGCTGTTTGCTGCAGAACCTGTGAATCAGAGTTTTATTTTTATACTAGAGGCCAGTTACACGAAAATTTGTGCAATAGACCTTCCTTCACCGGCACAAGTTTTCCACTGGCACCAGTTTTCCTCTGGCACCGGGGACCCAGGCTTTGGCTCTGGCCACCCGCCGATCGGAGTGGCAGCCGATCGGGTGGTGGGAGGCGCAGGCAGCAGGACTCGTGCAATGGGGGGCGGGGCAGCATGTGGGGGCAGCATGTGGGGGCCACCATCTTTGCTGGGTTAATTTGCATAGCGCCCTGATTGGCTGCGGGCATAGCAAGGGTATGGTCAATTAGCATATTACTCTTTTATTGGGTAGGACTAGAGGCCCGGTGCACGAAATTTGTGCACGGAGGGTGGTTGTCCCTCAGCCCAGCCTGTACCCTCTCCAATATGGGACCCCTCAAGGGATGTAAATGGGCAGTCGGACATCGCTCTCACAATCCAGGACTGCTGGCTCCCAACTGCTTGCCTGCCTGCCTTCCTGATTGCCCCTAACCACTTCTGCCTGCCAGCCTGATCACCCCCTAACCACTCTGCTGCCAGTCTGTTTGCCCCCAACTTCCCTCCTCTGCCAGCCTGGTCACCCCTAACTGCCCTCTCCTGCAGGGTTGATCACCTCCAACTGCCCTCCCTTGCAGGCCTGGTCCTTCTCAACTGCCCTCCCTTGCAGGCCGGGTGCCTCCCAACTGCCCTCTCCTGCTGGCCATCTTGTGGTGGCCATCTTGTGTCCACATGGGGGCAGGATCTTTGACCACATGGGGGCAGCTATATTGTGTGTTGCAGTGATGATCAATCTGCATATTACTCTTTTATTAGATAGGATAGAGGCCTCGTACAGGGGTGGGGGCCAGCTGGTTTGCCCTGAAGGGTGTCCTGGATCAGGGTGGGGGTTCCCTTGGGGCATGGGGCGGCCTGAGCGAGGGGCCTGTGGTGGTTTGCAGGCCGGCCTTGCCCCCTGGCAACCCAAGCGGAGGCCCTGGTATCTGGAATTTATTTTCCTTCTACAATTGAAACTTTGTAGCCTGGAGCGGAGCCAAGCCTGAGGCTCCCTCCGAGGCTGGCAGCCATTTGTTTTGGGGTTATAATTGAAACTTTGTTGCCTTAAGCGGGTGGGCCCCGCCAGGGTATGCGTAAAGCTTTGCTTCCCCTGTTGCCAGCGGCAACCCTGGCCTGCTCTCTCAAGCTCCATTCTGCCGCCATTTGTTTGAATTTGTTTACCTTCTATAATTGAAAGTTTGTAGCTTGAGTGGAGGCTTAAGCCTGGCAAGGGCAGGCGGAAAGCTTGACTTCCTCTGTTACCTAGGAAACCTTGCTCTCTGTGGCTGTAGCCATCTTGGTTTGGGTTAATTTGCATACTCGCTCTGATTGGATGGTGGGCGTGGCTTGTGGGCTTGGCTTGGGCTTGTGGTGTGTCGGAGGTATGGTCAATTTGCATATTTGTCTATTATTAGGTTGCATATGGTCAAGCAATTGTCCATTTGTATGTTCCATTTCTCTGAGCCAAAACTAAAACCCATGTTTAGTATTAAACTCCCACTCTTATATAAAATCAGTTGTAAATTTTGTTCTAATGAGTAAAATGAACACAGCTATTCCTTGCTTATTGGTGATGTATGTTAGTGGTCCTTAAAGAGAAGTCTGGAAGCTATAGCAACATTCGCTGACAACTTGTTAGAAATGTAAATTATCGGCTCCTATCCCAGATCTACTGAATCAGAAAGTGATCTAGATAGCCATAATTTTAAAATCACAGATATATATCAAATTGAATTTAAAGTAAACACTAGATGATTGGGCTTTATACAAATTATTTTATGACTTAAAACATTACTTGTAGATTTCTACAAAAAGCTTCTTACCTTATAATAGACAAATATGCAAATTGACCGCACCTTCGCTACGCCCAAGCCATGCCCACCAACCACGCCATGCCCACCAGGAAACCATTGCAGGGACGTTGGGGTGTGGCGGAGCCCAAAGCTGGGAAAGCCTCGGGCGGAGGCTTTCCTGGCCTTGGGCACCAGCGGGGAGCCTGCACGGATCGCAGGAAACCACTGGGGGTCGGCTCCTGTGATCCTTAGCAGGGATGTTGGGTGCGGCCGAGCCCAAGGCCACCGCCCAGGGCCAAGCCTCGACCCTGAAAGAAGGCAGAAGGCGGTGGCCACAGCCAAGGCCTGGGTCCCCGGTGCCGGCAGAAAACTGGTGCAGGCAGCCAGGTGAATGACGGTCTATTGCACGAATCTTCGTGCAAACGGGCTACTAGTAAAGGAATAAAAATGACAGTACTGCATGACATACCCTCACTCTTTTAACTAACATAATCTTTCACTCCTTTAAAAATTGTTCAATAATAGTAATGGGTGATGGAAATAGGAGTTGAAATTTTCTTCAATCGTATCATCCATTAAAAGAAGGAGAAGGAAAAGAAGAATGAGATTGGGGAGGAAAAAGAAGAGGAAGAGGGAAAAAAAAGTATTTAGGTTGTATAGCTAAAAATCATGCCACACAAATAAATCACAAAGGATTAAACCAATGAGTATTTTTATGCCTAGAGAAACCTAAGTAAAATTGATCAAAGTGGAAATTTTATATTGGCTCCATTATGCCATGGATTTTACCTGATCCAAATGATTTCAATAAGAATATTAACTTGATAATCACTGTCATTGCTCCTTGCAGAGAAACATATTTGCCCCTTAATGCCTCCCTTCAGTCTGGATGCAAATGATGAAATTAATTTGAAAACTTCTATTAACCCATTTCCTCTCTAACACATCCCTCACTTTATCTAATGTTGGTGCTCTTGGACCATTAATTATAATCCTTTACAACTATTTCACTGTTTGTCAAAAATGTTCAATGGTTGATTTAAACGCAAATATATATGCCTAAGCGACCATTACAACTGAACAACCAGAACAACTGGTTAACCAGTCGGTATGATGTGCACTGACCACCAGAGGGCAGACTCTCAACACAGGAGCTGCCCCCTGGTGGTCAGTGCACTCTCACACAGGGAGCGCTGCTCAGCCAGAAGCCAGGCTCATGGCTGGCAAGCACAGCTGTAATGGTGGGAGCCTCTCCCAACTCCACCGCAGTGCTACCAAGCGGCGGCATGGTGGCCAGTCCAGCTTGGGCTCCTCCCTGGCCGCCTGCTGCTTGGCACACTGATATATCCTCCGAGGGGTCCTAGATTGCAAGAAGGCACAGGCCAGGTTGAGATACACCCCCCAGCCCCCCGCACGAATCCGTGCACCGGGCCTCTAGTGTATATATATATTGAAGTGGAATAAAATCTGGCAATTTGAGAATTCTGAACAACTCACACAAACTATCATTGTATCAGACACTTCAAATTGAACTAATAACACTTGGAGCCACTGTGACATGAAAATTGTCATAGATCTGAAATCCTTTTCCTATAAAAATAAATAGGGTTTTAAATCTAAGTCTCTAACTTTTGCCTAGAAATTAAAAAACACACAAAAAAAACCCAGATATTTGTAATGTGCTCTGAATAAAATGACATATATTAAAACTCTTAGTTAATATCAAAATACCAAATAGAAAAGTTAAACCGTTTTGCTCTCAAGTGGGTGAAATGACTGGATACATGTGGAGAATGTCTACTCAGCATCTTATGAGCTATAGATATGCTGAGAGTTTCATTTCATGAATTCAAGGAAAAAAGATGACCATTGAAACATTTAATGTTTTCCTTAAAGCAGTCAATTTTAGTAAATGAATGCTAAGTGTCCACTGTTGAGTTTATATTTAATTAGCTGTTAGTAAATTTGAAAGATAGAATTGTATAGTTAAGTTATGTAAGTTGTGCAATTGTAAATAATGATTACAAATCTGCATTTTTTAAAAAATCAAACTTTGTGCCAATATCCATACAAGTGCATGCATGATTTTGTGATGAATTTGGCCAAGGTATATAATTTGTATCTTCTACAATTCCATTTTTTATGGTTAAGTTTGGAAAAAGAAATTGTCTTTTAATAAATTTCAAATGACTTAACAAGGTAATTTTCCTTTTAAAGTTTCTTCTCCCAATTTTTATCAGAATTTGAAAGAAGTTATAGATCATTTATTAAAAAACAAAGTAAAACCAAATTATAAAATGGTCAGTAGATTAGTTTCAATTTGTCTGTAATCTTTTTATTTATCTGGACTAAACTATTTCCCTTGCAATGAATTTTACATATAATAAATAGAATAAGACTATTTCCATTAAAGCTTAATTCCTCTGATATTACTACATTATGTGCATTGTTTCTGAAATTAACTTAAATATCAGGAAAAAATTAATTACTTTCAACCGAGTGTAGGATATCCATATAAAATCAATGGCTCTTACTGGCTGTCAATATATAAGTATCACTTGAAAACATTCTAAATATAATGATGTTTTCTGGCCTTCATTCCAAGATACTGATTTTATTGTTTGAGGTAGTGTTCTGGTATTAGAACTTTAAAAAGTCTCCTATGTAATTCTAATAAGTAGTAAGGGTTGAGAATCACTGTTCTACTTCAGTGGGTCTCAGATTTGAGCATCCATCAGAATAACCTAGAGGTGAAAACACAGGTTGCTGAGCTCCATTCCCAGAGTTCCTGTGTTAATACCTCTGGAAAATTTGCATTTCTAATAAGATGGCCAGTTGCTGGTCCAAGAATCACACTTTAAGAACAATAGAGTAGGTATGTAGATAGAGATATTAGCATAAACCCAGGCTTCTCAAATAATTTAAAGTATGATAAATTTTCTAAATAAGGATTTAGAAGGTACAGTTCAACACTGGCAACCTGTTTTTAGGAGAAATGGACTAGGTCTGTGGGAAGGAGGATCATTGGTTTAGCTGTCTTTGAGATATCCATTGAGACATAGTCAAAAGGCAGTTGGCTATGAAAGTCTGAAATTCACACATACGGTGTTATCTTAATGATTACTGTTTTTTATTTTCTTATTTTTTTTACTACTGCTGTTTTACTGTATAGGCTATTTGGTTTATATTATCTACTTTCTCTCACCAAAAGTCTTTGCACATGCTATTTCTTCTGCTTAAAATATTCCTTCTTATCCCTTTCATCTAACTAAGTCCTACCTATTCTTAAAATATCAACTCAAATCTCACTTCCTTAGGGAAACTTTCTCTGATCTTAGTGATTATTACACCTCCACTGTTGAGTCACATAGTTATCTAGCTATAACCCTTGCCATAACTAAACCTTTAGATTTGTTCAAATAGTTACTTATATATTTGCTCCCCTCTAAAACTTTATTTTAATGAGAGCAGGACCTATTATGTTATTTTCTTTTATATTATATTGTTTCCCAGCGTTGTAGCTCTAGTACCTTGTAGGTGCCTGACACATAGTATATGTTCATAAGACGTTTTTTTAATAAAATGAGTTAATAGATAAACAATGCTAAAAATTATCGGTGCTACATATGTACAAGTTGATCTCCCCAAATAAAAATCATAGAATCAAACTGGGTACAAAATTAATAGGCAGAAATGCCAAACTCATATACTATAAAAGTATGCATGCATTCACTTACAATTATAATCCTAAGACACTTTTTTTTTTAAGAAAACATATTCACCTCCCTAAGACTTTTTGAACATAAGACAACACTTGTTAGGTTAAATGAATAAAACAGAAAGCAAAATCTTTATTTGAAACATGCAAAGTGTATATAAATATGACTCGAAGGAAGTCAAACCGAATGTTAGCAGAAATTGCGTTTGGTCTGTTACATTTAGTCCTCTACAATATGGAAGAATGTTGTGACTGCTAAGTGAAATAAGCCAGTCACAAAATGAGAAATATTGTATGATTCCATTTATATGAAATAACCAAGAAGAGTCAAATTTATAGAGACAGGCTGTGGGTGGGGAGAATAAGGAGTTGAGTAATGGTTATAGAGCTTCAGTTTTGAAAGAACTGGAGGGGGTTGCACAACAATGCGAATTCAGTTAACACTACTGAATGGCACACTTAAAAGTGGTTAAGATGCTGAATTTTATTATGTGTATTTTATTACATTTAATTGCATTTTAACAATGGAATTCATTTTACTCATTTTTAAAAATAAAGTCAGTTCATTTTCTGTTTAGTTTAAGAAAAAAATATTTCCTATTAAAGTTTTTGGAAAAGAGGCAAAAGCAGGGGGAATGTCAGAACAAAGAGGCAAAAGCAGGGGGGATGTCAGAGATATAATGGTATATGTATTCTTAATTACTTGAAAGAGCTTTAATAGTTGAAGGAGTACAATAGATATTGGATGAATAAAAATAAATGTAGGTAGGTAATAAAGGTCTAATTATTAAGTCTTTGGAAGTACAAGTGAAATTCCCTCCAGATTTATTACTAGACTATCATTTAAGAGTATGTAATTGTAAGAATGAATTACTCTGATCAGGTATTTCCCTGATTTTGATAGTTATCCCTAGAGAAATCTCTATAGGTACATAATCTTCTGTATTGATATTTTTTCAAGATGGAGCTTTGAAAAAAATATTGCCAGTCCTCATTTTCAAATTTCCAAATATCACTGTGTCAAGTAAAGAATATATGTCAAGTAAAGAATATATGTTTCAAATATAAAGCTCACAATGAAGTCAAGTTGATCCAAGATCACTGAGGGATGAGAAACACAAATCATGGAGAATTTAGATACTATTTCTGGCATTGGTCAGGCTACCAGACCACAGCCCCTAGAATGTTACTAAATGTGTCATTTTTGTGGTTTAGAAATTGATCACTTGAAGAAACCCAGCTGAAAAACAATATTTAAATTCACCTGTACCAAAATTTCTTTGCTAAAAGGCTATCGTCCTTGTAGTGCACAAGTACACACAAACAACATAGAGGTAGTTTTTGAAAAGGCAGAGATGTCTTTCAACAGGACATTTTTTTAAGCCTGAAAGAAGACAAAAGTTGTGTATGTTGGGGGGAGAGAGGTGGAGCAGCACTTAAGTCATAAAATGAATTCCAAATTCATTCAGAAATGTGTTTCTTTTTTTAAAATTTCATTGAATTTATTGGGGTGACATTAGTCAATAAAATTATATAGGTTTCAAGTGTACAATTCTATAATTCATCACCTGTATATTGTTTTGTGTGTTCCTCATCCAAAAGCCAAGCCTCCTTCCATCATTTATCCCCTTTCCCATACCTCTCCCTGACCTCTTTACCGCTCTATTTTGAAATTTAAATATTATATCCCTTAAATATATCCAAGTACATTACACAATATGAAGGCTTTGCAGTTCAATTCATGGAAAGGGATGCTTACAGCATTACCTTTCCTTGCATGTGAAAATAGATGTTAACTTGAGGCAAAAGTCCCCAAATTTACTTTTCCAACTGCAAGGATAAGATAATCATCATTCATTCCTAAAACAACTGAGCAGTTAAGTAAACTGAAGTATCAACACATTAGCTGGATAAATTTGAAGGAGACAATAATCAATGGTGTGCTTTTTTATTAATGAGAGCTAGGTAGGTATGAAATGTAAGAAATTATTTTCACTCTGTATTATTCAGGGAAAATTTGGAGTAAGGGTGAGGATTTGCATGGCCAAAAATATTTAAACTTGATAATCTCTGTGAAGACTGCCTAACTTTAGAAGCTTTATAAATAGAGAATAACTGATGAAGACAGGCATAATGACATAAACAGGTTTTTCAGGGGTTACTTTATTTTGATATTTTAAAATATATTTTTATTTATTTCAGAGAGGAAGGGAAAGGAAGAGAGAGATAGAAGCATCAATGATGAGAGAGAGTCATTGATTGGCTGCCTCCGGCATGTAACCTACTGGGGATCAAGCCCACAACCTGGGCATGTGCCCTTGAACGGAATTGAACCCAGGACCCTTCAGTCAGCAGACAGATGCGATATCCACTGAGCCAAACCAGCTAGGGCTCAGGGGTTATTTTAAAGCCTCCATTGGGAACTTAAGGATAGAAATATTTCTTTTCCCCTGGATGATATATCTTTTAAGGTAGTCAGATATGTTTTAACCTCCCTCATTTGCTAAGAGAACTAGAGAATGACCTTTGTCTTAGGCAATATTTTCATTAATTGAGTTTTTATACTATACTAAGCTCTAGGGCCATTAAGATGATCTCCAGGGAGATTACTGGCTGGAGCAGAAGGCAGACATAATAAATAACTAATTGCAATATTGATATTTATGAACACACACACACACACACACAATAAAAGGAGTTGGAAAAGACAAAACATCAGGAGGCCATTTTTGAATAAGCCCTTCTTTGTTAGATGATAAATTCATTTCTTTTGGTTTTGTTCTCAGATTTATTCCAAAGGCAGATTCATTTAAAGAGAGATAGTGATTTAAATATTTACATTTCTATGGTTTCCCGTCTTATGTTTAAGTCCTTTATCCATTTTGAGTTTATTTTTGTGTATTGTGTAAGTTGGTGGTCTAGTTTCATTTTTTTGCATGTATCTGTCCAATTTTTCCAACACCATTTATTGAAGGGACTGTCTCAATTCCATTTTATGTTCTTGCTTCCTTTGTCAAATATTAATTGAGCATAGTGGTTTGGGTCGTTTACTGGATTCCCTATTCTATTCCATTGATCTATACAGGTATATCTGTTCTTGTGCCAGTACCAGGCAGTTTTGAGAACAGTGTTTTGTAATACAACTTGATATCTGGTATTGAGATCCCTCCTACTTTGTTCTTCTTTCTCAGGATTGCTGCAGCTATTCGGGGTCTTTTTTTTTTTTTATTCCAGATGAATTTTTGCAGAGTTCATTCTAGGTCTGTGAAATATGCCACTGGTATTTTAATGGGGAAAACATCAACAAAACAACAAGAAAGCCCACTGCATGGGGGAACATATTTGCCAATGTTTTCACTGATAAGGGTTTAATCTCCAACATTTACAGGGAACTCATACAACTTAACAAAAGGAAGATAAACAATCCAATCAGAAAACGGGCAATGGACCTAAATAGATACTTTTCAAAAGAGGACATAAGAAAGGCCAAGAGACATATGAAAACATGCTCAAAGTCACTAATCATCTGAGAGATGCAAATCAAAACAACAATGCAGTACCATCTCACTCCGGTCAGAATGGCTATCATCAACAAATCAACAAGTGCTGGTGAGGATGCGGAGAAAAAGGAACCCTCGTGCACTGCTGGTGGGAATGCAGACTGGTGCAGCCACTGTAGAGAACAGTATGGAGTTTCCTCAAAAAAACTAAAAATGGAACTCCCATTTGACCCAGTGATCCCACTTCTAGGAATATATCCTAAGAAACTAGAAACACCAATCAGAAAGGATATATGCACCCCTATGTTCATAGCGGCACAATTTACCATAGCTAAGATTTGGAAACAGCCTAAGTGCCCATCAGCAGATGAGTGGATTAAAAAACTGTGGTATATCTACACAATGGAATTCTACACTGCTGTAAAAAAAAGAAGGAATTCTTACCATTTGCAACAGCATGGATGGAGCTGGAGGGTGTTATGCTAAGTGAAATAAGCCAGTCAGAGAAAGATAAATATCACATGATCTCACTCATTTATGGAATATAATGAACAACATAAACTGATGAACAAAAATAGATCCAGAGACAGAGAAACATCAATCAGACCATCAAACCTCAGAGGGAAGGTAGGGGAGGGTGGGGGGAAGGGGGAGAGATCAACCAAAGGACTTGTGTGCATGCATATAAGCCTAACCAATGGACACAGACACCAGGGGGATGAGAGCATGAGTGGGGAGGGGGTGGGGGGGCCAATGGGGCAATAAGGACACATATGTGATACCTTAATCAATAAAGAAAGAAAAATAATAATAATAAAAAAGAAAATAAATATTTACATTTCCTTCTCTCAAAAATGTCCTGTTTGAAGGCTTTGTAACTCACTGTCTGTCAGTACTAACATGTTCTCCCTGGAATCATATCCTAAACAGATACATTGTTTCCTTCCCACTCTTTCATCTAAATATTCAGTAACTGCCCTGGCTGGGTGGCTCAGTTGGTTGAAGTGTCATCCCATACACCAAAATGGTTGCTGGTTCAAATCCTCACTCAGGGCACATAGTTAGGTTGTGGGTTCAATCCCTGGTCTGGGCAAGAGGCAAGAGGCGACCGATCAATGGATCGATGTGTCTCTCTCACCTGTCTCTTCTCTCTCTCTCTCTCTCTCTCTCTCTCTCTCTCTCTCTCTCTCTCTCTCTCTGTCACTCTCTCATTCTCTCTCCCTTCCTCTCTCTCTAAAAAGCATTAAACATATCCTCAGGTCAGGATTACAAAATTAAATATTCAGTAACCAAGCCATTTATGGTTTTTATACACAATTTTTCTTCAATACCTGCTGTTATCTCAAGTGAACTATTCTAGCATACATGTAATTAAACCCTCCCTTCTCTAATTTTTTTTATATTTACCTCAGATTAACCTTCCTTAAGCACCACTTAATTTTTTTTTATAAGTTTCTACTTCTCCTGTCTTCTCCTATTTTAGAGTCTTTCAGAAACTGGCCCAACTCAGGTTTCTAATGAACTACGTCTGAGTTAGGCATCATTGCCTACCTTCCACAGACAACCACTGTCTTGACTTGCACAATTATAGATCAAGTGTGTCTACTCCTGAACTGTATATAAACAGAATCATAACAGTTGTCTGACTTGTTCCAAAGTGTATTTATGAGACTTATCTATGTTGGTATATAACTATGCTTTGTTAATTTCTATTTTGTATTGTATTTCACTGCACAACACAATTTACCCATATTTCTATTAATTGGTCTTTATTGTGTTATCCTTTTTTTTGAAAATTTTGAATGAATTAAGATGTATATTTTAGGGCAATTAATACAACCATAACATACTTGAGCATATCCATAATTTTAAATTGATTGTAACATTATACTAGGAAAAGTCACTAAGTTAGGCAGATAAGAACAATTAGAAAAAATGTAATATCAACACTTTGCATGGACAAGGCATTAGCATTTTAATAGATAATATCAATCTTGGTGTGTTTTTTTTATTAGTGGAAGTCCAGTTACTCTTAATTTATACAAAATCATTGGGTTCTACTTATCTCAATTTGTAGCTTCCTATTACTGTTCTTTGCTTGAAGTACTCCTGTTACACACATAATGATTACATGAACAGAAATTAAGTTAATAGGATTTTTCTGGTGAAGAATGCAGTCCTTTTCTCAGCTTAAGGTCAATGAGGGTTTAACATTATATGAAAAATAAAGACAGTTTTGAAAACACTTCAACTGAGCAGATATTTAATAGCTTGAAAACTCCTAAAACTCTTATGCTTATAACATTTAATTAAAGTGATTTAAAATTGATATAAAAATTCTTGAGTTGTTAAATTGTTGCATTTTACAAATTTGGGGTCCTGCTTGAATAGTCTTTCAGAGAACTGAGTGTAGATATAAAGTAATTTAATTTCAGTTCAGGTTTCAATATGCCAAGTTTATGTCCAAAAAAAGGATTGCAATGTTAAGTGAAACTACTTAATCAATCTTTCTTATGTAGACTATTCATTGAAAGTATATATAGTTTGCTTAGTGCTCCTGGTATTACAAGTGGAACATAAATACTCAATACACGCTTGTTGAGTTTAGGTAGAAGATGGTGCAATTGAAGTGGAGGGAGGTTTTCTTAGGGAAATGAGTGGTTAAATATGGTTTATAGGTAAATGAAACATTCTGAGACAGAATATTTTGTTAAGAAACAATGAGGTTGATCTAAATCTAGTGTCTTCTAACTAAAGAAGTTAGTAAAATATTAACATTACGCTGCCGGTAATGCGAACAGTGCTAAGGAAATTGCTGCTAGTTCTGTCTAAGGAGACGTCCAACCCCTTCTTCCATAGGAGCCCTCTGGCAGGGACTTTTAAATACGTAATTAGATTTCCCTCCCCATGAACTTGGCTTCCAAATGTCTAATTATTCTGTGTGACCATAATAATGTACCATGGGAGTTCATTGTGTGTGGTGCTAAGAATTATAATGAAACCTGTGTTTATTGGGATGGAACGTGGAGGGAGTCCGCTTGTCTTTGAAAAGTGGAGTTTACATGGAAATCACAGCACAGTGATGCTGGTGACATGTCCACGTTTTTTATGTTCTCTGTAATGTCAGACCGAAGAGAGAAAAAGAGAGCTTAGTTCCCTCTTTTATCCTAAATACTCCTTTTCCTTACTATGAAAATCTGGTGTCACACACATTTTAGTGCTGAGGCAGCACTATGAAAGAGGAATGATGGGGAGCTCTTTATCATTTCTTTGAAATATGAACTAGCAGATGGCATTTTCTCTTTTCTACATTTCATAATTCATCAAAAAACAATTAAGAATAAATGAGTCTTAACAGATAGTTGGCATGCTCATTTCTGTGATAGTTATTTTTATAAGAATCAGAGCGTATTATAACATGTTTAAAAAATCTTTTTTGTCTGTTTTTTAATCCTCACCCGAGAACATACTTAGAGCAAGAGAGAGAGAGAGAAAACATGGACTCCGTTGCCTTCGTAGGTGACCCAGTTGGGGATGGAACCCACAACCCACGTATATACCCTGACCGAGAATCAAGCCACCAACCTGTTGGTGTACCGGACAACACTCAACCAACTGAACCACTCTGCCACTCTGGCCGGACTTCAGAAAACCTTTTAATATTCATTTGCCATTGAAGTTAAGTCTAGTATTTTCATTTTCACAAAATTATGAAAATCGCCTCATAGTGATCTTCAATTAGTTTAAAACTTAATGTACAAAATATTACCTTTTAGTTTAATACATACAGATTAAATATATGGTTTATAAAATGTCTTTGACCAGTTGCTATGCAATGAAGTTAATGAGACTTAAGCTTTAGGGTACCTCTTTTTATTGCCCTCATTCTCAGTTCTAGCAGGGACTTTAATAATCTATTCACCTAGTGACATATCTGGTAGCAGGAGGCACTAGATTCTCATTGCATAGGCCTCTCCACAGGGCTACTTGAATATCCCTCTGGCTCAGCAGCTGGTTTAGCCCAGAAGGAGAAAGTAAGTCACAGTGCCTTTTATACCTCATTTCCCAGTCTCATTCTGCTAACTTCACTTTATTCTAAGCATTAGAACTGAATCTCTGAATGTAGCCCACACTCAAGGGAAAAGAAGTACTAGGCTCCATGTATTGAATGGAAAGAATATAAAGGAATTTGTAGACTTTTAAACTACCATGCTTTGTTTTAAAGCTCTCTTTTTTAATGGTTATTATATTAGTTTCCTTGGGGTACCATAAACAAATTACCACAAACTGAGTAGCTTAAAACTACAGAATTTATTTTCTCACAGTTTTGGAGTCTAAACATTCAAAAGCAGGATTTCGGTAGTGTCATGCTCCTACTAAGCATTCCACAAAATAATTGTTTCTTGCTGTTTCCTAACTTCACTTGGCTCCTAAAATTCCTTGACTCATAGTTGCATTACTCCAATTTCTGCCTCTGACTTCACATGGCATCTTCCCTCTGAGCCTGTCTGTTATATGTCTCCCTCTCCTTGTCTCATAAAGAAAAGAAACTAGGCATAGAATTTAGGACCCAACCCAACCCAGCACGGCATCATTTAACTTGACTACATCTTCAAGAAGTGATGTAAATAATATCATATTTACAGGCACTGGGGGTTAGGACTTGAACATATTCTTTTGGAGAAGGTAATTCAATCTGTGTGGTTTTTTTTCCTCCCCTTCCTCCTCCTCTTCTCCTTCCTCTTTCTCTTCTTCCTCCTCCTCCTTCTTCTCCTTCTCCTTTTCCTCATTATTAAAGAAGGCCCTTTAATATTTCTTGTAATACTGATTTGGTAATAACAAACTCTTTAGCTTTGTGTTGTCTGAGAAGCTCTTTATTTCTCCTTCAATTTTAAACCATAGCCTTGTTAGGTAAAGTAGTCTTGGTTGTAGGTTCTTGCTTTTTATCACTTTGAATATTTGATGCCAATCCCTTCTAGCCTGAAAATAATTTTTATGCTGGAAAAATTGCATTTAGAAAAGAAAAAATATTTTGATCTTAAAAAAAATATTGAAAAAATGGGAAAATTGCATGGTGAATAATGAGATGGTACATTAATAGAGTGATTTCTAAGTGTAAGACACTATGCTAATGCTACTTATTATGTACAAATTCAATTACATTTCAGGATAAACCTTAAATAATATTATAATCATTCTGTTTTAAATATGGTGGTTCAGAGGTAAGCAGATTTAATTATGTTTCCCCAAGCATGTGGTCAATAGATGGGAGGCAGCATTATATCTAAACATTGTCTCCAGGAAAACTAAATAACAATTTCCTAGGATTATGGCCCAAGAAACAATGTATTAGCTTTATCAATATGAGTATGCTATTTAAACTTTCTAGTTCTGAATATTCTCACTTGTATAATAGTGATAATAATTAATGTAAGCAATAGTGTGGTAAAGGCCTGCCTGGCAGGGACAGGTGCAGGGTGGAGGGGCTCACTGGGGGGAAAAGGGGACATCTGTAATACTTTCAACAATAAAGATAAGTTTAAAAAATAAAATTACAAAAAAATTTAGATTGCCAGAAAATCTAAAAGAATTTATAACGTACCAAGTCATTATATGCATTATTTTATTTAATACTAGAGGCCCGGTGCACAAAAATCATGCACTGGCAGGGGGGGTCCCTCAGCCCAGTCTGTGCCCTCTCGCAGTCTGGGACAACTCTGGGGATGTCTGCTTGCCAATCCCGGGGAGTTTCAGGCCTAAGCCGGCAGTCAGACATTTCTCTCGCCTGCAGCAGAGATGGGAGAGGCTCCCGCCACCGCCACTGTGCTTGCCAGCCATGAGCCCGGCTTCTGGCTGAGCGGTACTCCCCCTGGGGAAGTGCACTGACGACCAGGGAGCAGCTCCTGCATTGAGCGTCTGCCCCTGGTGGTCAGTGTGTATCATATCGACTGGTTGTTTTGCTGTTTTTCCTATTTGCATATTAGGGTTTTATTATATAGGATTAATGTCCTTTTATATGACGATCAAAAAAGTTGCAAGTTCACCCAGCTGGGAAATTGTGAAGTGTGGAGTCAAACCAAAACCTTCTTGCTCTCGAAACTAAGTCAGGATGCTGCTCTCCTGCCATCACTATGAACATTTGATCGGATGAAATAAGACATGCAAAATTTTATGTGGTACGTGAAATGCTATAATTGCTGTAATAGTTATGTTGAAACACAAAAATGTGGGTTGTTGAGTCTGAGTTCTTGTCTACAGGAAATCGAAGAATGAAGCCTGGGACAAAAACAATTAGCAGGCGTAAAGTTTATTGAGAGCATCCATGCGAATTAATATGTAGAACCCCACATGGCCATAAGCCACGAGGGCACAGGGGATGTGCTTCCTCCCAACAGGAATGTAAGCTATTCATTGTGTGCTGAGCCAGGGGAGAGAAGGAAGCATGTGCGCGCTCTTTTGTTCCTGATTGGTTAGCTGCAGGCTGCCTGTCTTAGCATTATCTATACACTCTAAAGTTCATGCCTCTGGCGTGCACCCTTCCTTCTCCGCCCAGCTGGGGTGCCTGAGTAACTCCGCCTAGTTGGGCTACTTCCTTTCCCATGGCCCCGTCCCTATCCACCTAGCTTCTTTCTGTCTCCTCAGTATCATCATAATCATCATTATCATCATCATCAACTTGAACTAACATTGCTGTTCTGGAAGCCTATGTTTTTCTGAACACCTCTTCTTTGTGTTAACAAATATAGTCATCATGATATACATAGTGCCTGTGTAAGGAAAAAAGCCAACTTTTTTTTTTATTTCAAGAGAAACTATTTTATTCTCTCCCCCTACATTTCTGTTCTCTGCCAATTCAACTTATAAGAAAGGACTCTAAGTTAATTGGCTTATTTCATTCTTTATGTTGAAAATCATTTGGTGTTTGAGAAAGCTATATGAGAGGATTATATAGAAAGGCTGTATTACAAGCACCTGTCCCAAAAAAATTCACAATCCTTCTAAATATATATTCTCCCTTCATGAAAAACAGTAATATAATGAACTCTATACTAAATAAATGCTAATACACACTTCTTAGAATATAGGATTTCCTGAGAACGTTAACAAAGGCACAGACAAAGCTTAAAGATACATGGTAGAATAGCTCAAGTTCAGGAAAGGTAGAGGGGAAAACTTGAAGTAGATAGAGAATATTCATAGCTGAAATCCTTGCCTGGGAAACCTTATTTGTGGTCAGGTACCTGGAGTGGAATTGACCATAGAAGTCACAAAACCAGTTGGAATTTGAGCGCAGCAAAGCCTGTTACATGGAAGAGGCGGATGCTAATGCATCCCAAAATAGTCTGGTTACAACAGTTAAAGGATAATTTTTTTTCCTATAGTACATTATTGACAGTTGAGGTGTGGGGCACAGCTATGCAGTTAGTAATTGCCTCTGAAATGAAAAGTGAATGTTTCAGCAAGATAAAGTATTTGCATTTAAATAAGAAAAAATCAAGTCAGCACTGTCTTAGGATTAGGCTTTCTGAACATTGCTTATATTCTATTTTTTTTTCTTTAAGTTTTATTTTTTCATCTAGCTGCAGAGATTAGCATCAGAAAAACAAACTCAATGATGTAATCCTGTATCATCCTCATATTTTAGAATAGTGAGTTTGGGGAATAGTGAAAGATAGTTGCAGGAAGGAAATAAGATAGTAATTTTAAGACTGACTGACAAAGGAATATTCTAGAATGATTATTATGCTCAAAAAATACAGTTATGGTGATCAATATGCCAAATAGTTTCTATACTTGTTCTCCCTTTCAAAAACCTAATGTGTCTTTCATGATTTCTATATGCATGAGTTCTTTCCATAAATGCAAATTCTGATTTCATTTGCATACTTGATAAAGGGAATACATTTACATTAAGTGACTAAAACCAAATGTGCAAACTAGTGAAGACCATGAGCATTCATGACATATATATATATATATATATATATATATATATATATATATATATAGAAATTAAAATTACAAAATTCATTAAGTCATCAAGCAAATATTGGATCATCATATGGTTATATTAAATATGTACTATATCAGGTTGGTAATAGATTTGTAAATTTATAACATTCAGAATATATAACTAGCCATGGATCAGTTGGTTGAGTATGGTCCCATGTACTGAAAAGTTGCCAGTTCATTTCCCCATCAGGGCACATGCCCAGGTTGTGGGTTTAGTCCCCAGTTTCTCACATCGATATTTCTATCTCCCCCTCCCCTACTTTCTCTCTAAAATCAATACAAACATATATATTTTAAAAAGAATATATAACCATTCTTATTTATGTAAAATATATCAGTCCTAAGACAATATATACTTGTTATCAATGTAAATTTAAAGTGAAATATGCAAGTCTTTACATCTTAATGCCATAACATAGAGTATCAAAAATGTCTAAAATTCCAAAATTATCAGATTATGTCAAAAAGTTTGTTTATATTGGTGCTTCATTTTTTAAAGAGGAAATTAGTTTTAAAATAATTGTTTCATTGATTTAAAGATGATGTACGAAACATGAATTTCTATCCCTTAGAACAGTTGTCGGCAAACTTATTAGTCAACAGAGCCAAATATCAACAGTACAACGATTGAAATTTCTTTTGAGAGCCGAATTTTTTAAACTTAAACTTCTTCTAACACCACTTCTTCAAAATAGACTCGCCCAGGCCGTGGTATTTTGTGGAAGAGCCACACTCAAGGAGCCAAAGAGCCGCATGTGGCTTGCGAGCCGCAGTTTGCCGACCACTGTCTTAGAAGACTGGAAAAAATGTTGCTATTATTTTTGCATTTTTCAAAGAAAAATATTCCATAATATATTGGGTAACAAGAAAGGGTACTATGAGCAGAAGTTACTGAAGAAAATTGTTTCCCCCTCTAATTCTTACTCTCACAAAGAGGCGAATCATCAAGAGCTACTAGTTGTCCCTCCTGGCATTAACTCTCTATACAAACTCTAACAGAAAGAAGGACCCAGGGTAGGATGATATTTGTGTTTCAGTGCAATTTTTAAAATGTAGCGGGTATTTTTTTTAAATCATATGATTCTAATTCAATGGAGACTAGTTAGAACTCTTTAAATTATAGATAACTGGTAGCTAACTCTTATCTCTGGACAGGCAAATTCTGTTCTATCCAATTGGCTTTATTTGCTCTATTTGCATACTAGTATTTACTTAAATATTCCTGATCTTTAAATGTCTTTCATCAGATTGGTGTTGTTTTTTTAAGTTTATTATTATTATTATTGATTTCAGAGATGGGAAGGGAGAGGGAGAGAGAGATAGAAACATCAATGATGAGATAGAATCATGGATAGGCTGTCTCATGTATACTCCCTACTGGGGATCAAGCCCAAAACCCAGGCATGTGCCTTGACTGGGAATGGAACTGTGACCTCCTGGTTCATGGGTCAAAGTTCAACCACTGAGTCACACTGGCTGGGCTCTTGTTTTTATTTTTTTTGTTTGTTTGTTTGTTTACTACTAAACTTTATTTTGTTAGAGTTGTTTTAGGTTCAAAGAAATACTGAGCAGAAAGTCTCATATACTTTCTGTCCCTACATATGTATAAACTCCCCTACTATGGACATCTCTACCCAACGGTAGTTTGTTATTGTGAATGAGCAAACCATTATTACTTAGGGTCCAGTTTTCAATAGAGTTCACTCTTGCTATTATACATTCTATGGCCTTTGAAAATTTAGTGCTTTCTTAGTAGTATGGTAAAATCTCTCACCGTACCACTCCATCCCATCTGAGATTTGAACCATCCCTTTGTCCAGTTATCTATGCTGTATACACCTATTAGTCACTTAGTAGCTGTCTTAATTATCACATCAACGGTAGTGATACCACAGTGCTTGTGCTCAAATAATCCTTTTCATATATAATAAAAGACTAATATGCAAATCAACCAAACAGCGAAACAGCCGGTCGCTATAATGTGCACTGACCACCAGGGGGCAGACGCTCATCACAGAAGCTGCCCCCTGGTGGCCAGTGCACTCCCACAGGCGGAGCACCACTCAGCCAGAAGCTTGGCTCATGGCTGGCAAGCACAGCAGCGGTGGTGGGAACCTCTCTCACCTCCGAGGCAGTGCTAAGGATGTTCCATTGCTGACTTAGGCCCGAGGGTTCCCAGACTTCAAGAGGGTGCAGGCCAGGCTGAGGGACCACCCCCACCCCTGCCCCGAGTGCACGAATTTCATGCACCAGGGCTCTAGTTTTAATTAATAATGACTCAAAGTGCAAGAGTATATAGTGATGCTTGTAATTTGGATATGCCAAAGGGAAATTGTATTTTATTTAAATGAAAATTCTTGACTTAAGAAGGTATTTTTGTCATTTTACATCATAACAAGAAGGGTAAGTAAAGTACAATAAGATATTTTGAGAGCAAGAGAGAGACCCCATTCATAGAACTTTTATTATAGTCTATTGGTATAATTGTTTTATTTTATTAATTTTCCATCTCTTGCTTGCCTAATTTATAAATTAAACTATTTTATAGGTTTGTATGTATAGGGAAAAAAACAGAGTACATATAAGGTTTGGTACAACCATGGTTTCAGGCATCTGGTGGGGGTCTTGGACTGCACTCCTTATGGATAGGAGAAGTACTGAATTCATAATTTGGGGTGCTAATATAAATGGCAATGTGATTTTTATTTTAAACTCTACTTTTTTATTACTGGTATTTAGGGAAGCTATTGACTTTTATTAATAATTTAATAAAAATTATTAATGTTATATCCTCCAACATTGCTATAATAATTTATTGGTTTGAGGAGTTTTTGTTGAGTGTTTCAGATTGTCTCCATAGATGGCCATATCTTTCACAAATAAAGATAATTTTATTTCTTCCTCCCCAACATGTATACCTTTTATTTTATTTGTATTTTATTTTCTGGTTTCATTGTATTAGCCAAGACTTCTACTATGATGTTTTAAAATAGTAGTAATACAGATGGCCTTGATCATGATCTTAGCAAGACTCATCAAATTTCTCATCATAAAGCATGACGTTTGCTGTACGAATTTTGTAGTTATTATTTATAAATTTGAGAATGTCCTCACTTATCCTCTGTTTTCTGAGAGTTTCACTGTTGGGTGTTTAGACTTTGCAATTTTTTTATTCTGCATATATTGATATAATCATGTTCTTTGTCTTCATTAGCCTATTAATGTGGTGGGTTACATATATTGATTTTTCAATTGCTGAATCAGCATTGCACACCTGGGATAAATCATATTTGGTTGTGATCCACAATCTTATTTACACAATGTTGAATTTGATGTTCTAATATTTTATTGAAGATTTTTGAATTTATGAGAAAATTATATCTGTAGTTTCCCTTTTATATAGTGTCTTCATCTCAGTTAAATTTAGGGTAATGCTGGAATCATAAAATGAATGAAGAAATCCCATCCTTCTTGACTCTAAAATATATTGTAGAACATTGGTATGATGTCTTCCTTAATTGTTTGGTAGAATTCAATATTAACTACATCTGGGCCTGGTATTTTTTGTTTTGAGATGTTTTCATTAATAATTAAGTTTTTTATAAAAGATTTAAGCCCATGCAATTGTCTATTTTTTCTGCAAGAGTTTTGATGGATTTTATCTTTCAAAGAATTGATCCATTTCATTTATTTTACAAAATATGTGCACATAGGTTACTTATAATCTTCTCTTATTATCATTTTAATATCTGTTAAGCCTATAATGATTTTCCTCCTTCCGATATTAATCATTTGTGCCTTCTCCTTTTCTCATACCCTGGCTAGAAATTTATTGATTTTATTGAACTTTTCAAAAACAAATCAGTATTTGGTTTTGTTCAATTTATCTCATAATTTCCTGTTTTCAATTTTATTAATGTCTGCTCTATTATTTTTAAATGCTATTAATTTTTAGATACTACATATTTTTTGAGAAACCTCAGTGGCTACATCAACATATATTCCCACCAACAGTGCATAGGGTCCCTTTTGTCTTACATCCTGTCCAATACTTGTTATTTCTTATATTTTTATAATAGCAATATACAGATTTTGTAACATAGAAACCCACACCTGAAACCTATATGATCAGATTAACTGATGTCACCCCAATAAATTTAATTAAAAAAGAAAAAAATAACCATTCTAGTAGATATAATGTGATATGACCTTGTAGTTTTCACTGACAATTCCCTGATGATTAGTGATATTGAGTACCTTTTTATGTATGTGTTATCCATCTATATGTCTTCTTTGAAAACATGTCTATTCACATCCTCTGCCCATTTTTAATTAACTTGTATGGGTTTTTAAAATGTATTTTGAATATTAACCATTTATCAGACATTTGACTTTTCAAATATTTCCTCCCATTCAGCAGGTTGCCTTTTCATTTTGTGATGGTTTCCTTTGCTGTGCAGAAGCTTTTTAGTTTGATGTAGCCCCACTTATTTATCTTTGCTTTTGGTATCAAATCCAAAAAACTATAATTCAGACCAATGTCAATGAGCTTATTGCCCATAATTTATTTTAGCTTTATAATTGAAGGCTTAGCATTTAGGGCTTTAATCTCTTTTTGAGTTAATTTTTTTTGTAAGGTTCCAAATAGGATTTTTATTCTATGGAATATTGTGCAGCCATTAAAAAGAAGCAGATGTAAAGGTAGTGATATGAATAGAGTTCCATATCCTATATAATAAAGAGCTAATCTGCTAATAAGACCAGATGACAGAATGACCTTCTGGAATGACCTTCCGGAATGAACTTCCAGAATACCAGTGGATGGGGGGTGGGGCTGCGGGGTCGCCAGGCAGCCAGGACCACGAGGCAGCCGGGCCATGAGGCAGCCAGGGTTGCAAGGGCCAAGGGCAACCGGGGCTGCAAGGGCCGATCCCCTTGCACGAATTTCATGCATCAGGCCTCTGGTTTCTTATAATTAAGTGAAAACAAAAAGCTGAAAAGCATATATTCAGCATAACCCCATAACAGGAAAACATAAATGCATGTGTAAATGCACATGTATTTATACTAAGAGGATAGATAGATAGATAGATAGATGTGTGTAATTAAATATATACCAAACTATTCATAGTGGCCATATCTACAAGGTACATGGAATTGATCAGAGTTCACTGAGGAACTTTTACTTTTTATTATTTTAATTTTTTCAAACAGTTCTCCATTATGCATCTATTTTTATGCAAAAATAAAATAATTGACTGACAAGATATCTATTATTTTTCCAAAGCATGCTCAATCAGGATAATTTATTTAAAACTGTAATTATATATATTTGAGAAGTTACATTTCAAAATTTTATATTACCTATGATAGAATTTTTCAACATTTAATTTATAACTTGAAGAAATTTCAATTCATTAAAAAACTTATTTCTTGATCTACAAATAATTTTTCTCATTTCATAATTCAGTGTATTATCTAAAGTTAAAAATGCAGAATAAATATGATAGTATAAGATTATATGCAAATATTCCCATGAATGAGAATTATACTTAAACTGTACATTAGCTCCCACATATTGGAAATCCAGGATGAGAAGTGATCTGAGGTGGTGATTCAGGATATATTCAACCCATTTTAATATTAGCAAAGTTTTAACGATACCTCTATCTTATCCATTCATATTCCAACACTCATGTGTCATAATGCTTTGACAGGTCTCATCTTTTCCTGCAAAAATAACTTCAGAGTCCCTTGACATTTATCGTCTAGATTTACATACACAGTCACTTTTCACAAAAGGAATAGAAAAGCGAAGCAGAGTTTATTTAAGAGTTCTTAAATTTTTTTCTTGATTTGGTGTACAAGGTGTGGGTGAGATTAGCTGTCTGAATTTATAATACCTGCAGAAACTAGAAGAAGGCTAATGATCTCAATTAGTTTAATGACTTTTGGGAAATATGTAGAAAATTAACAATAGATCCTTATCTGAGGGGAAGATGTATATGTATGTGTATGTGTATGTGTATGTATATGTATATATGTATATGTATATACATACTTATATATAATTTGTACTGAAGCAAAAAATCTGCATCTGCATTTATTGATTTTTTTAAACAGAAATCTAGAATGAAACTTTAAAACCATATTCTCCATATCATCAAAAGTCAATAAAATAAAATCTGCATTTCAATTATATTTTTCTTTTAGTATCTCAGAATGGATATATGTCATGTCTAAAGAATACATTACTACACTTCCCCACTGGCCATTTGGATTTTTTCTGCAAATACTATTTTGGTCAAATCTGTTATGTTGATTTAAAAGCTGTCCTTGCCGAAACCGGTTTGGCTCAGTGGATAGACCGTCGGCCTGCGGACTCAAGGGTCCCAGGTTCGATTCCAGTCAAGGGCATGTACATTGGTTGCGGGCATATCCCCAGTAGGGGGTGTGCAAGAGGCAGCTGATCGATGTTTCTCTCTCATTGATGTTTCTAACTCTCTATCCCTCTCTCTTCCTCTCTGTAAAAAAATCAATAAAATATATTTTAAAAAATAATAATAAAATAAAAGCTGTCCTTTATATACATCTCTTTACCTTTAAGAAAATAAATTGCATCAGTAATAGAAATACTGTGACTACTTTGTGTATGTATGTGGAATTGAAAGATTGGATTCCATTATTGTCCCATAAATTATCTACCATGGCATTGTGGGATTAATTAGAACTATTACATGAATCCCAAGAGCGATTTTTTTTTCCTTTGGTACTGAATAAATGTAACTACATTAGACACACAAATCATCATACTCTATAAAGCTAATCAGTTCTTCTAAGACAGTATAATAAAACCATCATGTACCCTAAGGATTTTTAATCCCATTCATGTTGTAGAAATATAAGACCAGTAGGAGCTGTTTTATATTTCTCCTACATTTTCATTAATATAATAAACCCATGAGATCAAGACAAAAGTTAAACCAAATGCCAATGAGTAATTTTGATAAATGTGTATTTGGTTAACTGTGATTGGGTGGCTTCATATTCCTTCTTCTAAGATTCATTAAAAGTCCTTTCATTTATTCTTTCTAATTTTGGATAAACTACCTTTCAGAGTTTGAACTTCAGGTTAGCATGGCATTTATAGAAGTACTAGAGGCCTGGTACACACATTCGTGCACTGGTGGGGTCCCTTGTCCTTTTCTTCAGGGATCAGTGGACCTCCACGCTACCAAGAGAGTGCAGGCCGGGCTGAGGGACCCCAACGAGAGCATGAAATTCAAGCACTGGGCCTCTAGTTCAAAATAAGAAAAGATATATTGCAACAAAGCATCTAAAAATGGGAACACAAGATAGAAAAAATTAATGTGGACTTGACTTATCTATATAGATAAAGAGCCAGGGCCATAACATCCACAATGACCAGAGGCTTGACTGAACGCTATGCTGCGCGTGCAACAGGCGAGTGGGCTGAACTGCTGACCTCTCAGAGAGAGAGAGAGGCGGGGTGATCAGCAGTGGCAGCGGCTGCTGGCGAGGCCTCTCTCTCTCTCCCAGAGGTCAGCAGTGCAGCCTACTCACCAGCAGCCTGGGGCAGCTACTGACCAGCCCTGCCTCTATGATCATGCCCAAAGATAGGCCCGGAGATGCTGACTGGCATAGAAACCGACCAGTAAGAACCAAATCTGGGTGAATTGCGAGGAGCCAATGGCTGCCTAGGAGGCGGAGCTTTTGACGCTTACTGGCATAGAAACTGACCAAATCAGAACCAAATCTGGGTGAACTGCAAAGGCAAAACCTAAGGTGGGGGCTGAGGAAGAGTTTTAAGGGCAACAGCTATTTGGTGTAAGGTGTAAGAAAGTGATTCAATTTTTTAATGACCGTTTTGGCAGTATAGTGCATAGGACTGGCTATCAGTCCAGATATAGGGATTATGTGTTTTTGTCTGCCAAGAGCATCTCCTCCTGCTGAAAAAGGCTCCCCCATCCATTTAAGCAATCCTATCCTATATAATCTATCTATACTAATAAAAGGGTAATATGCTAATTAGACCGGGTCCACCGGCCATCTTCTGGATGTCCGACTTCCTTCTGGACAAAGCCATGGTGGTAGGGGCTGAGGCAAAGGCAGTTAGGGGCAATCAAGCTGGCAGGGGAGTGCAGTTGAGGGAGAGATCAGGCCGGCAGGGGAGGGCAGTTGGGGGCGACATCAGGCAGGCAGGAGAGGGCAGTTGGAATGACCAGGCCGGCAGGGGAGGGCACTTGAGGATGAGATCAGGCCGGCAGAGGAGGGCAGTTGGGGGCGAGATCAGGCTGGTAGGGGAGGGCAGTTAGGGGCAATCAGGCAGGCAGGTATAAAGGTTAGGAGTCATCAGGCAGGCAGGGGGGCAAGGTAGGGGCGATCAGGCCAGCAGGGGGTCAAGGTAGGGTCGATTAGGCAGGCAGGGGAGCAAGGTAGGGGCAATCAGGTCAGCAGGCATCAGGGTTAGGAGCGATCAGGCAGGCAGGCAGTGGGGCTAGGGGTGATCGGGCAGGCAGGCAGGCAAGTGGTTAGGAGCCAGTCATCCCAGATTGCAAGAGGGATATTCGACTGCCGGTTTAGGCCCTATCCCCTAAACCGGCAGTCAGACATCCCCCAAGGGGTCCCTGATTGGAGAGGGTGCAGGCTGGACTGAAGAACCTCCTTCCATGCATGAATTTTATGCACCAGGCCTCTAGTATATAGTAATAATAGCCAGAAGAACTAACAAGTCTACTTACATAGTAGTCTTTTTTTCAGGCACTGTGTTAGTTACATATATTTATGTACATAATATAACACATTATGAGGTAGCCCTTAAAGGGCCTAGTGTATTCCAGTCAAATAATTATATGAAGAAAAAACAATTTTTAAGGCTCAGTAAATTAAATCCACTTTTGTAGTTAAGTTTCTTCTGGTTCACTTTATAGAGATGAAAGAAAAACTGGGTCAGCCCAGCCAGCATGGCTCAATGGTTGAGTGTAGACCTATGCACCAGGAAGTCATGGTTTGATTCCAGGTCAGGGCACATGCTGGCTCGATCCATAGTGGGGAGAGTGCAGGAGGCAGCTGATCAATGTTTCTCTCATCCTCGATGTTTTATCTCTCTCTCCCTCTCCCTTCCTCTCTGAAATCAATAAAAAATATATTTTTAAAAAAGATAAGAAAAACTGGATCCAACATCACTAAATAAAACTTTAAGAGGCAGAAGAAAGTCAAGGCACACCTCCTGCAGCCTTAAATCTGAGAAGTAACATTTAAAAACAAAAACACTCCTCTAGGTTGCTAGGTAAAATTTCAACAGTTATAGAAAGGTTGAGAAAAGTTTAATCTTCCAGATTTCAGCAAATCTTTCATTGGGTACAGAGAATAGAAAAATCTGCTTTTAGGTACACTATTTTACAGGACTTTGTGATTTCTTTGATAATTCATTTCAGTTGGTAAAAGTTAATTTTCATTTTGATACTTATTTTTAATTTTAACCTATTTGCACTTCTGCTTTTTTAGTTTTAATACCTTCTTATTAAAGACAGTTAAAAGTTTTTTTGGAGAGAATACCAACTCTTTGATTTGTTCCTAAAAATACATGTATTTAAATTTTGAATGCTAACTGATATAATTTTATATCTGATTTAATAGACCTTAATTTGTGTAATAAACAAAATACTTTTATGCCCAAATTTAAATTTATGAAAATTGTAAGACATTTTATTTTAGCTTCCTGACATTTCACTAAATGTAATTAAACAAAACTATTCATATCCTTATTGAGGTGCATTTAAGATCACTTCTGTAGAAACTATGATGGTGGTTTAAATAACTCAACTGTATGATATTAACAGAAACATCTGTTCAATCCATAAAATGTTCTATATTAGAATGCAGGTTCTGTAATGCAGAATATATTAAACTAAAACAGTAGAGCATAAAAGATAGATTTTTATATCTCATAAATATAACAGATTCTGAGATGACAATTTATTTTAGGCATGCAGACAATATCTTCTTGATTTAGAGAAAACTAGGGAGTCTGAGCTTCTCTTTATTGCTGTTTTGGATACATTTGCTAAATACTTGTTTTCAGATAGAAAAAATGTAAAATTACTTTTTTATTCAATATTCTTCTTTGTCTAGAAGATATTTTATTCCATCAAATTACAAATTGTTTATCCTTGCTTACATTAAAAATAATACTGGCCAATGTAGGTCAATACAAAAGTTCTCAGTAATATTTTGCCCCAGAGATGCTTATCCAACCTTGTTATGTCAGTAGACAGTGGGATTGTATTAGAGTAAGAAGGTAATTGGTTGATGTCTGAACCTCCATCTTTTAAATTTAGCACTTGCTGTACTTCAGCAAATGGTAATGATTATAAGTCTGACAAGAGAACACTCCTTAATTGTTCCCAAAATGTCCTGGTTAGCAAATCATATTTGAATAATACCAACAACAGATGTTTTGAACATTCCAGAATATCGTTTTTCTGTTTATTCCCATGGTCACCACTTTTTAGCTTTTTAAGTCCTCTGTTTTCCGGATGACTTGGTTCTGTTGTTCCTCACACTGACTATCTGCTGCTGTCAAAACATCTAGACACAATCACCAATATTTAATGGTAGTTTAAAAAATAACATTTCCAAACATTGAAGTTGCACATTGGCTAAGTTTTTTAGCACAATTCAGAAGCATTTGATTTATTTACAGTGTTATCAAATTCTTTTCTAAGATAACATCAAACACCACATAATTTTATCTTTTGATTGCATTAGTGAACATCTTACTTTTAGGAGGACCTCAGCAAAGAATTATGTATTAACTACCAGTTTTATAAAATGCTTAGTTTACCATCACAGGCATAAAAACATTTAAGGCAGTAATCCCAATGGCAATACAAGACTAAAACTATCTAAAAACAACTCACAGATTACTCTCTTAAAAATGTATATAATATAAAGAAAAATACAAAAATTTCAAATAGATCCTGAGTATAATCTGTGACTCATTCCTTCTCTTAGCATAGGGAGTTTTAATTTAACTCATTCTAATTTTGAGAGGAATTATTTGATACTGTCTTGGAGCAATGAAGATTAATACCCAAATCCTGTTTTTTAAACTTAACAGTTTTTTTGTTTGTATATTTGCTTGTTTATTTAATACAAGTTAACTGTCTTTCTTAACATTGGAGTTCCTACATTTCTTTTAGATATATAGTTAGTGTGTGTGTGTGTGTGTGTGTGTGTGTGTGTGTGTGTGTGTGTATTGTTCCCATATTATGTGGACAGTGGCAGAAAGGGTAGACAATGAGAGTAATCAACACCTAGGTGAAACCATTTAATTCGTTTGTTATTGGTAGCAAATCCAAAAGGAAGGACAATTGTTCACCTAAATTACCATCACTAGGGAAATGGGTTAACTAAACTATAATGTATTGATATTATGGAAAACTATATGCACCCCTTAAAATTATTTAATTTTATGTCTGCTTCCATGGAAAAATCTTTCAAGAATATTCCTGCATAAAAATGTTACATAGAATGTTACATCTATATTAAGTACACATAAGAAATGTAATGACAGCCTCGACTGGTGTGGCTCAGTTATTGGTCGTTGTCCACCGATGCACCAAAAGGTTTCCAGTTGGATTCCCAGGGGAGTTGCCCTGGCAGCATATTGATGTTTTGCTCTCGTGTGGATGTTTCTTTCTCTCTTTCCCCGTCACTCCCCCCCCCCTCTCTCTCTCTCAAAAAAAAAATTAATAAAACATAATTTTTAATGTAATGAGAAATACCCATAATTGTGTATATTTTTATATTTTTTCAGGTAAGTAAGGAAATGTAATATATTATCTGGAAAGATAGCTATCAGGTTCAAAATAGCAGTTATCTCTGTCAGAACACTCGTTTTGGACTATGTCTGGTGATTTTTAAATAATAATGTATTCATTATGCATAACAACAACAACAACAAAGTAAGTGTTTTCATATTGTGAAACACCTCTTATAAAAAAATACCAGGTGACTTCCATGTAATAAAACATCAAACATCACTTGTAATTGGCACATATTTTGAAGACAAACTACTTGAAAACAGTTTTGTGTTCTTGGGGAAATATTATTTCTACAATTCTGTTTGTTGTTTTCAATTGAGAAGATTACTTACACCATATCAAATATTAACTTTTGCTCTCCCCTAATTATAAATGAGAGCTTGCTGAATTATTTTTACATAAAACCCAGGTAAACTGAACTAACACTAAATTCCAAGCAAATAAACCATATTGATGATTTTAGTTATCCTATTAATCAGTGAGTTTTAGATTATCAGTGACAAAAGATATAACTCAAAATAACATTAAAGAGAAATAGGAAGATATATTGAAATGTCTGAGAATTACTGGGGAAGAACTCTGTCAATTGTGGGTCACATGCCCTTTCCTACCTCACCAGTGAACAAATTAACCAGGGGACTATGATTTTCAGGACCTGAGGATTGAAAATGTAGAAGTTCCACTAAAAACATTGCCATTGGAATTTATAATGAGCAATTTTTCCCCCAAACAAGTAGGAGTGAGGGGCAGTGCATAGAAGTCTAGTACATATCACTACAATGAGACTGTCGGGAGGTATACAGTGCAACATGTGTTAACTGCTGTTGCTTGCCAGCAGATTTTTTCCAGGTACATTGTTATGCTTCCATCTGGCATTCTGAGTTTGCTCTTTAATATTGCTTGATGATTTTATATTTTCTTCATTTGACATCTTTCCTTTCTCTGAAGCATCTTTTTTCACTATTTTATCACATTCTCTAATTCTATTTTTGCATTCCCATTCAGAAGACTACCTTGACTTTTCCAGAATTACTCTTAGTAACTTCATTATCCCTTTAATGCTATAGATCAGATTGGGAAATTGTACTAGGGAATATGCAATGCTAAATTTATTTAAAAATATATATGTGTATGTGTGTATGAAAATTTTAAATGGAATATTTATAAAGGCTTAACACTATTGTTACATAAGCTTGTAAATAGTTTGCACCTTAAGATAATAGAAACCTCAAAAGCAATTATTGAATTTTAGAGCACATAGCTTGATCTACATATACTGGATGACAGTTATTGACCTGCCTAATCTTAGTAATAAATATCAAGAGAAGATTGATCCTTGAGTTTAAAACCTGTCTGTCATGTATTTCCCCCAGGCATATAACAATAAAAAAAAAACTGTTTGTGAACCAGAGCTGACTCACTGGTCTCCTACTGGAGCCCTGAACTAGGACATTGCAGAACATACTCTCCTGCTGGTTTCGTGATCTCACTTAGTGAACTAGCAATTGTGGGAACTTGATTTCCCAGTCTTCTTTGCCATCAGTGAGGAATTGATGAAACCTATTCTGAGGGAATAAAATAGGGTTCAATATATTTCTCCTTCCACAAACCATCTTATTCTTACCCTTCTTCACATATGACCTTTATATTTTTACTCTCAATTCTTGGCTTCTTTTCTCCTCTGAGAAGTTACCCAATTACTCTTCCCATTTCTTTCTCCTGCTTTTATCTATTGCCAGTACAAAGGGTCAATAAAAATGTTCAATTCTTCTATATCCTTTAAAAAAAAGTTTCTTGACCTCATTTCTCCTTGATGTATCATACTTTTATCTTTAACTAAAAAAATTCTCAAAAATTAAAGGTAGCTTTTCTTATTCCAAGTTTTCATTTTCCGCAAATTCCTCAAAGTACTATAATATTATTCTGTGTCCATAAATTGATTTTAAATAAGAAATTAAAAACTTTTACGTTTCCAGAATCAACAACAATCTATTCTTAGGCCTCATTCCTAAAAGACTTCGTTATTTGGCAACATCTTCTTGAGACTCAATTGATCTTTAATTTTATGACAACACTATTTTCTGCTTCTATTCTTCTCTTTCTTGACATCTCCTTCCCAATATTCAAACATTCATTTTATGATATTTAATTAAGCCTTTCCATGTTGGTGGCTAGTATGTGTATTGCCTTTTTTGTTTGTTTGTTTTTTACCTGACCTTAATTAAAGGCATTTATTATACTTTTTTAGTTAAACTATCCGTATTTATTTTTCCCAGCTTTATAAGATATAATACACATATAAATTGTGCACATTTATGGTATACAATGTGATGATTTAATATACATGCATACTATGAAATGATTATCACAAAATAGTTAATACCTCCATCACCTCACATACTTTAGTCATTGGATTCACTTACCTCTGCTTTCTTTGCAATGCCATCTATTCTCAGCGCTTTGACTTTTATTTAACTACAACAGCCAAGCCACTATTGCTACTTCTGGCATCTCCTCTGAAGTCTTAAGACCTTATTTCCACATTCCTGTTGTACATGTTTATGAAGATCTCTCTCATTGACACTGCAAACCTATGAGGTTTATACATGGAATAATAGTATTATCTCCCTGGCCTGCTCATCTTTTTCACTTCCTATCTCAGGATATAACTACCAATGTTAATCAAGTTATTGATTTTGACCATTGTCTATCCCTTTGTCCCCACATGAAATCTTTTTCAAGTCAAAGTTTCTATCTCCAGAGTGTCTTCAGAATCTTTTTTATTCCATTCCAAGAAAACTTTCATAAATCACATTGCTTTTAATGCACTACTATTTTCTAATGTTTTTCTAAGTGTTCTCTTATACCCATCATTTCTTATTTTCCAACCATTTATTCTGTGAGACTACTTCTAAAATTTTCATTACAAAAAAATGTTGTTTCACTCTATTGTTCAAATTTATGCCTTACTTTAGATAATTTTTTCTATTATAAATCATTTAGAGTCTTCTCATTCAGATGTGATACTATCTTTTTCTAAAATGTTTATCCCTTTTTAATAGACTCTTTCCCAACCTGTAAGATTTAGGTCAAATGACAAGCTTTTTCTATGACTCTCATAGAAAAGTGTTTATCCAATTGAGTCTGTCACTCAATTAAAGTTCTTACTAAATCAAAACATATGGAATATAGTCACCAACATTTCAATAACTATGGTGCCAGTTTGGGATACTGGAAATATTGAGGGGGACACTATGTAAGTATATGATGTCTAACCACTAAGCTGTACACCTGAAACCAATACAAAATAAAATTGAAAGAAAAATAAAGTAATATATTATAGAGTAAAACTTCTTAAAGGCACAATCACAAGCACCAGTGAAGCTCTTAAAACACTTCCCTAAAAATTTGTTAAATTAGATGTTATTAAATCATCTCTGTATTGATTGTATGGCTAATTAATTAACCATACAATTGACACCATTGGCCTACAAAGAGTTGGTTATAAGACCAATCCTGAGACTCAAATGATATTTAGAAAGTTATTTTCATTCCTTTCCTCTCAAAGTTTGGAGGATTCTATGCAAAAACCTCAGGGTGGCTTCATTGAATGGACTTGATTCTCAGAAACCAACCCTTTCCTACTCTTCTTACTCTTCTTCTGACTTAGGTACAGGTTGTATAATTGTCTTGTGTACTACCAGTAGTCAACAGATGGAGACAATTCTACTCATCTTTGACTTGCCTTGTGAGGGAATTATCTGTCTTTCCTTGCTCCCAGCTAGATATATACCCCTTTTTTCTGTTTAAGGTGTGAGACAATGTCCCATGGGCATACTCCTAGCTTTCTGTATCTTATAGAAAGCTCCCATGGGTGGGGGAGAGGCAGGGGGGGGGGCGGGGGAGGAGAGGATCTACATTTTTTCACTGCGACACAAATTGGCCTGGAACTAGCAGTTCCATTGTCTGTGTGGGCTATGGAGTGGACCCAGGGTTAGGCCATGGAGGTCTAATGCCTTACAAAGGGATAGATCTTGTGCATCTCCCTCTTCCCTTGCCGTGAGCAAAGTCTGTGCAACTTCAAACTGCTGTGCATATTGTTTGCACTTGGTGACCTTGAATCGTGCACTAGTCTCTTCCCTGGGCGGCACTTATCTGTCTTTTTACCTTGGCTTCATAGTCTGGCCATAGAGAATGGAGTACATTCCTAATGGTTTTTGTAACACAACACATAGAAGATACTTAATACATATTCATTTAATTAATACTGCAAGAATAAAGAAAATCTTAACCCCTGTCTAAACATATTAATTGATTCTATAATTAGGAGGAAATGGGGGATGATATGAACTTCAATCTGTAATATTTTTGTGATTAACCCTCTTGAAAAGTTATCTCAGTAGCAAACTTTATATAATTGATTTCATAATGTGCTTTTAATCATATTTAATTAACTATTTTTCATACAATTCTGGGAAGAAGAAGCCCTCTAGTCATTTTTATAAATTACTAACCATACCTAAAATACCTCACATTTTTAGACTAGGAATATTGGTTAAAGAATAATTATTTTAGTAATGTTTCTTTAGCCAGGTTTATTTCTGTATGAACATTTTATAAGCATATCTTCTTCCTACTTGCCTGGTCACTGCCATTAATTAGGACTTTAAAAAAATAATTAAGATAAATGATAGATCATAAAAACAAAAGATAAAAAATAAAAATTATTACATCATTGATTTCATGCTATGCCCAGAAAAGATGAAGACTTCATCTTTATAAAAGCCTAAAAAAACACACAAACCAAAATAAAACAAAACAACAACACAAAAACACACACACACACACAAAAACACACACACACACACACACACACACACAAAAAAAAAAACAAAAAACAACCCCACAAACACCTAGAATATGTTTTTGAGTTAAAAGTGAGTAATCAAAGGAATATAAAATAAAATCAGGGAAATAAGAATTTCAAATACATTCTAAAAAAGATGAAAGCAGCACCAAATGTCAAGGAAAAAAATGGACTTTTCTGTTAGGTGTTGAGTTGGCAGCCAATACTTTTGTCATGTTCTTACCTCCTCACCCTTGTCCCCTGTGGACTCTGCAGTAAATACTGTTTAGCTCAGTATTCTATCATTTTCCCTCTTCAAGTCTCCATCTAGAAAGGTAAGATTTTTGCCCCTGGCTTGCTGGACTATTGCCCTACATAAAGATAATTAGATTTCATAGAACAGAAGCTAATTTGTGGGTTTAATATAGTGCTGCTTTTAAATAGTAATAAAATCCTTTTCTAAAACACTAAGTGCACATCAGCATTAACATAAATCAACCAGTTTCCAGCCTTACATTGGAATGGTGTTTTTCATTATTTAACTCCCTAGAGATTGTACAGTATCTATGGCTACCTAATAGGTCTCTTGTAGTTTGAGATAATACTATTTTACACTTGAGTTGGAATCCAGAGGCTTTTCAGGGATTAGAAAATGTGGACTAACTTGATTGATTTGGTCTGAGCTTTTTACTTTTAAGCCTTAAGAGATGGAAGACTACTGAATCATTGTATTTCCAATAAAATTTGCCATATTAACCATAGACTTTATTTATGCGAAATAAGGTCATGAGTTTTCTAAGCAATCCTACCTAATAAAAGAGTGATATGCAAATTGACCGTACCTTCGCTACACCCACAAGCCACGCCCACCAGCCATGCCCACCAGGAAACCATGCCTGGGTCCGCTCCTGCGATCCGTCGCAGGGAGGCTGGGGTCTGGCCGATCCCAAGACCAGGAAGGTGGAGGCTTTTCCCGGCCTTGGGCACCAGTGGGGAGCCTGCGATGGATCGCAGGCAACTGGGGGTCTGCTCCTGTGAGGGGGTCTGCTCCTGTGGTGGATTGCAGGGAGTTGGGGTCCCCTGCCCAATGGGTGGTGTCTGCAATCACAGGGAGCTGGAAGTCCCCTTCCCAGATCTAAAGCTTTTGGCCAGAGGCTTTAGGCCTGGGAAGGGCACAGCCGGTGATTGGTGTGAACTATAGAGGAAACACCTTTTCTGACTGTCCATTGGCTAAGCTTCCTGTATGCCACTGGTAATATTCTTAGTAACTTGGGTAATAAGAATCCAAAAAGGTGATCTAGGGTTTTTCCACCACACTTCTGGAGAAAAAAACAAAGGTCCGCTGCTGGAGGGCTAAGAAATGTCATATCCTGCCCTAGCCGGTTTGACTCAGTGGATAGAGCCTCGGCCTGCAGACAGCAGGGTCTGGGTTCAATTCTGATCAAGGGCATGTACCTAGGTTGCAAGCTCCTCCCTGGCTGGGGCCCAGATCAGGGCTCATGCAGGAGGCAACCAATCAAAGTGTTCCTCTCACTTTGATGTTTCTCTCTGTCTTTCCCTTTCTCTTCCACATTCTCTAAAAGTCAATGGAAACATATCCTTAGGTGAGGATTAAAAAAAAAAAGAAAGAAAGAAAGAAAGAAATGCATATCCTATGAAAGACATATCTTGAAAATGCCTAAAGAAAGTTGTCATTTTTTCTTGGTGAAGGGACTGGAGTCGTGTTGATGAAAACACCTTGGTGGCTGTGGTGACTGGCACTGGCTGTGGTGACTGGCAGAGTGGCTGTGGTGACCGGCAGGGTGACGGGGCTGGTGCCTTCCCCTGACCAGCCCGGTTGCCTCCCACAAAGGGAGGCCAGACTGCAGCTTAGGCCAGCTTCCCGTGGGGATCGGGCCTAAGCCATCAGTAGGACATCCCCTGAGGGCTCCCAGTATGTGAGAGGGGGCAGGTTGGGCTGAGGGACTCCCCCACCCCCAGTGCACAAATTTCGTGCACCGGGCCCCTAGTTAAAAATATTATATCTATACTATGTATTCTCTTTTATCCAGTGTGTGGAAATCGTCTTTCCCTAGGTACATTTTGATGATCTAGAAGAAAAAAAAAGTATGAAATCCCTAATCTATACTAATAAAAGGGTAATATGCTAATTAGACTGGAAGACCTTCTGGATGCCCTTCCAGACAAAGCCATGGTGGTGGGGTCAAGGCAGAGGCGGTTAGGGGTGATCAGGCCAGGAGGGGAGGGCAGTTGGGGGTGATCAGACCAGTGTGGGGGGGCGTCAGTTGGGGACAAGCAGGCAGGCAGGCAAGTGGTTAGGGGCAATGAGGCAGGCAGGCAGAGTGGTTAGGGGGGATCAGGCAGGTAGGCAGGCAACTGGTTAGGAACCAGCGGTCCTGGATTACAAGAGAGATGTCTGACTGCTGGTTTAGGCCCAGTCCTGTGGGATCAGGCCTAACCTGGCAGTCGAACATCCTCCAAGGGGTCCTGGATTGTGAGAGGGTGCAGGCTGGGCTGAGGGACTCCCCTGGTCCCCCCACCCCCAAATTTTATGCACTGGGCCTCTAGTAATATATAAAAAGGATAGGTAACATCTCATACTTGTGGCTTCATGATGCCAAATGGCCAGACCATTCTTGGAAGTGGAAATAACCTGTATTCTGTCATGTAAAGAACAGACGTGAATAGTTGCCTGATGAGGGCTTTTATTTTCTTTAAGTTCATTACATTTTATTATTATACTCCATAAATATATTTGGGTTGATCACATATTTTGGAATCAGAATCAGGACCCATTTACATTCTTCCTGAAATGGCACATCATTTAATAACTCATTCCCAGGAAAATTCAGATTTCAGGTGGAAAGAACATATGAAAATAATAAACCCATTATAGGGCTGTAATCAGAGAAAATTGTTGCTGGAAGTCTAATAGCATCAATATAGCCATACTGTGCATTATATTGTCACCTGACGCATTTACTTTAAAATGCTGCATCATTCCATCTTAAATGTTTTTAATCATCAAGGACCTGTTTTTGTTTGTTTGTTTTATCAGCATTGTATAACTGAATGCAATGAACTGAACATATTTAATGCTTTCTATTGGAAAACCTTTGAAAAACTGTAATTGCAATCAAGAACATGGACATGTTCATCACTCTCACTTTTCCTTGTGCCATACTTGGTGATCCTTGCCTCTCTCCTTCCCCCTTCCCAGTCTTTAGGCAGCACTGATTTCCATTCTTTCTCTAATTATTACTTTACATTTTCTAGAATTGCATATAAATTGAATCATGAAGTCCTGCAACTTTCATAGGTCATGATCATTGTGTGAATATCAATAGTTTGTCCTTCCTCTTGATGGGTAGTAATCCATTACTATATGAATAAATCAGTTTCCTTATCAGTTCACCTGTTAATGAAGTTTTGTTTTCCAGTTTGGGGCTATTACAAAGACACTATGAATATTTGTGTACAAGTTTATATATGTACAATGATTTCATTTCTCTCTTAGGAAAATATACCACTGTGGGATGACTAGATTACATGATAATGTTTAACTTTTTAAGAAACTGCCAGGATGATTTTTCAAGTTAATTATACCATTATAAATTCCCACTGGAAGTGTCTGATCCAGTTCTTTATCCTCGTTGATACTTGGTCTGTTTGAAAATTTTACCCATTCAAATAGGATTGTAATTATATCTCATTTTGTTTTTTATTTGTGTTTTCCTAATGACTAATGAACTTGAGTATTTTCTCATTAGCATATTTGATATCTAAATATTTTCTTTGTTGAAGTTCTTATTAATTATTTTTAAATAATTTATTGTTATGTTTTGAGAATGTTTTATGCAGTTTATACACAAATATGTTATCAAATATATCATTTGATAATATTTTATTCTGGTCTATTTCTTTTCTCTTCATTTTCTTGTCTTTTATAGAATGGAAGCATTTAATTTTAATGAAGTCCAGTTTGTCTTTTTTTTTTCTTTTATGAGTATGCTTATGGTGTTTTATTTAAGAAATTTTTGCCTAATCCAAGGTGACAGAGGTTGTCTCCTATGTTTGCTTACTTTTCCAGAAGTTTTACATTTTAAGATCTCATGTGCATTAAAATTTATTTTTTAGATGATACTAGAGATGGATGAAAGTTCTTTTTTCTTAGATTTAAATGTTCAAGAGTCCTAGTACTATTGTTCAAAAGACTAATTTCTCCAATGAATTATCTTTTCATCTTTGCCAAAACTGTTGTCCATAAATCTGTGAATCTGTTTCTGAAATCTATTCTGTTCCATTCATCTATTTGTTTCCCTTGGCCAAATTTCCACTCTTTTGATTATTGAAGGTTTATAATAAGTTTTTATATCAGGTAGTGTTAATGCTCAAACTTCATTGTTTTTCAAAAATCTTTTGAACATTCTGAATCTTTTGCATTTTAGAATCATTTGGTTAGTTTCTATACAGACATCTTGGATTTTGATTGGTATTTTGTCAACTATAAATCAATTAAAGGGGAATTGACATCTTAATACTGAGTCTTCTAATGTGAATCATCCCTTCCATTTTTTTTATACTTTAGTTTATCTCAATAAAACTATGTGATTTTTAGTACATAGGTCTTTCATTAGATTTTCCCTATGTATCTATATTTTGATGCTATCATAACTAGAATTTCTAAAATTTCTAATTCTACATGTTTCTGTCTATAGAAATAAAATGGACTTTTGTATATTGATCTTGCATCTAACAGCCATGCTAAACTTACTTTTTCATTCTTGTAGTTTTTTGTAGATTCCATCAGATATATAAAATACCATTCATGTTATCTGATAATAAACAATTTGGCCTCTTTTTACTAATCAGAATGTCTTTTATTTTTTCTTGCTGAATTACACATGTTAGAAACTGCAGTACAATTTTGGATGAAAGGGAAGAAAGCAGAAGTCCTTGTCTTATTCTCTATATTTGGGGAAAAGTATTCAGTCTTTCAACATTAAATATTATAAGAGCTGTGGGTTTTCAATAAATGCTCTTTATCAGAATGAGAAAATTTTTTCTATTTGAAGTTTTCTGTGATGGCATTTTTAAAATAAAAAATATTAATGTTATATATTATAAGTTAGTCATGCAATAAAATAGTACTCATCTATTGAAACTGGTGACAAAAAGATTTATTTTATTGACAATTAAAATATTTTGAACATTTAATTTAAAGCAATTTAGATAACAACATTTTTTATGTAGATTAAAAGTAAACAATATGTCAGTTTGATTTGAGTCTCATCTGAGATAAATAGTTGAAAATTTTATAACAATTTTGAAATGTTATATCTGTGTATATAACTACATACAAAGAAGTGCCTGGAATATATGTGGTATGCATCAACTTTTATTTAACTCGAATGTCTTGTTTGTTGTTTGAGTTTTTTGTTGTAATTCATGTGTTTATATGAATGTGTATATATGTTTGGCAAGGTATGTTTACAATAGCACATATAAATTATGTCATGAAAAAAACAAACATTGAAGCCAGCTCCATTGTGTAATTTAAAATGAAAACATTGGATGTAATGGAAACATATTTTAGATCAACACATTCAAGCTTAAAATTGAATGCATAATGTTATTATTTCACCAAGCATTAGCAATAATGACACAAATAAATTTTAAAACCTACAAGAAATTTTGACTCTGTGTTAAACTATACTTATTTTATCTCTTCCATTCAGCCAATTTTACCTTCCATATTATAAACCTAAGAGTTCAGATGTTACAGGTTAATTTTCAATAGCACAGCTGAATATTTTGGGGCTCATCCAAGCTGAGCCTTTAGAGACTCATTGAGCTTTGGTGTGTGTTGACCCTGTGGCTCAATTTTCTTTCTTCTTCTCAGCAGCATTCAAAGCCAGACCCATGCAGGCAGAATACCAAATAAGAGGATCCAGCCAAGTTTTTGTTTTTACATTCCCTTTTGTGTGCTTACTTTGTTTTTAAATAATATTATTTTTTATTTAAAAAGTCACATAAATGCAAGGAATGAGTTTAGAAAATACATTTAGAAAATGCAGAAAATTATAAAGAAAATAAAAAATACTCATATGTTTAACATCAGATATAACTGTTATAAATATCTATTTCTCTTAGAAAAATTTAAACTAATTTTATTTTTGCTTTTAATCTGCTTTGTGTATTTAGTATCTTATGATATATTTAGATATTCAACAAAAATGCAGTTTTTAAAGACTGCTAATATACCATTTAATAAATAAATTCCTCTTGTTAGAAAATTAAGTTGTCAGTATTTTATTATTACAAATAACATTCTGAAGATTAATTTGCAATTTTTAAGATATTATTATTATTTATTTTTAAGATTAAATATTTAGGAGTAAGATTTCTGGATCAAATTTTATTAATATTTTCAATGCTATTACAAAATTACAATAATAATTTACATGTTCAGGGAAGTACTTTTTCTGCTTCCTGCTGGCTAATACATATTTTTACAAAAAAAACTTTGATGTGATTGTGTATGTTTGTGATGATATTATGAGTTTTCCCATCTTTTTTTTAGTATAGTTGATATACAATCTTTTCTTTGTTATATTAGTTTCAGGTGTACAATAAAGTAATTTGACATTTTTATACCTTACAAAGTGATCACCCCACTAATTCTAATAATTATCTGTCACTGTGTAAATTTATCACGGTATTATCCACTATATCCCCTTTCCCCTTTCTACACATCCCCTTACCCCTTTTCTTCTGGAATTCAACCCTTTGTCTTTGTTTCTAAGATGATTTTTAAAAAAGTATATGTATATATCTGTTGTTTGTTTGTTAATCCTCACCAGAGGATATTTTTTCCCCATTGTTTTTTAGAGAGAGTGGAAGTGAGGGTGGGAGAGGGAGAAAGAGAGAAACACCGATGTGAGAGAGACACAACATCTGGTTGCCTCCTGAACACACCCTGACCAGGGGCAAGGAGTAAACCTATAACCCAGGTATGCCCTTGAACTGGAATTGAACTCAGGGCCCTTCAGTGTGTGCGTGTCATGCACTAACCACTGAGCAAAACTGACCAGGGCTATATACTATGTTTTTAAAGGTTAATTCAAACTAAACAGTTGAAGATTTTCCTATGGACCTCCCTGCAATTTTCTGAATGTAATGTGAATTCTTATGTAAAAGATAATATCAGATCCTCTTAAGGCTCTAACAAGGCTCTTTTCTCCCCTTAATATGTGAAAGGAAAAGTCATGAGCATGAAAAATCCTCTGATTTGCCTGTTTTTTCCATTTACTATTTATGGAGAGGGAACACTGATATCTCCACAGAATATCACTCAGAATATTCTGCAAAACATAAAAATAGTTCTAATGTCAACAACTCTAATTTCTTTTCTGTTTCATTACAAATATTGATGAAAATGTCTCATTTCTGGAAGTATTTTTTGCCTGAGCAAAATGTTGAATTCAATAGCATTCTGATTGTGACTTACAACAGTTAATAGGAATTAATTCTATTTAGATGTTTAAGAGGCTTTTCTCATTTCCTTCATCAGGTTCAATCATAAATGGCTTAATCATTCAGAAGACATTACTTAATTAGATTGCATTAACTGCATAATAACAGAAAAGAAAGGGAAACATGGAAACAAACCAAAACACTATTAGGAAGGAACTAAGTTCATTCCCTTTGATTCCTTTGTTGATTTGTTGAGATTGTTTGATGTGACCTCAATCAGCCTTGTAATTCTCTTTTGTTCATCAGTTTCTCTTTACTTTAGGAAATATACATTTATATTTTTGAGAAATATCAAGGTTATACATATGTTGAAATAGGTATTTCAGACAACTGTCAGTTTAGAATTTAAGCCAGGTTCAAATTTTAATGAAAAGGACCAAAAAAACAAGTATGAGGTTACATAGTAGATAGGAATTCTCTTCTTTGTCTTAACACCAGTCATGAATAGGAACATGTTATTCTACAGAAAAAGGGAGGAGTAATCAGTTAATAAACATTAATGACATAAAAAAGTAACAGTCTTTAAGAATGGTTAAGATTATTCCAAAGACCCATACTATTTACTTGAAATATTAGTTTTTGCAAAGTAGACAAATATTAGACTGATTCATTTATGTTCAGAATTTTAAAACAGAAAAATGAACATGAAAACCACCTGCTCAGTTGTCCATTCTTTATCAATATGCCTGCAGTCCTGAGGCAAAAATCACTGAGTTTGTTTCTAGTAGAGTCAGACCCATAGGGGCTTTTGAATTTTGATGGACTCAGCATTCTTTGTAGATTTCTCTGCTGCTTCTAAAATGAATGCCTTACACTTGAATCAATCTTTATCTTATCTGAGGTTACTTTAACATCTATAATTTGATGTTCACAGGTAACACCATGGCCCTCATTTCCTTCAGCTTGTTTCTCCAACATTATCTTGTATTACTCTTCTTCACTCCATTCTTCACCCCAGCTACATTCCTTTTGGTTCTTATATTCACCATATTCTTTCTCATCTCTCTTGTCTTCAGAAAAGGTCTTTATAAATGCTTCTGCTTTTGAGGCACTACTTTTCATTCCTTTGTCCCATTAACCTTTTAGATTTGTACTATTCCTTTCGGTATCTTAAAATTATGGGAGTAGGGTATGTCATAGTTCCAAATGCTTCATATTCTAGGGTTATAAAAATACGGAGTGTACATCTTTACTTGAGAGATTTGGTAGCTTTTCTCATAGACCTAATATTTCTCTTTACCTTTTTAAAATACTGTTCATGGGAAATCCCTCTAAAAATTAATATAAGTATAAAGAATAGAAACAAATAAGATTATGACAATTGTGATAGGGGCCATGCATGTAATTATCAAGGTGGCAAGTTAGAAGTTAATGGGAAGCCACATTATAGAATAATCAAGGCATTGATAAGGATGTAATATTTGAGTTGAGACCTAAGACCTAAATTTTGAAGAAAAAGCATTCCAGCAAATAAGTCTCTATATACGAGTATATAAACAACTAATATGCTAAGTGTCCGACCATTTGATTGGTTACTATGACGTGCACTGACCACCAGGGGGAAGACGCTCAAAGCAGGAGCTGCCGAGCTGCAGTGACTTGGCAGAGGTGGTTCTCGGGTGACGCACACCGAAACCAGAGAGGTGGGAGCCCGATTCCTCGCGGGGCCATGCAGTTCCACCTTTAGCCGTGGGTTATGTTATTGCTGGGGCACTGTGGGCTCCGAATCTGGTTTACTGAACACTTGATTTGCATTCCATACCCTGTACAACAGCAACTTTACAGAGTGCCCTTTCTCACTCAGTGACCCCTCAGGGGATGTCAGAGAGCTGGTTTCAGCCCAGTCCCCCCAGGCCAGGCCAAGGGACCCCAACTGCTGGAGGGACCCTGCTCACTCCTCAGACACCTGGGAGGGACCATAGGAGGGAGGTTGGCTCCAGGGCATGACCGGCCCCGTCTCACCCAGTCCCACCCTGCCTGCCACCTTCTAATTAATTTCCTTTCAATGTGCACAAATCTGTGCACCAGGTCACTAGTTAATGCATAAGCCCAAGGGAACTAAAGGAATGGATACATTTAAAACACAGGAAGAACCCCAGTAGTAAGGCAATAGGACAGTGTATGGGAGAGGATTAGGAGGTGGGTTTGGCAGATACCCAATCATTATAGGCAGGATGAAGAGTTATCACTTTCTTGTAAGTCCCAAAGAATGTCAGGGATATGTTTTAAACTGTTGAGGAACTAGCTGGCTTATATTCTTGATACATATACACACACACACACACACACACACACACACACACACACACACACATATATGAAGAGCCAAGGTCCGTAACATCCAAACGGACGACCAAACGCCAGGCTACTAGTGCGACAGGCTCTGGTGGGTGAGAGGTCTGAACTGCTGTCCTGGGTCCTGGCCACCCTGGTGGAAGGCAGTCCTGGGTCCTGGCCACCCTGGTGGAAGGCAGTCCTGGGTCCTGGATTAGTGGCGGGGCAAGGGCAATTTTGTGGAGCATGGTGGGGTGAGTGGAACCTCTCGGAACAGTGGCAGGGTGGGGCGAATTTCATGGAGCATGGCAGGGCAGGGGGAGCCTCGCAGAGCAGTCAAGGGGCCATGAGCATCACAGAGCGTCCCAGGGTGGGGAGCTTCACGTAGTGTTGCAGGGTGGCAGAGGCTATGTGATGGAGGCCAGGCTAGGCCTATAACCATGCACGATTTGGTGTGCACTGGGCCTCTAGTATTAAATATTTAGATTAGGAATGTACAAATAATGGGGTTGAATAAAGCCCAAGGAGAAGAGTAAAATACGTAGTACATATTGTGAACCAACCAAGGTTACTCTGTCTAACAAATGTATAAAAGATAACTAGCCCAGCTGGCATGGCTCAGTGGTTGAGCATCAACCTATGGACCAGGAGGTCACAGTTTGATTCCTGGTCAGGGCATATGCCCAGGTTGCAGGCTTGTACCCCAGTGTGGGGCATGCCGATGTATCTCTCTCTCTCCAGCTCCCTTCCTCTCTGAAATCAATAAAAATATATTTTTAAAAAAGATAACTACTAAGTCATAAAACTTTGATATGGGAGAGGTTAGAAGGGGAGGGGTCAACTTCATATATAATGTCATTTTTACTTTATGATAAAATTGTTTAAATTTATCTACATAAAAGTATGTATTCATACAGATGTATATACTGTATGTAATAACTGCATGTCATATAAATTTTTCTATATGGATAAAGAAAAAATATGTCTGTCTTTCTGAATTGTTTTCTTATTAGAGTGAAAAATGATATCAGGCAATTTCCAGTTCCAAATTCACACAGCCTATATTCTTTCAATCAGTTGATCTAAAATATGACAGGTCACAATAGGTGAGAGTAATCATTTTGTATGACAGAGGGTGTCATTTTAGTATAGAAATTGGGAGTGGATAAAGCATCTATTTACATCAGCTACATAAGCATATAGATGGAAGTGTTTAGGAAACTCTGGGAAACATTATAATATTGCCAGTATTAACTTTACCTTGCCTTGCCAGAAACCAGTTTTTTATTCATAACCTTGGTCCCTGAACTTAAATGTGTGTGGTTTTTTGTTTTTTCTCTTCTCACTAGCTAATCAGAGTGTGGCACATAATATTCTTTTTTTAATTTAATTTTATTGTTTAAAGTATTATAAATAATAGTACATATGTCTCCTTTTTTCCCCATTGACCTCCCCCCGGCCTCCTCTGGCACAGGGGCACATAATATTCTTGTGATAATGTCATTCATGGCAGGTAATAGTCATTGAAATGTCCATAAGGCCTTATGTTGTAAAGAAGACAGTCCTACCTAATTGTCTTCTATTTTGGTTTTTTCTCTTTGTATTACTTATTCATAGTTTGGGAGAAGAGCTTCCTCAATAAAAGACTATGAAAGAAGTATCCAGTTTTTGCTTAAAGAGATATCAGGGTCGGGGGTGTTATTAAGCCAACATGTCACAAGCTGCACGTTTTGTTTTGGTTTTTACTTTAGTTATTTAGGAAGTAAAGGACCATTATTTTACATTTATAAAAATATATAGGTAAAATATAATTTTGTATATGCATTGATATAACAGTCAAAATGTTAAATAAAAGGCAACTTTCCATTGCATCATTTTGCCTCAACACATTTCGCAACATTTGCCTCAAGATATATCGTCTCCAGAAATCTTTTGCTAATTTAAACCACTAATGATCATTTCAAATCAAATCAATAGCAATTAGTTTAGCACTTTGTCCTGCTTTGTGAATCAATGTATATAAAACTTAGGCTATCTACTAATATATAACAAAGGTTATCTCATAATTGTCTCTTTAACTATTTAATTCTATGAGAATGTTTTAAGGTTGCAAGTATACTCAAATACCTCAGTACATTGCATTACACATAATAGGTTCTTTACTTTCTCCTTTTATTCACTCATTCCTCTTCCCCTCCATTCTTCTATCCTTCCCTTTCATCTTAAATGTAAGTTGCTTGAGATAAAGGACTGTACCGTACTCTATAGCTCATAATATCTAGCATCGTGCAAAATGTGGGAATTCAATAATTGCGTGTCCATGGCTTTGGTAAAATATATACATTTCTCTGTACAACATAAAGTCTTACCTTGTAATTTCCCCACAAAGAAGCACAAAAGTGACATTTTCTGATTCTCTTTCTGTATCTATTTAACATGCTTCAGTCTATATACTCCAGGATCACTTCAATCCTTGTTATTCTATGCTATGTCTGTACTATACACATTTAACTACTGCTCCATTAAGCTTTTTCTCCTCATTCTCTCTTTCTCCTCTCTCTTTCTCTCCCTCCCTCCCACTTTTCTTCCTCCCTCTACTATTAGCTCACAAGTTCCAAAAGTTTTTTAAAGTTTATAAAAATGCAAGAAAAACACTCTCCATTCTAGATATTTTTATTTTAACATTCAAATTTTCACAACAATATGACAAACTTTTAAAAAATAGTAAATATTTGCCCTGGTTGGTTGAGTGTCCTCCCATGCACTGAGAGGTCTCCTGTTGATTCCTGGTCAGGGCACATGCCTGGGTTTTGGTCAATACCCAGTAGAGGGTGTACAGGAGGCAGCCTATCTATGGTTCTCTCTCATCTGTGTTTCTCTCTCTCTATCCCTCTCTCTTCCTCTCTCTCTCTCCCTCTCTCTCTCTAAAATCAATAAAAACACACTTAAAAATAGGAGCTATTTCTTCATTGACAGTAGGATTATTTTCTATTTACGCACACATACTTGAAAGGTCTCATAAAAATTAACTTGTATGCAAAACTTTTTTAAAGTTACACATACACAAAAACAAGAGAAACTTTAAATACTAAAGTCTAAATTGTAATTAAAAACTTTGAAATGCATATTTTTTCTAATTTTAACAACTAAAATCAACATGTTTTTGTTCAGACATTTCTTATGTCCAGCACTATTTCACATACCAACTGGATTCAGAAGGAGCATCACAAAAAAATGGCTTGACTAAGACCATAGACACAATTACTTAATTCCCTCAGATAAAATATAAATACTCAATATTCAAAGAAGTTGTGTGACTTTCATCATTTTAAGACATAGTGTCATCCTATAATATTCTCAATGAGGGGGGCAATAAAATACACACACACATACACAATGTTCAGATGCCTTTAATACATAATGAAAGCTATATGACATGTTACTTTTATACATTGTGGTAAGAACTCTTAACGTGAGATGTACCCTCTTAACTTTAACACATTTTTAAATTAAGCAATTCAGTATTTTTAACTCTAGGCAAAATGCTGTACAGATTTCTAGAACTTAATCATCTTACATAACTGAAGACTTATACCCCTTAAATAGCAAATCCCCATTCCCTGCCCCTCACTAAAGTCTCTAAAGAAATTTTGGATAAAAGGGGATTGCTGGATCATACGCTATTTCAATTTTTAATATTGTGAGGAAACTCTATATTGTTGTCCATAATGCTACTGACTTGCATTCTCTTTCTTCCACATCTTCATCAACACTTGTTTTCTGTTGTCTTTTTCATAAAAGCTGCCATAACAGGTGAGAGGAGAAAGCTCAGGGTTTTGATTTGAATTCCCATAATGATGATTATCTAATCTAATTAGGGATTAGTTGACTATCCTTTTATATATCTGCTGATTTTATTCTTTTTGATGCTATTGTAAATGGAAATGTTTTTTACTTTCCTTTTTGGATAATTCATTGTTGGTATATAGAAATACAATTGCTTTTTGTATGTTGATTTTTGTATTCTGCAACTTTATTTAATTTGTTTATTAGATTTTTGTTTGTTTGTTATTTTGTTTTGTTTTGTATGTGTTTTTGTTAATCCTCACTTGTGGGTATTTTTTCCATTGCTTTTCAGAGAGAGTGGAAGGGAGTGAGAGAGAAACATCCATGTGAGAGATATACATCCTCTAGTTGTCTCCTGCACGTGCCCAGACCTAGGGCAAGAAGCAAATCTGCAACCCAGGTATGCCCTTGATCAGGAATCAAACCAGAGACCCTTTGGTGCTTGGGTCAACACTCTAACCATTGAACAACACTGTCCAGGGCTGTTTATTCGTATTATTTTTAATAAGGTTTTTTCCTTCAGTGTTAGGATTTTCTTCACATGTGATTAAGTCATCTCTGAAGACAGAGATAATTTTACTTCTTTCTATCTGACTTGGATGCCTTCTATTTCTTTTTTCTTGCCCAATTCTCTGGTTAGGATTCCCAGTACTCTGCTGAGTAGAACTAGTGAGAATGAGTTGACAAATTGTTAATACATGTCATCTGTTGTGCATGTCAACTTACCTCATTTTAATATTGAAATAATCCTCCAAAGTAAAAATAGTTTTCCTTGGAATATTAGGCAACAAAGGTTTGAAGAATATGAGACATTTGTGGAAAGTCTCTAAAGAAAGAAGTAATAAAGCTACCTTCAAATCTAGCAAATAATGTCACTGGCTGAATCTCTCTAAAGTGCACCCTTTTTCTATTATTTCAAACTATCTTTCTAAAGAGATTATTTTTTAATGTTCAGGATTATAAAATGATCTATTTTAGAAAAAAGTGTTAACTGTGTGGTATGGAAATAAATTCATGACAGAATTAAAGAGGGCTTGATGAATAAGTCTTGGATCATTAGGAAGACTTTTCCAAGATATGTAATTTTGGAGCTGTGCCTTAACTAGCTTTTTATTTCTTGATTTTTATTTTGATGGACATAGTTGTAAGGTAGAACTTCATTTCTCATATCTGGTGAACATCAGTCTTGGGAACATCTGAAAATGTCTCCAAAAAAACTCACTTTTTAAAAATACCTCAAATATCTATATTTACTTGATAAGTTTCATACTTTCTCACCTAGGTGGCACCAGTGAGTAATTCCTTTGGCATCCAAAGCCTTTCCAGGGTTTGCCACTCATTGTGAGTCAAGGCTTTATATCTGTTACACTTGGTTATGGTTCATTGTGATTCAGTATTTGGACCAAACAGTTTATGTCATTGTAGTGAGACAAGATCTTCAAAACAGTTCATACTTGTCATGATTCAATTCAACTTATAAGTTAATTACAATGTGCCCTCAAGCTAAATTTGATATAAACTGCTTTCTGATATTCTTCAGCAATATGCATTCAAGAGAAAATGTTTAATTTATTCAGGCTGATGAACCTTTATCTGTATACTTGAAAATCTTTGATTTTCTGCTATTTGTTCTTTATTCGCCAGTGATTCAGCTCACCCCTTTTAGTTTATACTCTCAGTAGATCTTACTTATACATTTGAAGTCATTTCCTAAATTATCTCTGCCTTCAATCCCCAACTTGTCTAATTTGCTCTTTCCTCAATAGCCAATGATAATTTTTCTAAAACACAGGAGTTGTCTGCTCAGAAAACATACAGGAGTTTCCATGGCCAACAACATAAAATTAAAAATGCAATTCCCAGGCATCTACCAATATTTTGAACTAGGTACACAGGTAGACTCTCTTTTTGTGAAAACAACTAAAAAATCCAGGGGAAAATTATTTGAAATATCATTTTAACTGTGTAATTGAACTTAGAAGGTAACACATGCTCAGGCAAAAATTAAATAAATGAACTCTGATATGGCATGAAAGCCATAGGTACTATTGAAAACATTTGCTGAATTAGGTTAAGTGATTTTAAAGGACCCAGAGTGTAAGAGACAAAATTCAGAGTGTGGCCAATAGGAGACCACCACCCTGAAGGCTAGTGCTTTAAAGGTGAACTATAAATAACCAGTCTAGTCTTCTAACTCCTTCTTGTCCATTTAAGATCCTGACACTGAGGAGAGATGGGAAAGGATGATCTCCATATAATTTTTTTGAGATCACAGCACCAGTGCCCAAAGCTCAAACAAGTAGTTTTTTTTCTCTAGCCTTTTAAATTGCATCATGTTAGCTGATGTATTTTAATTTTTTCTTATTTTTTAGTCAGAAACAACAACATATTTTAACACTTAATTTTAATAACTAGTCACACAAATTAAGTAGTGGACATCTGTTGATTAGCTTGATCATCATTCAGTTTAATATTCTGGCCATGCCACTCCAGTTTTCCTTAGGAAAATCACTTCTCTCCTGTGCTTAGCTTTTCTGTTTAGAGTGAGACTTCTTTCTTATACCCTTCCAACCCACTGCAGTCCCTACTGCAGTGCCAGATCTGGGCAATCAGAAAATTTCCACTTTCGAGAATGTTGCTTTATTGATGCACATTCCATCCAGTTCTGGGACATAAGCTGTGATAATTTGTCTTTGGGTGACTTTGTCTCGTCCATGAAGTTTACTCAAGCTCTTACAACGTGTGCCTTCAAATTCAAAGGCTACCAAATGAAGAAAAACTGCCCCAATAGGAAAAACAAGACTGAATGGTAAAGACAGAAATAATATACTAATGACATCCATTGAGGCTTTTTCAATCCAGCAACATCTAAATGATAGGTTCACCTCTTGAACATTCTAGTTGCATGCACCAATACATTCCCATTTTTGTTCAAACTATTTTGAGTTTAGTAACTTGTAATAAAAGTAGGCAATTGGATCTTGTTTTGCTATATTTCCAACATGCAATACTGTGTGTAGCACATAAATGTGTGTTAAATGAACAACTAAATGAGTGCCTGAAGGCATCAGCCTGTCCAGAGTGCACTAATCATTTCTTAACAGGTGACAGCCACATCGGGAGGTCGTCTTTACCAGTTCCACTTTAACTGAAGCTATACTCTAGAATACTGAGTCACTATTTCCAGCCCACTGATTGACATTTTCTCTAAGTTACAGAAACCTTTTAGGACCCATGGTGAACTCTGGCAATAAAAATGATAGATCATTAACCACCTTCAGAACAATGCAGTTATGAGGTAGGCAAAAGTAGGTTTATGCTTGTGTATTGAAACCCAGAGTTTATCCTTATATTATCATTTATTAATTATTGTAAACCTACTTTTGTCCACCCTGTATTTCTGAACTTACTCATTTGTGTTTTGATTGGCTACTACATATAGGCAGTATACTATATTCTCCTTTAGGGCACCTTTGATATCTTCCTTAACTGTTGTAGTCCTTAGGGAAAAAATACTTAATATTCTGAAAATAAGCCAGTATGTTAGTAAATAAATAATAGAATAATATAAACAATACTAAAATGATTTATTCCTGTCCAAAAGAACTGGGCTAGCACAGCTTGTTTAGTGAGTGTTAATTACATATTCTTTTAAAGAATAATTTCATGAATAAAGAAACACTAAAATCACCTTGACAGTAAGAATTGGGGCAGAGGGTTCATGAATTTATGCAGCTTCTAAAGAATCAAATAAGCCTAAACCAGTTGAAGTTTTAACTGCTTTTGGGTTTGGTGGGGGTTTAATTTGTAATATTTTCATTTCAGAGTCTATCAAAATCAGCTGTAGATAGTTCTGTTCTGCAGCATAGAAATCACTTGCTTAAAAGTCAAGTTCATCTATTTTCTCTCTCTGAGTTTCACTGCTGCGAATGATTCCTCTTTTGATTAGCATCCAAGTCATCCAAGTTGTGATTGAGACTTCCAATGGGATTGGTAGTGAAGGCAGGCAGACAATTGCGGCAGATTGCCATTTTAAATAACAATAGAACCCCTGGCTCCCAGATGTTCTGTGTACTTGTGGTAAAAGAGGAATCCCAGTGGGAAAATAGGAGCATAAGTTTGGATTCTGAGAAAATAATCAGTGACTTTCTTATTTGGGCTAACCATAGACATCAATCAGCCTGATTTATTCATTGTTTACTGGCAAACAGTTCATATGCCAAATATGTGGTCCCTCTGTCTTAGAAAGAATGAAAAATATACTTTAAAGTAGTAAAATAAATCTTATGAGAAAAAAATATAGGAAAATGCTTTCTCAGGCAAAAGTCTTGTTTATTGTGATACTTCTGGTTGACAATTTGATTCAGAAAAGGGATATTGTGAAATATTTATTAAAATGCTGCTGATACTAATAATACTGATAATTGCCATTTTTTACTATTTTCCACATACCAAACAGTGTGCCAAATTCTTTATATTCATAGCTCAGTAAACCTAGGGATCAGAAAAACCTGAATTCCAAGCTGAACTCTTCCATCTTGTAAAATGGAGATAGACCTACTCTGTAGAATGCACAGTGTTTCAATGAGGTTCAAGTATATACATGTAAAAAAAAATACACAGTAAATATAAAGGTGTTATCAGAAAATTTTGTGGACTAACAAAAGCATGTTACAATAAAAAGAATCATCATTGCCATTATTATATTCTAATTATGTTTCAAGCAGTTTGAGGTTAAAGTAAAAAAAAAAATAAATAATATATATATATATATATATATATATCCACATTAAAAATACTGCTCTCCTTATAAATTTTGGATGTTAAACCCTTATCAGATGCATCTTTGGGGACTATGTTCTCCCATTTGGTGGGATGTCTTTTCATTGTGTTGTTAGTTTCCTTTGCTGTGCCAAACCTTTTTAGTTTGATGTAGTCCCATTTATTTATTTTTCCTTTTGTTTCCCTTGCCCAAGGTGATATGTCAGAGAAAAATATTGCTACTAGAGTATCTGAGATTTTACTGCCTATGTTTTCTTAGAGGATTTTTATAGTTTTGAGTCTAACATGTAAGTCTTCAATCCATTTTGAGTTTGTTCTTGTGTATGGTTTAAGAAGGTACTCTAGTTTCATTTTTTTTGCATGTGTCTGTCCAATTTCCCCAACACTATTTATTGAATGGACTATCTTTACCCCATTGTATGCTTTTGCCTCCTTTGTCAAATATTATGTGACCATAAAAAGAACTCTCAAAAAAACAAAATTCATGGACAGAATGCTTCACAGGTGAATTTTAACAAACATACAAAGAACAAACACATACCTGCTCAAACTATTATAAAAAATTCAAGAGGAGGAAAGACTCCCAAGCTTATTTCTGAGGCCAGCATTATCAAGAAAGAAAGGAAAGTTTTTATCATTTTATCTTCCACTATGAAAATTGAAGGGGGGCGTATTTGCTATCTTCTAGGATGTTGGCACCGAAATTGTGGGCCTTTGACCTCATCTTACCCTGGGCAACCCCAAACTGGGACTTGTACTCAACAGGGATTTGTGCAGATAAGGGGGAGTCCGTCTGGAAACCATTCCGGAAACGATGGCAGTGGTGTCAAAGTCCGCATCCTACCTGGAGGCAGCAGTGCCGCTAGGGACCCTTTGGCCATAGCTGTTTCCAAAACTACTCACTGTGGTCATGAAGGATGACAGGACAGCGGCAATTGTTCTAGGTGCCCCATCTCTCTCAACCCATGCTAGTTTTTTGGATCTGATTTCTTCAACATTCCACTAATTGTATGCAACTTGGGGTATGTGCAAATGTCCAATTCTCTTCAAATTATCTAAAGTCAGTTTATTTTGTTTGTAGTCATAAGCATAACTAAAAGAGATGACCAAGCAGTAAGACCACAGTGGTTATGTGCCATGCAGCAGGTCTATCACTGGAGTTGTGATTGAGAAACTCTGATACTCCTTCCTGTTATGCTGTCTGTAATTGTATGTGAGGTGGTTTGTTAGGTGAACCCCTTTATCTCCTTAGCCTTCCGGTTATTCATCTGGAAAATAATAGCAAAGGACAGGATTCATCGATCCCCGATGTTCTCAGAAGGTAAATCCGTGGTATTATCATAGGAGGAGTGTTACAGAAAGTGAAAGTGGGAGAAATCACTATGAACTTAAATGGCCAAGAAAAAATTCCAAGTTCAAGATTTTCTAGAATATCCTATATAATAAAAGGCTAATATGCAAATCGACCGAACGGTGGAACAACTGGTTACTATGACACACACTGACCACCAGGGGGCAGAAGCTCAATGCAGGAGCTGCCCCCTGGTGGTCAATGTGCTCCCACAGTGGGAGCACTGCTCAACCAGAAGCCGGGCTCACGGCTGGCGAGCGCAGCGGCAGTGGCTGGAGCCTCTCCCTCATCCGTGGCAGCGTAAGGATGCCCAACTGATGGCTTAGGCCCACTGGGACATCCCCCATGGGCTCCCGGACTACAAGAGGCCAAAGGCTGGGCTGAGGAACACCTCCCCCCCCCCCGCACCCCAAGTGCTCAAATCTCGTGCACCAGGCCTCTAGTACTTAAATATTTTATTAGATGTTCATTCAAGTGTCTTTTCTGGATACATACAGAAATTTTTGAAAAACAAACAAACAAAAAGAACATTATTTGTTAAAGAGGTAAAAGGAGAGACTGGAATCTAGAGCAGTTGCCCTGGTAATGGCAGTACAGGCTGCATTCTTGGTTCCGATGATTAATCAACTTGTTATAAAGAGCCTGTCACCAGGAAGACATTATGTAATGGGTGAGACAGGAGATATACAATGCCCTTCCACCCCTAAGAGATAAATACATAATTATTAATGCTGCAAGTCCAATGTTTCTCTCTATAACTATGTATATCTTTACCACATATTCTTTGGGGTCCCAAACAGAGGAAGCCTGATTCTCTTCCTGCCTTCCCATATGCAGTGATACAAAGATATAAGCTAAACACATGGCTTTGTGATTTCTGGCATGCAGACAAGAATTCAATTCTTGACCTCACTAATTCATTAATTTTTGATTTTCATTAAGTCACTTACCTTCATGAAGCTTCAGTTTCTTCACCTACCAAAAGAAATGATAATCATATCTAGGATTGTTGTGAAAAGCAAATAAATAATGCATATAAAGGATAAAGTGCTTAGTATTCAGTGAGTGGATTAATATTTTAATTTTACATTATACATAAAATGTTAAGTCATTTTTATGACTCATTAGGTGGCATAAGCAGGGAGTGTCATAAAGCTTGAAATAAGCTCCTAAGGCCCTGTGGGAAAACTGGGAGACAGCAAATCCTGCTTGAAAATTTATTAATATAGATCCTGTGAGGAGGCAGGTGGTAAGAGGTAGTGGAGGATAAGAAGGAAATTTCTCATGCTGGAATTCACATATATTTTAGAACTTCCCCCCTTCCCCACCCCACCACTCAGTATGAGCTGCAGGAAAGAGAAAATTTACAACTAAGTCTACATACACTGTTACCTAGGAAACCAAGTTATACAGCATATGTGACATATATTAGTTAAATGAAAAGCCTGGAGTGTGTTTTCCAAACCTGGAAGAAAAATTATACCATTTAGACACACGGCTTATCTCATGTACTTCAAGGTAAAACAAAAATATGAGGACTTATCTTTGCTTTATGAAAAAAATACAAATTTCTACAAAGTTGTGAAACTCATTGATGTGACATTAATAAAAGAAATCCCAAATGTTGTTAATTGTCATTTACTTGAAGGTAAGTGAAGCCAAGAACTGGAAACAGTAAGAAGACTAGCCAACTCTCTAGCCCTCCCCACCCCTTTCTTTCCTCTCTCTCTCTCTCTCTCTCTCTCTCTCTCTCTCTCTCTCTCTATCTCTTGCTTTCCTGCTTTCACTGCACATCTATTCATTTTTCATTGACTGGCTTTCTCCACATTTTTCATATACTCGGAGTGGTCAGATTATTATGATATCTGAACGCATAATAATCTGGACACTCAGTGTATATCCTATATAATAAAAGGCTAATATTCAAATTGTCCCCTCGACCAGGAGTTTGACCAGCAGGCAGGCCGGCTAACCGGCCATGTCCCTCCCCCTGGCCAGGCTGGCTGGACCCCATCCATGCACGAATTCATGCACCGGGCCTCTAAAATATATATACTGAGTGGCCAGATTATTATGCATTCAGAGATCATAATAATCTGGCCACTCAGTATATAAAGCAGCTGTTCCCCACCTCCACCTATCAAGTTTACATAACTTAAGTTTAAGCAAACACCTGTCTGAATTGGAATATTTCTCATTTCCAGGAGACTCTGACGAGTCTGGCTGAGGGTAGTTTCTGTTCCTGATTAGCTATGGCCAGAAAGCAGGGCTCTATAGGACTACCATGCTCGTGAGGTTTCATTTTTCTGAGACATAGGAATAGTGGGAGTTTGGGTGGGTATATTCTCAGGAAAAGGGTATTATTAGGACCTGGCAGGCATTGCAAATGATGCTTATTTATTGCAACTTGAGAAGAATAATCACATTGTTAATCACGTCAGGATATCAGATAGGAATTCAACAAATGGCCAAATGCCAACAATTTTTGGGATGCAAGAATTCTAAATTTATGTGTGAAGATTAAGGACAGAATATGGGAGTAAATCATGGGTTTTCACAGTCAAAACAGCAATAAGCATTTAAGAGAAAAAATATATACTTAAATTTATCAGGAGATACATGCATAGCCTTCACTGTCTCTTGCCTCCTTTACCCTTATAAGCAGTATGGTGAGTATGAGCCTTCTGCTAATACAACACCACCTTCAAGTAGAAAATGAGGGGTTTATGTAAATCCTGTGCCTATTTTACAGCTTCTAGCCAGTGAAAATTGAATGATGAGGACTCAATAAAAAATTTAGTTAGTAGGTCTCCCTTGAGAATATAAGTAAAGATCCTCAAATCCAAGAGGATCACTTAAAAGTGAAAGGAAACTTGGGTTAAGTTTCATGGTGTGTTTATTTTCATTAGACCACAAAATCACAGGAGAAAGTAAAAACTCAATTTTGCAACAATATATTTCCTTTTTAAAAAATATATGTCGATTTAATCCAGAAAGGCTTTTTCAGTTATAAATGCTATTGTTATACATGTTAAACACAGCCCGTATAAAGTTTGGCAAGCATTTGCGTTATATGTGCTATATTTAGTTAGGAGAGCCATTAAAGTAGAAATCAAGCAAACTGGATAGTATCCCTCTGTGATTACATACAAGTGGATTTATTCCCCATTTTGAGAAGAGGTTTAGAGAAGACATTTATATAAAAAATTAGAAAAGCATTGAAGATCATTTCAAAAAGCATTTATGTTTTCTTGAAATGATTTCTTAATAGGATTTCCAGAACTCGGATGCTGAAGATGATCTAAGGCCTAAGCTAGTAATGTAATCACTGAGCTACATGCACAGGCATTCGGTTACAAAGCGGGAGGCAGGATGTCTGCTCAGCACTATCACTAGTAGGAAGATAATACGATTTCTGTGAAAGGCCCCTTCCAATTACAGCTACTGTGTGTGGTTTCCTTTCATCACTTACTGATTGGTATTGTAAGACCCTAATTTCTTTATAGTATGTAAAGGAATACATGGGAGCAAGAATTGTACTTAGCATTGTTTCCACTTACACTTACCAACTGGATTCAATGGACATTAAAATGGAACACACTGTGACATATTTCTTCATTGTTTCATTAATCATTAATAATACTTGACTGAACTTCATACATGTTTTAATGCCGAGCTTAAATTTTTGATGATGTGAACATTAACATGAAGATCCATTAGTATGTTAAATAACAATTAACTAAGCATGGGAGAGCAGTATTTACAAAAGGAAATACTAAATGCTAGGCTATGTTGGCTTTGCACCATGTTTTCAATCTTCTTGATCTTTGTTAACTACACAATTCTAATTTAAAATAAATGAGTAGATAGCTCATTTTGGCAAGAAGGCAATAGCGGGAGCTATAATACAGCTTTAGAAATTCCCAGGCAATAATTATTTTACTATGCTCTTATCTGTAGAAGAGATTTGTCCTAAGCTCTAATTGGAACTTGAACCTCCAATTCTCTCAGCTTTGTGGTATGTGGTGGTGTCATACTGAGGAATTAATCAGCATAAATCAGTAATTTCTTATCAATGAATATCTCCACATAGTGCATATTCAGAATTATAAGAGCATAGCAGAGGTGACAGGACAACAAGACAATTGCCACTAATGAGTGAAAATAGTTAAAACATATCTTGTTTAAAAATATATTTAAGGTGAGCCATGGCCAGTGTGGCTCAGTTGGTTAAGCATTGTGCAGGGCACCAAAATGTTCTAGTTCGATTCTCTATCAGGGCACATATCCAGGCTGCGGATTCAACCTCTGGTCGGCGTGAATGTGGCAGCCATGGATGTTTCTCTCTCATATCAATGTTTCTCTTTATCTCTCTCCCTACCTCTCTCTCTCTAAAAGCCCATAAAAACATTAAAAAATAAAATATATATTCAAGATGATATAGATATGGATAATGAACTAAAAAATGTCACTGGTAATATTCCAACTTTGTGAATTAAGTAGTTTCAGCATGCCACTGATGACCAAGTTTGGGCTATAGTCATGGAACATGTTGGTATTCTCTTGGTGAGTTTCAAAGCAACACGTATTTTTTACACTGAGGAATGACATGGCTTAGCATTTTCGGAAATAAAATGAAGCCCCCTTTCACATAAAATACAAGTATGCTTAATAGATTAAATAAGATTAAATATTCAAAATAAAATGTATATTTAGTTTATGTCAATGTTCTTACGGTAGCACACAATGAATGTATTTATGTGAGAGTTCATAACCTCAAGAAGAGGTTAGCCAAGCACTGTGGAATTTGACTAAAATGGTGATTAGAATCCAAATGAGAATTCTGTAAGGGTTCTTAAACTGGAGTCCATGAAATCACAAGAGTTCTTCTGATAGAGAGATAAGGAGTTTATTAACTTGAGGAAGAAAATGTTTGCATCATTGTTTCCTGTATATGTTCATTTACTTAAAAATGTTTTGTACCCAGCCTATAATAGAATAAAGGCATGATGATTTGGGGTTTTATCTCATGAGGTTTGGGGATACTTATATAAGTATTTAAAGTTTATCACAATGGTTATCACATAGTGAGAAGGAACCTACGGTATGTTTATTATTTATAAGAATGGTAAAACTATTTAGAAACCATTTTTGCAAATGTCATATTCAAAACATGTTTAGAGGTCTCGAATAGGCATTGGTTACCCATCATGGATTAAGGGATGAATACTATTCAGTGCATTAGGAAGAAAAACTATCATTGTTAACTGTTTACCTCATAACTCAGGGGAATGGGCCATAATTTCCTCTTAGAAATAATTACCATCACCACAGAAATAATTCATTTACAGTTATATCATGGCTTATTCTACTTGCTAAAGCAGTCATATGAATGAGTGAATGAGTATGAAACCATTCCCAGAACAAATAAAGGTTAAAGTTGTATCAAGATTAATCCATGGTGGTATGGACACATAGAGTTTAAATTGATCTATGGCCACCGTTATAGGAAATTTTATAGACCACTTTTTATCCTTATATTAGAAAAGTAGTTAGTGCCAACAAATTACCTGGATTAGTTTGAAATAAACTCTTAACTGAAATAGTATCAGAGACATTTCCACATATATTTGAAAAAATGGGGAGAATTTCCAATATTAATTAGTCTTTGACTTCTTTGATCTACAACCCTCTTCTCCACTACCAGGGAAAAAGTATCAGGGCTTATGGTGTCTTGGAGCACTTGCAAGAAAGCTAAGAACATAATTTTCAAGTAAATATGCCTTTAATTTTTGATATTTAATAAATGGAAATTAGAGTTTAAAAGTATTCCCTTTAGCATCAAAATGAAGCTATCTATCTGTCTATCATCTATCTATCTATCTGTCTATCTATCTATCTACCTATCATCTATCTGAAAGACTATTTAACTTTACACACATTTAAAAGGCTTTGATATTGAATATCAGTGAAGTCCTTTCATGTAAAGAGTGCATCTTAACATTTTATTAGAAACTAGGGGCCCAGTGCACAAATTCATGCACCTTGAAAGGAACTGTGGGCTGTGAGGCTGCGATAGGCACAGGGGTGGGTCTCGGCCCATCCTCCGCATCCCACCTGGCCCCTCCCACCACGGCCCCTGGTCCCCTGTCTGCCGGCAACCTCGTTGCTGCTCCCACATGCTGATGGCACCAGCCCCGCTCACACCCACTGACAGCGTGGAGCAATTAGGGCCAGCGCCAGCAGCAGGTGCAAGTGGCAGCTGCTGTCCCTGATTGCCCCTCAGGAGCAGGGAGAGGTAGAGAAGCCCTCAGGGAGATTGGGGCTGGCAGCCGCTGCTCACACCTGCTGATGGCATGAGCAATCAGGACCGGTGCTTGGCACCGGCAACGAGTGCAAGCTGCAGCTCTGGCGCTGGCAGTGGGTGTGAGCCAGGATGGCATCGGCAGCAGGTGCAAGTGCTAGACGGGACCACGGCGTGCGGGAGCAGAGAATTTTCAGTAACTACCCAAGGCTCACCCTGATGACAGCAACTAGCACCCTACCTTGGTCTGGTGGCCCCACTCACCTGCTCCACCATCCTGCCGTGGCCAACGCCTGCCATGTTCCACCCTCTGCCACCTGATGCTGACACTTGCCATGTTCTGCTCACACCCCCTGGTGGTCATAGTGCCCGGTTGTTCAACTGTTCAGTTGTTCCACTGTTTGGGTCTATTTGCATATTAGGGTTTTAAATATATAGATGATGAAAATTCTCCATGGCATTATTTTATGTATATAGCAATAATTTGAGGGAACATGAATGGAGACACAATTTTGTGGAAACATATCTATAATAATAAAAGTGTAATATGCTAATTAGATCAGACAGCCGAATGACCTTCTAGACATCATTCCAGACATCCCTCTGGATGAAGCTTCAGTAGTGGGGGTCGAGGTAGAGGTGGTTAGGAGTGATCAGGCAGACAGGCAAGTGGTTAAGGGCATCAGGCAGGCAGAGAGAGTGATTAGGGGCAATCAGGCAGGCAGGCAGGCAGGCAGGCGAGCAGTTAGGGGCAATCTCGTTGGCAGGTGAGCAGTTAAGAGTGATCGGGCAGGTAGGCAAGCAGTTAGGGGCAATCAAGAAGGTGGGCAGAGTGGTTCGGGGCAATCAGGCAGGCAGGCAGGCAAGTGGTTAGGGGTGATCAGGCAAGCAGAATGGTTAGGGGCAATCAGGCAGGTAGGCAAGAGGTTAGGGGCGATCAGGCAGGCAGGTGAGCAGTTAGGGGTGATCAGGCAATTGGTTAAGGGTGATCAGGGAGGCAGGTAGAGGTGTTAGGGGCAATCAGGCAGTCAGAGTGGTTGGGGTGAGTAGGCAGGCAGATGAGTAGTTAGGGCAATGAGGCAGGCAGGCAGAGTGGTTAGGGGCAATCAAGCAGGCAGGCAGGAGAGCTGTTAGAGCCAGTGGTCCCAGATTGTGAAAGGGATGTCTGACTGCAGGGATCCCTGTGGGATTGGGCCTAAACTGGCAGTCAGACATCCCCCAAGGGGTCCCAGATTGCAAGAGAATGCAGGCCGGGTTGAGGGCCTTCTCTGCCCCTCATACATGAATTTCATGCACTGGACCTCTAGTGCCAATATAAATCTTTAGCTACCTTTCTTCCCTTTTTTTATGATTTGCATTGGTTGGTAAATTTATTTCTTGTGTCTCCATGATAAACACCATACTCACAATTGATCATAAATCATGCATATAAAGTAGCCATCCTCAGATAACCTCAATATGAATTTATTTTTTAAAATTTCCATACAAATTATTCCACAAAAATGGCTGCTACTAGATAAGTCATGGACAGAATGTTAATGCTGTTTTAGGTTTTCTAATAAAGTGATTTATCACCCTGGAGTTCTTTAGAGAAACTTATATGTTAACATGATTACTTGAACACTCTTTCTTTGAAAGGAAAGCATGCATTAAACAATTAATTTCTACTCTTATCATCCCAAACCCATTTGAAAAGTAGGCAATTAATAAATTTAAGGATGCCAATACATAATTAAATTTTAATTCTGTATTCTATTGTAACATTTATATTTCCCTTTTTTATGTTTATATACATCATACACACACACACACATACACATACTAGTATATGTACTCTGGATCAATAAAACTGTATATTATTATAAAACTAGAAGCCCGATGCACAAAGATTCATGCTAGAATGGGCTTTCCTTACCCTGGCTGCCAGCACCACCTTTCCACTCCAGCCCAGCCCTTGCCACTCAGGCCCCAGAGTCGCCTTTTTCCACTCTGGGAGCCGCCTCTTTCCGCTCCGCCCCGCCTACCCATGCTGCCCAGAGGCCCTGAGAGACCGGGGGTGAGGCAGAATGCAAGCATCCTGCCCTCATCACTCGGTGCATGTGTATGCAAATTAACCACCATCTTTGTTGGGTTAATTTGAATATCACTCCTGATTGGCTGGTGGCGTAGCAGAGGTACGGTCAGTTTACATGTTTGTCTATTATTAGGTAAGATGAATTTATTCCACATTTAATGTGTAAATAAATTTCATTATCCTCTAAGATTAAATGCATAGTTGCTAAAGATCTTAATAGTAGCTATGATTTATTGAATAATTTTATGTTGAGTAGTGTAATGATTAAGCCCAAGATTTAGGTCCCTTACTTACTGGATGTTAATCCTTTCTGTTACTACTCTCTCTATGACCTCAAGAATATTACTTAATGCCTCAGGTTTCTACATCTCTAGACTGGGAACAGTATTATTACCTACCTCAGGCAAGTTTTTAAAAATTATGTTAATATTTGTGAAGCACTTAGATCAGTATTGGTTATCAGTAAGTGTAATATAAGTATCTGGTAAGCAAATAAATACAGTAACTCTCAATTCAAAGAACCATGATCTACAAATCAAAGCTATGCATTGAAGGAAGAGGTAATTCTCTTATTATTTAAAAAAATAGTTGAAATGAATAGCAAATTGCTCTAATCAACAAAATGCCCAGGATGTCATCCCTTTGTTCTTGGAAGTAGATAGAGACCTCAAGCAAATTTAGCATAAAAGATAATCTCCGAATTTCCTAAATTATTTTTCCAGTAAATTAATGTTAGTTTTAGGGAGGACTTACAGTTTATCCACTCTAATCCATCTACACATTCCACATTAAATGCACTCTAAAATCTACTGAATAGTCACCCAGTCTATGAGTAAAAGCTCTAGCTTTGGGATAGTCATTGAAACTCCAGGTTGTCTTTCCATTTTACCATAGCTCAGGGATTCTCCCTGTTTAGTCAAACTGATTCCTCAGAGCAATGCCTTTGCACTTGATACCCTTTAATATATGAAAATATATATGAAAACTGTTAATAATCACTTTCTACTCCAAGCCTGTTTTTTTCTAGACACCCTCAATATGTTCAGTTGTTTTTCAAATCATTGTTCATAGTTAATATGTTTTATTACTAGACACAATGTGGAGGTGGAACATAAATGTCCCAAAACAGGGGAATTACATAAAATAATTAGCATTTAAAAGTAATAATAGAGGAATTCTGGTAAAGATGGTACCATGAATTTCCACTTAATCATCTTCTCACCCCATGTCCTACTCCAAATGCATACTACTGAAAAATAATATTTAATATTTGAAAATGGAAAAAAATACAAAATTGAGTTCAAAAAACAAGGTAAATATTGATTTGAAGCAAGACTACACAAATCACAGATAGAGTTTAGATATAATGTTGTGGACATGTTGGGCTTTGTGTCTGAAATCAGACAGTGTTGACCAGGAGATAATTCCCAATGGGGTAATGGCCATTTCTAATCAGGGAACCAAATGTAGACTCAATACTTAAAGCAATGTGGTAAGATAGGAATTTTGCAGAAAAAGCAAAGATATATTTTTCAAATTGAAGCATACAAACCAAAAAATTCTATTGGTTGACCTGTTTCATTATACTAGTATCATATAGAAAGTTGTAGATAGAGAGAGAGAGGTAGGAGGGGAAAGGCCCTACAATTTTTTTTTTTTTTTTTTTTTTTTAACCAAAAAGTGAACCAAACAACTCACTGACCCAATGAATAGCCCAGACCATCATTATTGAACAAAATCCAGAAACACCATTAAAGATCTAGTTTGGGTTTGGGAGTTCCTAGACAGTTAGAAGCTACCCAAAGCTGCTTGGTAGGTTTGGGCAAATGCAGAAATATGGACTGGAATTCACACTCCTCCCTATTCCAATCCCAAAACAATGAGAGTTAAAACAATGCAAGATGCATGAACAAGTCTTTCCTTTAAAAAAAAGAAGAAATCATGTAACAGAAAAAAGCAGGAAACAACAAAAAATGAAAAATTATGTAATTGAAATTACTGAAAATAGGATAGACTTTAAACAGGACAAGACTGAAGAGATCATTATAAAAATAAAAATACTAGAGGCCTGGTGCACAAAATTCATGCATGGGTAGGGTCCCTAGGCCTGGCCAGTGATCACGGCCAATCTGTAGGGAGACCAGTGGGGCGAACTGAGGGCCCCGCCCTGACACCCACCTTGGCCAGCCTGGTGCCACCTGCTCTCCGCCCCCTCCTTCTGGTCACCTCCCTCTGCTGGGCAACCAACGGGGCCCCTACTGGCACCCGCCTTGGCTGGCCTGGGGCCTGCGGGCTGGGGGCAGCTCCTGCATTGAGTGTCTGACCCCTCATGGTCAGTGCGTGTCATAGCGACCAGTCGTTCCACTGGTTGTTCTGCTGTGCAGTCGATGTACACATTAGGCTTTTATTATATAGCATACACAGAAATAAGAAAGATAAAGAAGTAATTTAAAAGAGCATGGTTTTAGCCCTGGCTGGTTTGGTTCAGTGGATAGAGCATCAGCCTGTGGACTGAATGGTCCTGGGTTCGATTCCAGTCAAGGGCACATGCTTGGGTTGTGGGCTCAGTCCCCAGTAGGGGGCATGCAAGGGGCAGCCAATCAATGATTCTCATCGTTGATGTTTCTATCTCTCCCCTCCCTTCCTCTCTGAAATCAATAAAAATAAGAATATATCTATATATATATATATATATATATATATATATTTTAAAGCATGGTTTTAGAAAAAGTTGGACAGAAAATAAACTTAGTTAATATTATTCCAAAGCTTTTTCAGGAAAAGAAAGAATAGGATAAAAGCAATATTTGAAGAGAAAATAGCCTTAATTTTCCAAAGAAGACAATATGCCTCAAATCAAAATATATTCTGTATCAAAAAAGGGATTAAAGACTCAAATCTCCAATTAGACACCTTGCAGTGCAGAATAGAAAAGGTTGCAGAAGTTCTAAAAGCCAACAGCCGCAAAAGAGATTACCTACAAATGAGCAACAATTAGATTGACACAGACTTGTGGAAAACAACAGAAGCCAAGGAGAATGGAATGATACCTTCACAGGATTGAGGTAAATTAACTGACAATCTGGAGCTTTTGCTGAGGTGAATTCTCATCCAATAGTGATTGCAAAGTAAAGACATCTTCAGACTTATAAAGACGTTGAGGGTTTGCCAACATTTTGTATACATTTTCGCAAAAAGCAAAATGAACTAAAAAAAAAAGGCTAAAGACACACAATATAAAAATAAGACAGGAACTGGCAAAACCTGAGAAAATAGTCTTTGAAAAGATCAAATTAAATCTAGTTAATAATAATATTGGTTGTTTGAAAGTTAATTAAATTTGCTAAAACCTGTCATATTTAGAAAGAGATCAATTTTGAATCATTTTGTTTTGAGTACTCAAGAATATAGGGAGTTAATCAACACTTACCAGGTCATGGCTATTCATAGCCATATGTCTGGACCATGGCCCTTCTTAATTATATTGTTGTTATTTTCCTCCTTCATTTCAAAGCCCAACTTCTCTCTCACCCACCCAACCATGGCTACTTAAATAAGTTTTGTATATATTCTTGTGTATATATTATAAAATTTAATAATTAATTGCTTGGGTTAACAAATATAAAAGTACAGAAGAAATATAATTAATTTCATTTAACCCAGCGCAAGTATAAAAGGCAGGGAAGGGAATTAAATATACATAAGGCATGAGTCTAAATAGAAAACAAAAAAGAATGTTGAAGCCGAAACCGGTTTGGCTCAGTGGATAGAGCGTCGGTCTGCAGACTGAAGGGTCCCAGGTTCGATTCCGGTCAGGGGCATGTGCACTGGTTACGGGCACATCCCCGGTGGGGGGTGTGCAGGAGGCGGCTGGTCGATGTTTCTCTCTCATCGATGTTTCTGGCTCTCTGTCCCTCTCCTTTCCTCGCTGTAAAAAGTCAATAAAATATATTTTTTTTAAAAAAGAATGTTGAAGAAATAATCTCTATAAATTTCAATACATATAAAAATGTAAATGAATTAAATTCACATATAAAATGGCAGATATCAGACTGCATTTATAAAAGGAAAAATGTCTAGTTCTGTGCTACTTTTAAATAATACCACACAGGAAAAGATGACTTTGATGAAACATGGTATGTCAGGCCATGCTACCTAAAAATACAGTGTCAAAATTAATATCAGAGAAATCTAATTCCAGGAAAAAATGTTAGTAGGAGAAACATATAGCAATTATGAATTTGCATCCAGTCCACAAATTAGCCATATAATATTAATCAAGATTGATGAGCTAAAGTTCTCTTTTGAGGTAATCTATTAACCAGTAATATACCCTCCTGATTTTTCTTCTATGAAATTTAAAATTCTCTTTCTTAAACAGAATATATAAGATACTGATGGAAATTTTATTATATTGTAATCTATATTAACCTTATTTCTGATCTAGTAATCATACCAAGCTGGAAAACTGATGGGAATTTAACCCACACTGACTCTCAGAAATTGTCCTCGGTTCACAGCACATCTATTTAATTAATCTTTTATAGGATTTTGTGATATGATAAGAGATTGTTGTTAGTATTAATCTTGATTTATAAAACATACTGTGTTTGCTTTGCAAACTAATATATGGTCAAGTGGTATTCCTTATGGCCTGGTGCCAATTTTAACATATTATCAGGATATGTACATTTTCATATTTGTTAGTTTTTCTACTTTCTCACTAATTTTCCCTACTTCTATTTTATATTGAGAATGGTGTATGAATGACTGCCGGGGCAGACCCTGCACAGTGGATGAACGGATTGCTCTAACACACGCTTCTGTGGAAAAGCGGGCTAAAGCTCTACTTGGCTATCGCTGCCAAGTAGCCCTGTTCACCTGCCTCCTTTGACTTTTATTGTTCTCACAGCTGGAACTCAAATTAACCTCTAGCTACAGTCAGCAGGGTCAGTATCCTTGAGAAAGTATATGCTTCTACAAGGTCGGGTCTTTAAAGACTAAACATTGAGATTCTAGCAAAACACCTGGGGGATTAGACTTGTTTGGAAAAGTCAAGATAGGGGCTGCGGCCTTCGGCAAGGTCCCCTCAGAGGCCCCCCACCTTTTGGAGAATCTTCCTTACAGACGTTCCAACCAAGTCCCATGCTTCCCCACAAACGACTATTAAACTATGTACTTCCATTTATTTATCCTTTGATCTCCTATGGTTTATACTTTTGGAAGGAAGCTTCTATGGGATTTTATGCATAAATGCCTCATTCAGTAAGTTAGCCAGATAGATTTATTATATTCTTGTTTTGTGTAGGCAAGAATTTCATCATAAATCACAATCACAATAGTCATTTTATTCTTTTCTTTTTGTCCATGTATAGTGTTTTTGTTTTACTGGTATTGCCACAAGTAAGGACCAGAGTGATATTACTTTTTTGTATTATTTATAGAATCTGTTTTAGGGTTTTCTAATTAAAAGCTAACGTGTGTGTGTGTGTGTGTGTGTGTGTGTGTGTGTGTGTGTGTGTGTGTTGTTCAGTTTGTGGTCTGATTATCCCCAAAACAATTTTCACAGAAGAGCATATAATATCTGTCTGATAATGTCTACACTTAAAACATGCTCCTTATATTACAACTGGTCTAACCATCCAGATAAATCCAAGCAATGAGTTTATTACATCAAAATGCATTGCAAATGTATGTACTTAGGACTCAGAAGCCACCGAAACACTGCCAAATTCAGTCAGTGCAGAGATTAAAATGAATTTCTGATCTCACTCTTTGAAATATGAGCATTCTACTCTAATTATCATCAAAATCATGGTAATCGTCAGATTGACACTTCAAAAGAAATACCTCTAGCTTCTAAAACACTAGGCAACAAGTATTTTAAACATAGTGTTTAAATAGAAATCTTGATAGAATATATTCTCTGACTCTTATTTTTTAAAATTAGTTTTGAAAAACTCACTTTTTGGAAGAAACAGCCATCTGGCTTTTTTAGTGAAAGATACAGAGGCAAAAACAGATTCACCTCACTCTCAGAGATAAAACAAAAAACAAAAAAACAGTAAAACAACCTCAACAGATGTTCCCTTAAGCATAGTATCAGGAGGGGAAAAAATCCAATATCTCAAATACAAAAGACTATATGTTGATCTAGTATATTTGTTTTTATACAACTAAGTTATTTGTGTTAAAGTATCAGCACTTACATAACATATTTCACTGGAATAACAATATGTTTACTAAATTCTGCTGGTGTGTTTATGAGAAACATCCTTAACTATTTGAGTTCATTCATTCATTCGTATCATTTATATTAGCAATCAGAATGTCAGAGTGAGCTCATTAAATCTACTTACATAATTATTTGTATTTCTCTAAGTGTCTATGATAGAGTGGTGTCAAACAATTTTGAAGACCCATTTACAATATTTATTTGAAAGTAATCATACTTTTTCTCACTAAATATCTTTTAAAAATGAATTTTCCCCAGCCACTGTGGCTCAGTGGTTGAGCATCAATCTATGAACTGGTTCAATTTCCGGTCAGGTCATATATGCCCAGGTTAGGGACTTGATCCCCATTAGGAGGCATGCAGGAGGCAGCCGATCCATAATGTTTCTCTCCCATTGATGTTTCTATCTCCCTATCCCTCTCCCTTCCTCTTTCTCTAAAATAAATAAATAAATAAATAAATAAATAAAATAATTTTAATGAATTTTTCTTTCTCATATATAATTTTTAATAATTTATGTTGTTATTTTTATTTGATTTATTGCCTTTTTTAATCCAAAATTTTTTAAACAGGTTAAGTTTAACACTAATGAATTTGTCCTAAATGGTAAGAATGTAAAACCCATACTAAATGTAATAAAGGCTGATGGTTCATCAGGTTATTGTTATAACAATGGCATTTCATATAATTTGGAATATAGACTTCGAGCAATATATTAGAGTCATAAGGTAGCAAAAAAGGGTGGAGAATAATAAGTTAAAGAATATTGAAGAATAAAGATAATAGTAAAAGTGAAAACATTTCATAAATTAAAAAAATTGGGTAGATAAACATCTTCAGTTAATCATTCACTAAGGTCAAATAAGTACTATGCAGTAGAAGAATAAAGATTTCTTTATTTTTTTCATTCAAGATATGTTATCATTATTATTTTTTTAAACTCCTATATGCTTAGATCTACTGAAGGCATAGGCACTGATGATACAATGATAAGTCTACCCAGGTACAAACCTTGCATTTACAGAGCTTATAGTCTGGTTGAGAAGATAGACATTAATAAAACAGTCACACAAGTAGATGTAAAAATGACAACAATGTTAAGAGAGAGGAAATCCCAGTGTGTATAGTAGAGAAGGGTCTGGATTAGTTTGAGTGCAGTCAGGATCAGAAAACACTTCCCCAGGAAAATTTCAGTAGAGCTGAAATCTTCCTTTTGGCAAGGCTGAGTGTTCCAGGTGGAAGGAAGGGCATGTGCAAAGTTCCTCTGGTTAGAGAGAGCACAGAACACATTTGAGAAACTAAATAAAGTTGCCGAAACCGGTTTGGCTCAGTGGATAGAGCGTCGGCATGTGGACTGAAAAGTCCCGGGTTCGATTCCAGTCAAGGGCATGTACCTTGGTTGCAGGCACATCCCCCGTAGGGGGTGTGCAGGAGGCGGCTGATTGTTTCTCTCCCATCGATGTTTCTAACTCTCTATCCCTCTCCCTTCCTCTCTGTAAAAAAGTCAATAAGATATATTGTTTTAAAAAAAGAAACTAAATGAAGTTGTTAATAGACAGTCTAGATTAACAGCAAGGTCAAAGGGGACAGACGAAGCAGAGGCTTAAAATTCAAGTTAAGGAATGTTCCTCTATCCATTGGTGGGCTAGAGTCAACTCACACTGGCTCTCTGTAGTGGATTGTGCACATTCTTTTCCATCTCTATACTCAGTGATGCCACATTGCTAGCTTGAAATTGTACATCATAAGAATAGACTATGGAAATTTGGCAAATGTCACAAATAAGGGTTTTTTATCTCCACAAATCTAAGCCAACTGATTGTAAAACTTTTTAAAATATATTTTATTGATTTTTTTTTACAGAGAGGAAGGGAGAGGGATAGAGAGTTAGAAACATCGATGAGAGAGAAACATCGATCAGCCACCTCCTGCACACCCCCGACTGGGGATGTGCCCACAACCAAGGCACATGCCCTTGACCGGAATCGAACCCAGGACCCCCCAGTCTGCGGGCCGATGCTCTATCCACTGAGCCAAACTGGTTAGGGCTGGTTGTAAAACATTTACCATCATAACACTGACTTCATCTTTCTCACAATGAAAATCTTGAAATCTTTTCAAATGAAGGTGAGGCTAAGGATGTGGGACATGATCAAATTTACATTTTGAAGAAAAGTGCTCTGGACACAGGATGGAGAGTGGATTGAAATGAAGAAGTAGAGTCAGAGGAAAACAATATAGAGCTATTAGCATTCCAGCACAAAGAAATAATGATAGTTGAACAGGATGATGGAGTTAAAATTAAAAGAGATTTTCAACCTTGTCTTATTTTCAGATTAAATCAAGAACAGTTTCAAATGGTTGGTGATGGGTACAAGGAGTGATGATTTTTGCTTTGAAGAGGTGAATTAGAATCATTTGAAATGAGTAGGCTAAGCATGGTGATAGATGAGTCTTCAATTCAAGAGCTGATGTTAAATACCAAACTGACAGATGTTTGGATGGAGCTAAAGTAGGTTAAATAGGCTCTGAATTTTTTACAATACAAATGGAAAAGAATTCTGAAGGATTATAGATTCAATAACGATAGAGAGCTGGCTAAATAAATGTGATATACTTCAATATGGGAGAAATGGTTAAATAATGCTAAATAAGTAGATGCATGGGGGAAAAAACTGCTGGTTTTCTCTTGACCCATAAATTGGGAGGTGTGACCCTGAAACAGATTGGAAAAAAAAATATGCCCTTAAGAAGAAAATTAAAATGGGGAAAAAAACGTTCCATTCAGACAAATGCTCATTGCAAGGAAAAAAAAAAAAAAATCCAGGGTATCTCCATGGTAGCTAAGTCGCGGCCAAATTCTCCATTTTACTTTAGAGCAAAGCCTTTCAGAATTTGTCCAGTGCTTGGCACAGTAAGGGCTGGGAAAAGGGACAGTCATTATTGAAAATTGGCTGGGATGATATGCAGGTGGAGAGAAGAGAGACGACGAATGAGCAGCTGAAAAACGCTAATGAAGTGTTTGTAATGAGGTAGTAGCTAAGGCTTAAGAATACTGTCTTACATTTCTCCAGATGGTGACTCTGAGAATGAAAAGTGATTACTTTTGCTTCCGTTACTATATGAGGCATTTCTTGCTGGACATTCCTGCTACAAACATATTTAACCTACGATGATGCTCTGTCAGTGGGAATTTTGATAGAAACGTACCTTCACATTTGACTTGGCAGAGTAAGATATGACACTTGTCATCAGTTAGTGGAGCATGCAGTGTCCTTGGTTATCATTTACTCGGTTAGAATCACCAAGTTCCATGTCTGGCATTTCCCTGGAACTTGGCACACAAATCCCTCATATCTTGATAAATGAAAACATTGTTTCCCTCATCTTATTATTCCGTGCTAATGTTTAGTAAGGAAATGTCTCAAGCATTTTAAGATCAAATCATAGTACAAAGTTAATTTTGATTTAAAAATTTGTATTTCTTAAGTATGGTTACCAACAGTCACAAGATATATAGTTAATATAGATTTATAATGCTATGTTTGCCTCACAACATTTTCCAGAAATGCAATTTTCTATGAATAGACTTTCTTCCTTTATAAATATCATGTAAATATATACATATACAGATATCTATATATATAAAAGGCTAAGCGACCATAGCATCCAAAACAACCAAATGGATGACCTAACAGGCTGTGTAGGGTGGGTGACCAGACTGGCAGGGGGGTTAGTGAGGGGCAACCAAACGACCGAGCAGCAGGCTCCGTGGGGCGACCAGGCCTGCAGAGGTGTTAGTGAGGGGCAGCCAAACAACTGAGCATCAGGCTGCATGGGGCAACCAGGCCCGCATGGGGGCAGTGAGGGGCGACCAGGTTGGCAGGGGTGGCATTTGGGGATGACCACGCCTGCAGGGGGTGCAGTAAGGGGCAACCAGGCCAGCGGGGGTCAGTTCGGGGTGACCAGGCCAGCAGGGGGGGGGCAGTTAAGTGCAATCAGGCGGGCAGGCAGGTGAGCAGTTAGGAGCCAGTGGTCCCGGATTGTGAGAGGGATGTCCTGGATTGGAGAGGGTGCAGGCTAAACTGAGGGGACCCCCCCTCCCCCGTGAACGAATTTCATGCACCGGGCATATATATATAAAAGCCTAAGCGACCATCCAGCCGTTCGACCATCCGACTATTAGCCATGACATGCACTGACCATCAGGGGGCAGATGCTCCAACTGGTAGCTGTGACGTGCACTGGCCACCAGGGAGCAGATGCTCAACGGAGGAGCTGCCGAGCTGTGGTGACTTGGCAGCTGCAGTTCTTGGGTGAACCAGAGAGGAGGGAGCCCGATTCCAGGGTGCATCACCCGAGAACCATTCTCGCAATTTGGGACCTCTCAGGGGATGTTGGAGAGCTGGTTTCAGCCCATTCCCACAGGCCAGACCGAGGGACCCCACCTGTGCACATATCTGTTCACCGGGCCTCTAGTATACTAGTATGTATAAATGTGAATGTGTATATGTATGAAAATGAGACCCTTAGTTTTTCACTTAGATTTTTCCATAATTGCCTTAAAAGAGGAGGAAACAACTGCAATAGATATTTTAGGTATGGGTTACTTCAAAACATCAAGAAGAATATTTATTAACAAGGCTTGTAGAATAATCTTTCTCAATTTGCAATAATTTGTGGAAAATTAAAGGTCTTTCATAACTTTTTTGTGTTTTGATTTCATATTTTAATTCTCCTTTTTTCTCTATTAATTATGCTGTTCAATTAATAAAGTGACATTATGCAAGTTGGCTAAACTTGATTAATATAAACATTTCTACCTTCTAGGGAAGGCAGGAGTTTGGACAAACCTTTATATCTCTTCACAGACTTGACCAACACAATACAAAATGTCCAATCTTAATATAAAATTTCTAAAACTGCTTTTTTTGTGGAAGAGGTATTTTTGGATACCAACAAACAGTTGATTTGGAAGAGGGGATCCTCTTGAATGTTGATTTATAGTGTTCAATATACTGAACATTATTTTTAACAGATTTTTCTATTTTATTTTATTTTTTACAGAAAGATCTTGCTAAACACAGATTATATCCACACATAATGGAGACTTTTCAGGAACATGTTCTTGAAGTGTTAAAATGTTATTATACAGTAAAATTGGTGGTGATTTATTTTTTGCAGGATGATCACATGGTTAATTATTTTCTTCTTTTTGCTTAATAATTTTTCACTTTTACTGTAATTAGCATTTTCTACTTGTTTTGTGGACTCTATCATATCATAAAATAATTTAATAAATCAATTAATATGCCTCTTTAAATTCTGCATGTTGTTTTATAGAACCACACATAATCCTAATATATAAAGAGCCAGGGTCCATAATGTCCAAAACAACCGAACAGATGACTGAATGCCAGGCTGTGCGCACAGCAGGCTTGGGTGGGCGGGGACTGGTGAGCAGGCAGAACTGCTGACCTCTCAATCCCTCCTGGGTCATGGGCGCCATGGTGACCCAGCACTAACTGCTGCTGCCAAGGCGGCTGCTGCCAAGGCGGGTGTGATGCAATTGGTCAGGGGGCCCTGCCATTGCCCCACAATCACCCCGCAGAGGGAGGCCCAGGCTACCTGGCTGGTGGTGGTGGGCGGGGCCTCCCTCTGCAGGGTGATCAGTTGCCGGGCTCCTGGACTGAGAGAGGATGCAGGCCAGGCTGAATGACCGCCCCCCGCCAATGCACGAATTTTGTGCACCGGACCTCTAGTAAGTCTATAACTTCTTTCTCACAACTTTAAGTAAATAAAATCCGCAATTATATTTTTCTATGTTTTAGTATCATTTCTAGCCTAAATATCCTCAGACTTTTTACTCCCAACATGTGCTAATATTTTTCAGCCATTCTTAGTTAATGTATTAAAATATAAATTCTTGGAGCTCTACCATATATCAGGAATTAGAATATCCAAGAGATGGCCTGGCCATCCTTTAAAAATACATTCTTATAATCTTTACTAGAGGCCCAGTACATGAAATTCATGCACTGGGGGGTGTTCCTCAGCCCAGCCTGGACCCTCTCCAAACTGGAACTTCTGGCTCCTAACTGCTCGCCTGCCTGCCAACCTGATCACCCCCTAACCGCTCTCCTGCTGGCCTGATTGACACCTAACTGCCCTCCCCTGCAGGCCTGGTCGCCCCCAACTGCCCTCCCCTGCAGGCCCAGTTGCCCCCAAATGCCCTCCCCTGCCAGCCTGATCTCCCCCAACTGCCCTCCCCTGCCAGCCATCTTGTGGTGGCCATCTTGTGGTGGCCATCTTGTGGCAGCCATCTTGTGGTGGCCATCTTGTGATGATGTGGGGGTGGCCATCTTGTGACAACATGGGGGTGGTCATCTTGTGATGATGCAAGGACGAGACGTCACCTAAGCTTTTATTAGTATAGATCAGTGATGGGCAACCTTTTGAGTTTGGTGTGTCAAACTTCGCCAAAAATCTGAGCATAACTCAGGTAGTGTGTCACTTTGAGGAAAAACATTATTTCACAAATGTTTCATCCTCAGGAGCAGCAAATGTTTCATCCTCGGCCGCCTCAGTGGCCGTGTGTCATCAGAAATGACTACGTGTGTCAGTGCTGACACACGTGTCATAGGTTCGCCATCACTGGTATAGATAATCAAACTAATTTGAAAATACAACCTTAACCTTTTGCACTTGGATGTCGAGTGTGACTCGACACGGTTAGCACCGGTAGCAGCTCTTTTTATACTCTTTGAATGTATCAATAATTTGAAATATAAAAAAAATCCAAATAAATAAGTTTGTATGAAAAGAAACTCCAGTTTTTTTATTCTACTGCCGCGCTTTGTAAAATCTGGGGTATTTAAAAAATTAAATCCCGAGTAGAATAAAGGAATCGAGAAAAAAGCAAGCGAGTGCAAAGGGTTAAAAGATGCTCCAGCCCCCAAACCAATCTAATTGTTACTTGCTACCACCTGCAGTCATATTCTCTTAGCATCTCAGACCATTTTGTTCTCATATTTCTTGGCTCCTTGGGAATTCAGAAACTCAAACTGCCACTTTCTTATGAAGAAAGGAGTTGTGGGAGAAAAGGGAAGTACCATAAAGACAGCTGGTTTCTAACCCTGCAGCAGCAGGGGTGGAGGGGTTGGAGTACACATGGCCCGGTGAAGGGAAAGATTCTTACCAGGCCTCCAACTTTTCATTATCTAGGTTGCCTTACCTACTGATATGTCTTTTTTCCCCCCTCTAGACTATAGTCAGATATAATAAACCTTTCTTCTATAACTCTCCTTTATGTTTTGTCCTCTGATATTTTACTCAATTCCTTTCTCTTCTTGATTGTTTGGGTTTGGAACACTAGGTCCTCAGAATCTCCCTTGTAAAATGAATACCCCATAGAATTTCTGCTGAAAGATTTAAGTTATCTATTCTGGACAAAGATACAGTAACAACAGTGAATTGAGTAAGGCATGGAAACATCCTAATTGATCTAGATGTTTTTGTTGATCCGATCCATTGAATTATTGCACAGATACACAGCATCAGGCTATAATTAAGTACATTTAAACTAATTGTCACACATTAGGTAGACATAGCTCATTTTTAATTGTGTTAATTTATGGAAAATGAGACAGAGAATAATTTATATTAATCAACTACCTAAACTACATACCCTAATTCCCATTAGGAGCTAGAAGTTATAGCACTGATAAATAAATTCTCCTTTAGTAGAATGTGTTTCAAGGGTAATACCCTGGCATGTTTACAGTGTAGGTACTGAATTTTCTAAAGATACATATGTCTTTCTCTTGCTTTTTTTCTTTTCTTTTAGGCATATTGTCTTTATAGGTTGAACATCCTGAAAATACAAATAAAGGCATTTTAGTGTTACAAAAATATTTCCTGTTTTTAAGTAACTTTTAAATAAAAAAATAAAAATAAAAATGTGACCTGATGTAGGCCATTTAGATAATTTTCTGGAATTGCATCCTATGTCAAATTTATATATATATATATATATATATATATATATATATATATATATATATATATATATATTTATGAAGATATGTGTATATATACATATATATATATATATATGAAGATATGTATATATCTTCATAATTAGCTAAGAAACTCTATTCTTAGAGAATGCAAGCATTTTTCTCTTTTTAATATTCTTGTAAATTCATCATGTATGTAAAAGCCAAGCACAAGGAAATATAATCCAAATTAGCAGGAATCTAAATGTTATCTCTTTTTACATAGAAAGTCTTTCCTTTTTCCACCCTCTCAGAGAAAGGGGCAGGTTGTGGTGAAAGGATCTAAATGTTTCTCACTACAGTGAGATCACAGAGAAGATGACTATTCTGCTGTCTCCTGTCTCCAGCCCACTTCCCTCACTACCTCACGTACATACTCGCAGTACTGATTTGAGGCTGCAAAGCTCTGCCCTCAACTGACCTGCACCCTTCCTCCATCACACTGTACTGTGCTGAGTTCGGACTCATAATAAAGAAGACACATATGTGGTCTGGAAGCCTTGCCCATGGTTTGTCCTGAGAGTTGTCTATCTCCTGGTACACAAAGAAAGTCCTGTAGCTTCTGCAGGTGCACCTCGTTCTGCTTCTGCCTCGCTTCCTTAGGGCTGTAGGGGTTGAGAATTATTTTTTATATCAGCCAATACAGCTCTCACATCAGATGGTTCAGAGGGAGGAGTAAAGGTCTTTCCAGTACTCTGTCTCAGCTTATGCTTATGTTGGCCTGAGGATTTAAGATATTAAATGGGCATGTTTACATTAAACATACAACCTCAGTTTTTTATGTTATCAACCACGTTTTATTGAGTGGATCTAAGCATAAGAAGATGTTCTATATTCTTTATGCAGGACTGTGTATATCGCTGAATACACTTGATGTATTAATTTTTTTGGATCATGTGATTTCAGTATTGAAACTGAAAACCTGTAGCCTCCTAGCCTCATTATGGAGACTGAGAATGAAGGCCCTGTTTGTTCAAGGAAATTTTTATCCAAGAAGATAAAGCTGTAAATCAGTAAATACTTTATTGTTAGCCTCAGAAATTCCCCAAATACCATGAATCCAAATAATAGATTGTTAAACTAGTTTACTTCTCAAGAGAATAACTTGCACATCTAGCTAGAGACCTTCTTGGGACAAAAGATGACTCTACTAAGGTAACCTGCTTGCCTATCAAACAACTCTCTAACTCATCAAAACTATACTGGTGTATTCACTGTGTGCATCGATCTAAAACCACTTATTGCAATACAATGTTTAGTTAATGCCAATCAAATTCTGCATGCAAAGACCCAACTTCAACTATTCCAACCAGAAACTGTAAATGCTAGGATTACCCAGCCTTAACCTCCCCTCTGAGCAGTTACTAACTCTATCAAGGTGAAGGGAGTGTTCCCTTACGGCCATAATAAGCTGGACTGGGCTTGATGAACAGATTAGACTGGTGGTTTTGTGGGAGAAAATACATTTCTCTTCTGGATCATGTAAATTTGCTAGCATAAACAACTGTTCTGAAGCTAATGATAAATAATGACATCCAGCTGATTTTTGACATTTTAAAAATTAAATCTAAATTTTTAAGAGTAGAGGGGGGAAAAACAGAGAGAACTCTATACAGAAGACCTTACTGCAGGTCAAATCTCTCATGACTTTATCTTATTTTTCAAGAGGATATAAGAAAATTTATGGAAATTAAGGCAAGATTTTATAAAAATCGTTTCTAAATATTATAATCTATGGAAATTACCTGGAACAGAATAAATTCAGGCAGAGTGTAAAACCAAAGCTTCTTTTTTGCATTACAGGAAATTTTGCCAAGAGAAGAAAAATGACCCTTGGGAATTCTTTCCTGACCTACGTTTTTGTATTTTGGTTTTTGTTTTTCCATATGCAGATCATGAACACTGACCAGTCAGTGAATTAATTGAATTAGCAGCTCTGACCAATGTGCTAAGTTTATCTCCATTACACCTAGAGGATAGTTTGACAGTCTGGAAGTTTATTATTTATTTGTATATCTATGTCAGCCTGAGGTTCTTGACATAGTCTCTGATATTAGAAAGCAAATGTCACAGCAATACCAATTTCTCCCTTAATATCTCAGCTCATCGAGTGTTTCATTTCTTATACTGTCCTGGAGGCTTATTGTTTATTGTTTCCCTGGATAATAAAGATGCATTTTTACTCTCTGTGTGTGTGTGTGTGCGTGCACACACACACACGCACATGTGTTTGCATGCTCTAACAGGATAAAATCCTGATTTCCAAATGTAAAAGATCTGTTTTAGGGGTACCCTTGTGAATGGTAAGAAGCACCTTACTTATTTGTTTGATTGATCTTGTTTAAATTTTCACTTTTGTTAAGTAAGCTATATGTACCTCCTTGTTCTGTTCTGACCTTAAAATATATGTGTGTATTTATATTTTTGTTTTTACTTTCTCTTTTTTTGAGTTTTCTTTGTCAGAGATAATTAAATTATTTTATTTCTCTTTTCTCTGGAAACTGAAATGATCTGAGGATGGAGACTCAAGCAAAATGTATTATTCACTTTGTCTAGATCACCATTGATTTAATTCTTTAATAAATTGCTAGAAATATTTGGGCTTCTTAATGAATTATATATTGATCATTTTACATGAGTGATGTGTTTTGTTGTTTTGCTAGAATAATATTGTGGTCTCAAAGTCTGTTGCTAGGAATTCACAGACTCTACCATCTGCTTCTGTCTTGTGCGTATAAAAACAAAATCAAGTCTGGTCGTGTGTGTGTGTGTGTGTGTGTGTGTGTGTGTGTGTGTACACACATTACTGTATTTCTGTGTATGTGTGTCTGCATGTGTTTAGTTCTAGAGGGAAGAGGGGAAGGTAAAGTTAAAAACATCTATTCTAAATCTTTATAAATCAATACCAAACCTAGGACATTAAAAAAAAAACCTAACATTTTATTGAACACATTCAGGAATAAAATTCAAAAGAAGAATAAACATTGAAATATCCGTTATTTTACCACTTATTAATTCAAAATTGCAATTTTATTCCCTATATACAGCAGTATATTTATTCTAGGATCACCCTTTTAAAAATCCAAATAAGTAAACCCAAATATTTATTGGGATGTCTAAAGTGGTTTGTTATGTTCCCCCCATTTCTACCTCTTATGTTGTTCTCACCTTTTTTCTTAGTTCAATTTGAGACTATGTCCTGGTATTTTGCCCAGTTATGACAGACTATCTTTAGATAACAAAATTGTTTACCTTCTATGCTCTCTCCTGTATTTCGGGGCTAGAAGCCTAGTAATTCTTTACCCAAGAATCTCTGAGAGCCAAGTTCTCAGTTCAGTCTTACCAGAGACAGACAGTCCTGAAAGTTCTAGCAAGTAGAAGAGTGGCAGAAGCCACTGAGGCAAAAAGCAGCAGCAGCAAAGCAGGTGGTACAAGGACTTTGCAGACCACAGGCATGGGGTATTACCAGCATAGTCTGTTTCCCTGGATCAGCTTTTTCTGGTCTTTACTCCCACAGCCATTCCAATTCCCCCATACTCACATTCTCCTCCATGCATTACTTAGAACTCTGAATAGTTTTAGTGTTTCTGAGGGACCCCAGATGCTACAAATGTTCCTGCAGAGGCCAATTTTGCCACCTGTAATGCTTTCACTGTATAAACAATTGGCAGACCTTTGCCTTGATTTCTGCTGAGTAACCAAAGGCAAGTGGCAAGGTTAAGATATCAAACATTTTGCTGAATTAGGCAATTAAATTCTTTTAACCAATAGATACCTAAGTAAACTTCTACAGTATATATTTGTTAAATGTAGAACTTTACCTATACATTTAAGTATTAATATTTACGTTATATTGAAACAAAATCTGGAAAAAAAGTTAACTCACTATGGATAGCGGAATATGTAGGTTAGTCAATAAATAGATTCTTTCTGTTGCATTTATATGACAAATTAATCTTTGCATGTTGCTTTTATCGAAACAAAACAGTATTACTATAGTAATTTATATGCCTAAAACTTGCATAATGTTCATATTAAGCATTATTTTGTTCAATTATTTTACTTTCTAAAGAAGTTGAAAATTTAAGGACTAATTATCATTTATTACTGTCACTACCAATTGTCATAGGTACTGTGCTTCACATATCTTAAATTGTTTAATCTAGACAAGTGACTTATATGGTAGTCATTATGATTTTACCAATAAAAAGACAGATTATAGGCGATAAGTGATTTTCCCCATCTCAGAGAGCAAATTGGAACTTAGCCAAAACTTGAGCCAAGTCCTGTCTATCCTGTAATTCACCTTCTTCCATGTTGTAGTTTTCTATGATTCTCTGTGATATTTTGCTGTAGAGTTTAGGAAGAATGATTAGCAAGTTAATATGTCTGTTGACTATTTCTGGATATTTAAATGAAAAAAGAACATTTAAACAGACAGAAATTTTGATGTATTATAATTATTTGTTGTTAAATTCCGACAAGGTTCAGACTTTAGTGAATAAATCCTGACCTGCCCCATTACAGGATATTTAGTCTTTGAGTTATATGATTGAGAAGATGAGAAAAGATGCTTTTGTAGTCTGGGCCCTGGGATTCATGATAGCATAGTGATTGCCACGGAGCTGACACCCTGAGGGCTGAGTGGCACTGGCCACCTTGATTTTAAAAAGTGCAGTAGATAAGACACTTCTGCTGGGAAGTTCATAGTCATCTTAGTCCTTCATCTGGGAGTCATTGTACATTAGGACTCACTCTACACTGAGACTAAAGAGGTGATATAAAGAAGAATAGGTTTCTGGCCTCTGTGGCTCAGATGGTTGGAGCATTGTCCTGTGCACCAGAAGGTCATGGGTTCAATTCCAAGTCAGGGCACATACTTAGGTTGCACGTTCACAACCAATGATGATGATGTATCTCTCTCTCATTGCTACTTCTCTCTACCTGCTCCCTGAGCTTCCTCCCTCTTTAAAAAATAGATTTGAGAGGCAGAGCCTTTAACCAGGGAGAAGTTCTGGAAGAATTTGTGGGATTGGGGTAAATTGGGGCTGCAGGATGACAAAATGTTTTGTATCACATTCCTTTGATGAGGAAAAAAATCCTAAATTGAGTTGACTGACTTAACGAACATAAGCTCCGAGTGTTTTTACCAGGCAATTTGTTCAAAATACCTCAGGTCTACTTGAGTTACCTCCTTATTATTTCAAGAGAGAGTCTTAAAAGCCAATACAAAGATCATTTTCAACTGGCAGCTGGTACTCAGCAATTGCACTGGAGAACCTGGCCCTTGCTCTGACTGGAACAAGTGCATAAGGCTTGTTGGCAATGCTGAGGATTTCCAATTGGCCTTGATTATAACCTAGTGTTTTAGAGTCTAGTTTCAGATGGCTAACCCTGTAGCATCTACTCTGAAAATGACTAAAAATTATATTGTTTGGCTAATTTCTCAATTGTTTTCATAACGAGTTAGGGGAATTGAGGAATTCCTAAGAAAGAGAGGCCTGCTAAAGTCTCACCTTTATGAATGATGAATTTATAGTTCACCACTGGGTTTCAGAGCCAAGCTAGGATCAAAAAGATTCTGTAGCAAGTTACATATATAATTAAAGTAGATATTCATTAACAAATTTGGAACAATGGCAATCATAACATACTCTTGGCCTGCCTTTTCAACCACTTTTCTTCTTAGTCATGTAGACCTATTTAGGGTGGGTGGGTAATATCAGAGGATTTCTCTGGGACTCTTGGCAAATCACTTTACCTCCTTTGGACTTGGTTCCTTTTTCTATGGGCTGAGAGAATTGGAATCTGTGATGTCTGAGTTTCTTCCAGTTATAAAAGTTCTGTGGCTTTAGCATTATATACACAGAGACATAGAAACACGGAACAGACTGTTGAATGTGAGAGGGAAGGAGGGAATGGGTGGGAAGAGTTCAACTAAAGCACTTATATGCATATATGCATAACCCATGGACACAGACACTAGTGTGGTGAAGATCTGGGGCAGGTGTGGGCTAGAAGGGATCAATGGAGGGGAAAAGGAGACATCTGTCATACTTTTAACAATAAAGATAAATTCAAAGTATTATATAATACTAGTGGCCTGGTGCACAAAATTTGTGCACTGGGGGGGGGGGTTCCTCAGTCCAGCCTGCACCCTCTCTAATCTGGGACCCCTTGGGGGATGTCTGACTGCCTGGGATCGGGCCTAAATTGGCAGTCGGACATCCCTCTCACAATCCGGGACCACTGCTCACCTGCCTGCCTGCCTGATCACCCCTAACTGCACCCCCACTGGCCTGGTCACCCCACACAGCCTGCTGTTCAGTCGTTTGGTCGTTCCTCACTAACCCCCCCTGCCGGCCTTGTTACCTCATGCAGCCTGCTTTTCGGTCATCTGTCCAGTTGTTTCAGCCATGACAGCCCCTGGCTTTTTATATATTAGGATATATATATATCTTTATACATCTTTGAGTTTGAAATAAATATAAAGGTGTGAAAAAATTAGGACTGTTTCTTTATTTGTTTTCCTGAGCCATAATGCTTTACATATAGTAGGAAGACGATACCTTATTTTGGGAATGTAATTTAATTTAATTTTCTTGGAAAATAGCTTTAATTTGAACCCATTGCATTAATTGAAGCCTGGCTGAGAACCTGAGAACTGGCAAGCACCTTCCTATTACCCATTTTTGTGTCTCTTTTTTCTCTCCTCGCCTCCCCTCCCCTCCCCTCTTCTCTTCCTCTCTCTCTCTCTCTCTCTCTCTCTCTCTCTCTCTCTCTCCTCTCCTCTCCTCTCATCTCCTCTCCTCTCTTCTCCTCTCCTTCTCTCTCCTCTCCCTCTCTCTCTCTCTCAAACATACACAAACCACCAAGAATCCTCTATGGTTTCTGTATCTCCACATATTGTTCAAATGCCATGATTAAGTCACAGTGACCAGACTTGCCAATCTCCCAAAATACTTTTTATTCTAAATGTTCTTGCTCCATTCTCTCCTATCAGTTAAAACTCCCAAATAAACCAGAGGGAAATAAAATCACATTCAATTTTTCAATTGCATGCAATGACTGATAACCTTTTAATCTCCTAAACATATTTAATTTTAGAAAAATAAAGCTTGTTTGTGAATCAGAGAATGTGAATCTGCGATTAGTGATAGGCCTGCAATATAACAAGATACACTGGCAAGTACATTGCAATATAGTAAACATTGGAGGGCAGACTGGGTGACTAGGTTCAGAACTGGCTTCACTAATACGATCCTATCTCGCCCTCACCTCCAACTCCTTTTCTTTCTTCAATTATAAATCCCCGAATGGAAAAAAAAAAAAAAAAGTTATACACTGGTTTTCAAGCTCAGCGTAAGAGGTATTGTGTTAGGATGACATCATCTGTGTGGGAAGGATGTTTTTAAGTAATTATTTTTATCAGTCATTTGTTTATAAATGTGAAGAGCTGCTATTTTTGGAGAATCTCTATAAAATGTAACTATTATCACAAAGGATAGACATTTTTGAATGTTTTATCATACTCTAAAGCAGTGAATTTATTAATTCATTCATGTATCCATACAATAGATAGATAGATAGATAGATAGATAGATAGATAGATAGATAGATAAAAATTGATTATACGAAAATACAAATATTACCAGTCAGTGAAATAAAACCAAATAAGTTTGAAGTTTAAAATTATTTAAATTATAAGCAAAATCTACTTAGAAATATGGCAACATAAATAAAACTAAAGTGTTAGATATCTGCAATCTAAATTATTAAAAATTGCATATATAATAGAATGAGATTTAAATATACTAAGAATGACATGTGGAGCATTTGAAGTGGTGGATATTGTATTTTACTGGCTACAAAGCAAAATGCAGTATTATCAACTAATCTATTTCAAGTGTCTAAGTATACCAGGAATGAGTCAAAGTTTTAAAAAGCCATGGTTATCTGACTTCAAGAAGAAACTGTGATTGCAGGTGAATGTCCAAAATTTTAAAAATATTTTTTAGAGAGAGTGTTTCAATATTGGCCAGATTCACATAAAAAAATGTAGGCAGTGATGCCCTAACCCAGTGGTCCGCAAACCACAGCTCGCGAGCCACATGCGGCTCTTTGGCCCCTTGAGTTTTTAGCAAAGGCCAGCTTAGGAGTACCCTAATTAAGTTAATAACAATGTACCTACCTATATAGTTTAAGTTTAAAAAATTTGGCTCTCAAAAGAAATTTCAATCGTTGTACTGTTGATATTTGCCTCTGTTGACTAATGAGTTTGCTGACTACTGCCCTAACCGGTTTGGCTCAGTGGATAGAGCGTCGGCCTGTGGCTGAAGGGTCCCAGGTTTGATTCCAGTCAAGGGCATGCACCTTGGTTGCGGGCACATCCCCAGTAGGAGGTGTGAAGGAGGCAGCTGAATCAATGTTTCTCTCTCATTGATGTTTCTAACTCTCTATCCCTCTCCTTTCCTCTTTGTAAAAATCAATAAAATATATTTTTTTAAAATGTAGGCAGTTGAAATGGATTGTAGAGATTACCGGAGTTTAAATCTTGAGCACTGTTTGCTAATCATCATCTTCCCACTAAAGACCAGGATGACTTTGAATTTAGTCACAATCCATGTAGGCCTCAATTTTCTTATCTGTAAAATAAGAAAATTGGTCTAGATGACTTATAAAATCTCTGCTGGAACAAAATGTTATTGATGACTCAGGAGGAGAATGTATTATTTAACAGTAGACCTGGACACTAAACTATTGCAACACCTCCCACAGCAGAAAGGATGATTCAGAGCTTAAATCTTGAGGTTTAATCTATTTTCCTAACTCTCCTTGTAATGCTTTCAGTAGTCAAACTTTATGAAAAATAAATTGAAATGAATTAGAAATATTTTCAACAATCCCAACTTTATATACCAGTGGAGTTTAGAATAACCCGGTATGTTTGTTACAAATGCAGGTTGATTCTTGAAGCCCATTCCTAGAGATTCTGATTTGGAAGTATTTGGAGAGGCCAACATATTTGCCTTTTAACAATTATCCTCAGATATTCTGATCCAGATAGTACAATGGGACACCACTTTGACAAACATTCTTCTAACCATTGTTAGAGTGATGTCTATATAAATTCTTAATAAGAAGACGCTGAATGAGCATGGAACCATCACTAATAAGAAAGCTCTCATTTAATGTCTGGCTGAGTGCCAGTCTTTGTTTCACTTAAAACTGAACACTCTGATGCCTCACAATGAATCCAGGATAAGTAATTGTTAGCCATCATAGCTGGCCTCATCTCTCTGCCTCTGCCTAATATTTAGAGTCTAAGATGCATTCTTCTGATCTATGAATGCTTAATTCTATTCCACCCAGTTCCTGACTCTGCCTATGAATTAGACAAACTGATTTTTTTTTAATGTTGTATGAGAAAAAAGAATCACGATTTTGGGAAAGAATCCCAGTTTCAGGCTAAGGAATATAAAAATATGTCTATAGAATATGTGTTGGAACTTGTCTGGATAAGATTGTCACACCTTTTTGGATTTGGAAAATGGCATTCATCAATGACAAATGCAGGATAAATGCAAGGGGCTTTCCTTACAGAAGAGTGTTAGATAGACATGGTGAACAGCTTAAGCCACTGGATCAAGAAGAACATTCCAAAAGCTACTTGATTGAATATTCTAGCAATGGGAAACACTGAATGACCCTTGTGGAAGGCAGAATTCTACTCTATGTTGATTCCTTAAGATTTTCTCCCTTTAATACATCATTGCTGAATTATTCAATCAAACACTCATGCAGGTGCTTCTAGGAAGAGATGTTGAAGATATAATTAATTTCCCAAACTAACTGATTTAAAATAGGGAAGTTTTTGTGGATGAGTCTGAGCTACTCAGGCGAGCCCTTTAAAAGGGAAGTGTGGGAGAGACTCAGCATTGACAATGGAAGCAGCCATATAGCAAGGAATGCAGGTGAGCTCCAGGAGCTAAGAGCATCCCCTGTCTGAGAGTCCACAGGAAATGGAGATTTTACTCATATTACTGAATAATGCCAACCACCTGACTGTGCCTTACTAAAATATTATTTCTTAGTAAGGCCTTCAGATGAGAAGCCAGTCACACCAAATCAAGATTTCTAACCCACAGAACTTTGAACCAATAAATTGGTTCAAAGTTCTGTGGGTTAGGCTTAGGCTTCTAAATGTGTGTTGTCTTAGGCTTCTAAATGTGTGTAATTTTGTTACAGAAGCAATAACAACTTAGTACAAGACCTTATCAATGTTCAATCACATTATCCCTCAAGAATTGAAAATTTGTGATATTCTCCCAAGTCACAAGTTTGATATTTCAGTATATTTTAGTGATTGTCTTTTACCAACCTCTAACTTTTTGAAAATGTATGTAACTTCTCCAAAAATCTATATTAAATGCCTATTAAAATAATAACTAAAATGACCTATAATTTGACTATTGTTATTAATCCTGTCATTTGATATATAAGTTCTTATTGAACATAGCTCTATGAAAATAGTATGATCCCTATATATTTTGATTCTAATTTTAAGACTGTCTGTATTTTTCCACATCTGTGACACACCCCAGCTATGTTAGACTTGGAATAGCAAATATATTTTATAAACTTGTTTGAGAAAAAATGAAGAGCAATGTGTAAGCCTCTTTTCTATGTGCTTTGGAAATTTATGTAAAGAAGAAATTCTAAACTCAATTTGTATTCATTGATAACCTTAGGATCAGAGCAGAAGTTCTGCTAGCAAAACAAATTGTGAGGTTATTCTTTTGTACCTTATCACCTCATTCTGATCTGGTTTGCTGGGACACTCACTTATTGGAATGAATATTTTAAAATGATCTGCTGACTCCATTTTTTTTTCTGGAAATCTAGAGATCTTCAACATCTCAGAACTCAGTTTTATCAAAGTAAATCTTTCATACTCCTGTTTTTTTTTCTGTGTTATGGGTATCTTATATTTAGCTCTCCCAGTTGCTTCAAGGCTTTGCAAATGCTGGTAAAACTAGGAGTAGAGAAAATTTGGGGATAATTAGGTAGGTAACTCAATTTTATGGTGTCAATGAAATGAGATCTTTTCTTAATGTAAGATGGATAGAACAACAAATTACTGAAGGCAAAAGAAAGCATATACATACATGTGTGAAATCAGAGGCATATTCCAAATTTCTTCCAAATCCTAAGTCATGTGGCTTCATTGCTTCTATGGGGAGCTAAGTCACATTAAGGTCTCAGAGTATTTCCATGACTAAAAGTTGCCCAACAAATTATTCTTTTTTGTTTCTTTTGACTAGTACTCCTGGATTCTGACATTTAATGAAAACAAAGGAGGTTCATTTTAGAACTAGAAACAAGGGTTACCTGCTCTCAATAAACACACTAAATGAGAAAAATTGGAGGTACATTATGGTAACATGTTTTACTGAGGCCCGTAACAGAGTCAGTTGTGAATTCACATTTAGAGAACAATCCTGCCTCTGAGTCACAGAAGAAACAATCATGTGAACTATTCATATGAAAGAGACATTTGCTGTTATTGAATTGAACTTTGTAAAAGACCAGTAATTGTCATACATATATGGCCCTGTTTATTAAGAGAACCTTCATATGATTCTACTATCTGCCCCCATAGATTTTACCAAATAATTTACAAAATAATCAGTATAAACATAATTCTCTGAAGAAAAAAAGGGATTATATTGCATATAAGAAATATGAGTTCATATTATATACCTGAGGAAGATGAGAGATTTAAAATTTTCTAATGGAGTGTTTTGGAATTAGAATTATTCCATGGCTGGGTGGTTCAATTGGTTGGAGTGTCATCCCTTATACAAAAACAGATTGTGGGTTTGATCCCGGGTCAGGGCACATAGTACCTAGTTTGTGGGTTGGATCCCTGGTCAGGGCACAGATGAGAGGCAACCAATCCATGTTTCTCTCTCACACATCAATGTTGTTTCTTTTCTCTTTCTCTCCTCCTCCCCTCTCTCCCTTCCCCCCTTTCTTTTTCTCTAAAAAATTAATAAAAACTTATCCTCAGGTGAAGATTTAAAAAAGAGAGAGAGAATTGCTATGGGATGCATTTTGTTCAAAGAATCCTGCTAGCTCTCCTCTGCACACAAATTGCCTCTGAAAAAGGAAGCTGTGATATTACACCAGCTGACTTTTAATTAATTTTTTTTCTGGTATGAGTTGCCAGATCCCTGTTTACCAAACATCACAATCTGTTCACACTTTTTTCTGTTATGTTTCATGATATTAATCCTTCTGATTTTATAGAACACAGCAAATATTAAGTAGAAAAATAATTATCCTCTATATTATACCTTACAGGAAAAGAAGATAGATCTAAGCATTTTTTTTTTTTTTTTGGTCATCTAGAAAATTATCGGTATCCAATCTAATATTTGCTGAATTCTAAACTTTCAAGTTTCCTGATTTCTAAAAGGTGTATTTATACATGCAATTCATCTGATTAACTTTATTTTAGAATACATCATTGTCAACCTTTTCTGGGTTTGAATTCTGTAGGTCATCTTGACTCAGCGTTTCTTTCTGTCCTGAATCTTTTTCAGTGGGAGGAAACAAGTTTGGTAACAAAAGAAAAGAACAAAAAAAAAAATAAATAAGTCTTTTGATAGTGGAAGTTTTAAATTGGATTATAAGGTTTTTACTGGAATCTCTATTCATTAGGTGCATTAGGGGAGGACACCAAAAAAAAATCGATGTTTGACTTTTACTTTAACCTTAAAATGTCATTAAATCCCACACATGAAAAGGTTGATGCAAACACCCTTCTTACTTAATTGACAACACGTCCATTCTCTGTAGCATTTTGTAAAAGAAAAGGAGCCTATGTGAAAGGTGTAGGAAGGTCAAAATGCAACTTGAAATATTTGGTGTTTCGATGGGAGGCCTTAATGAGTGCAGATGGATTTAACAATAATTTTTCCCAGCTTTTCCATGTAACTCATCATTGTTTCTTTCAGGCGATTAAATAAATATTTTTATAGACTAAACTGCACAATTTGTATTTGGGTATTAAGACACTGTCCTGCCATCCATAGTCACCCAGTAATCTTTCACCTATTCTCACTATGCTGCCAACCAGAAAGGAGTGATGGTTTTATTGGTTATGCTTTCTCATTACAGTTGTTAATATTGCAGCAGAAAGCTAGTTTATGGACAGAGCATTGACTAAATTAGTCACATTTCCATACTTAGAAAATGATGCCAGTATATTCTTGTAGCTGTGAAAAATAAATCCTACTTTTGGATGTGTCTACTAAAAAATAATTCAGTCCTCGATTTCCCATTGATGATGTGTGACTGCTGATAAGCAAATGGCCATTAAGTTCAAGTTTTATCTTCATATCATTAGTCCCTAAGGTAATTTTTACATTTCAAGAGGGCATTTTAAAAATCTAACTCAAATAGATTTTATTGGCAACATATTGTAAGGACACGTTTATATGGTAAAAATATACTTTACTCTTTTTGTTTGAATGTCAGAAGATAGACCATGATACTGAGTTCCCTTTTAGAGGTGCTAAAAAGCTAAATTTTGCCATTTACCAAATCTAGAAATATCTTGTGAAATTGTTTGGCATTTGTAACCGCAGTTTTCTGCTTGCCAAATTCGTGAACACGTCAGACATTTTATACCATATAAGAATGCACGAATAAAATCAGACAAATTTCTCCCAAGTCTGTGATATTTTCTGAGATTTGGGAAGACATGAGATAGAAATTTGGTGGCAGTATCAAAGACAATCAGGCAGTTCTGGTTTCAAAACGCAGCTCTATTGTATCCTATTTTTTGTAAATCTGCAGTTATTTAGTGTCTCTGAACCTTAGTTTTCTCTCCCATATAACTATAAATGTCATCCTTAGAGACTCTGAGGCTTACAAAAAAAGATTTGGTAAATGTTACAAAATGTAATATACACAACAAAACTTCAACTGGTAAATAACAGATGCTTCACAAATGGTGGATTTTCATACATCCAGTAATTATCACACAAATATGAAAAGGTGTATTATATTAGAATGATAAACTATTAGGCATGTGTATAGAAATTTTTTATTTCAGTTATATATAAAATTTTACTGAGATTTATTTGACATAGAACATACTAGTTTCAGGTACACAGCATAATGATTCCACATTTGTATATATTGCAAAGTGATCCCCACAATAAGTCTAGTTAATACGCATCACCATATGCAGTACAATATAAATAACTATAGTCACCATGCTGTACATTACTTCCCTGTGACTTATGTATTTTATAACTGGAATTTTGTACCTTTTGACAGGACAGAAACTTCTTGATGGCAGGGAAGGAAGAGGATTACCAGAACCCTAGACAGCTCTGGGCTGGACAGCTTGAAGACGTCAAATATGTGTCACGTCTCTGAAAAAAGTGGAGAATACCTTAATACCTTACCTTCTTTCATAAAGGTATGAAATGTAGTCTGACCATTTTTTATTTTGCCTATTGTAAGAGCAACAACGTCTACAAGCAAAAGCAAAGTATAAGACAAGGACTTATTTTTTTGTTGAGTCATAGTAAAAGATAGAATCCTTATATTTTTATGGAAAATTATATTATAGAAGGTTGGAGAAAGATAGCTGTGGTATCTAGGAGAGAATTTATTAGGGCTCAAAATTTAGCTGCTCACCTCGTGCAGAGAATGATAAGGTGAAGCTTTGCAGCAATGGAAACTATTAGCAGAGATTGAGTGTCTACTTGTGTTTTTTTCTAATGCAGCTGGATGGGACTTGCAAATGTGCGCTCACCTCATAAATTGATGCTAAACTTCTCTTTCCTCTGACAATACGCATTGGGAAAATATAGTGGAAATGGGTTATAAATCAGTGTACTTCATTCTTTCAGGTGCTTCTCTAACCCAACATGCTCATTAGAAAACGGAGTTATTGTGAGAAATTCAGTATCTGGCTATGTCAGAGGCATGTGCAGCACCACCTCCTGACCCAAGTTAATTGGAGTAAATTCCTGAAACACACTAGAGACTTAGAAAGCTAAGTGTGATAGGAAACAGAAACAGAGAAAGGAGGGAAAACCTTATTGAAATTCAGGGGTGGCCAACACATACTATGGGAGATGAACACAGGAGGAGAAAGTGAAATAGCCTCGCTATTACGTTATGTGACTTGGAACATAGAAATCAATTAAATGTTTAAAATTCAGTAATCATCATATTCCTTTCACTCTGTAATGTCAAATATTTTACTTTTCTACCCTGATTGTTCCATTTTAGTTAAATTGAAAGGTTTAGTCAAGTTGAAATTTGTCTTTATTTTATATATTGTATTCATTTCAAAATATAAAATCAATTCATTTATTTTGTAAATTACATAAATGCAAACACAAGCAAATGAATACAGAAGCAATTTACTACATCTCACTGCTAAGAGAATGATAAGAAATGTCAATGTAGATTAAAAAATATTTTATAGACACATCAACCAATTTTTATTAATATTTTTAAAAGAAGAGGAAAGGAAGGAGATGGTAGAGGAGATTTATATGATCTAAGAAAATATGGACACTTATTATTTGTATGAGGCTACTAAAGAATTTATTTTTATTTCTGATATTGAATTTATATTTTAAAAATAGGATTCATGTTTTAGAAAAAATGTATTGCATTTTATAGATGAGCATATGATGTTTAGAATTTGCTTAAAAATAATCCCATGACAGCCCTGGCATGGTGGCTCAGTTGGCTGGAGCATTGTCCCATACACCAAAAGGTTGTGGGTTCAATTCCCAGTCAGGGCACATACTCTGATTGGTGGCTTACACCCTGTTTGGCACATACCGGAGGCAATTGATCAATATTTCTCTTCTATGTGGATGTTTCTCTCTCTCCCTCTCTCTAAAAAAAAAAATCAGTAAAACATATCATCGTGTGAGGATTAAAAAAATGATAATAAATAATACCATGGCAGAAAAAAATGGATAGATATAGAAGAATAAAATTAGTAATAAATTAATAATTGTGAAATTTGGGTAGTATTTCTGAATATCAGATTGCTTTACAGAAAAATTCTACTACGTTTACACCACCATCAGCTCTATTCATTTCGGAAAGCTTATCTTTACCAAAGAGTTTATTCACATTTTTTATATCTTCTTGAAACTTGTGGCATTTGACTTACCACTTTGCAGCTCATCCACCATAGTTACTAAACAAACTAAGTGCAAATTTGGAACTTTTAACTCTGGGTTGGGGAGGTAAGAGATGGGTGACAAAAGGAATAAAGTTGCCAAGTCTATATGATTTAGATGGGCTGGGGATTGTTTCATATTTTTCAGGTTTGAGTCCAGTATTTAAAACTGTTATGTAAAGGTTTTCAACATGTATTTATAAAAATTGACAATTGCATGACCCTGTTATATTTCAATCTGGTATTTTGCAATTAATGATTTATGAGGTGAGTAAGGGCAAAGTGATAACTGCATCTTTTATTTCCCAGGACATCCTCTTTCTCTATTCAACAACTTATAATCAAATTCCTCACCACCTTCATATACCATTTGGTCTTGTCTGATGTTGGCAAGCTAGTAAATTGCATGATATGCTTAAAAATAATTACATTTCTTTGACAATAAGCGCTCCCGTTTTATTAAACTTCTTGTAATGGAAAAAGTATTAAAGAGAAAACTTTTATTCATATATATGAGGCATTTTATCAACATCTGCAGAAGTATCTCTAAGTTCGAAAAGTAATTTAGATTTCTTTCCACGTTTAGGGAATCTGTATGTGAGAATGTGTGGTCTCATGAATATTTGTTATATCTTAAAGAAACTAATTAACATATAGGTGAAGTGACTTGAAGTAAAATATTTTATTTTATGTCAAGAAAATACTTTTTAAGGTGATGTTACCTTTTATTCTGTGGCACATACCACTCTGATTGTAGTTACAAAACGGCAGATGTTCTCTATTCCACTCTCTAATGTAATGTCCCTCAAGAGATGGGGATGATCTGTATTAGATCAGTGGTAAAGCTGACAAAGAGAAGTGGACAGATTGGAGGCAGGCTAGACAATATGTTTCGAAGGATTGAATGTGAGAGGTTTGTGAAAGAAATCTAGGATTATTCTTGGGAGCAAGCTTGAGCAACTGCATTGGTGGGAAGAGAAAGTCTGGCACAAAACTTAGGGATTTTGTCCAGCCATATGTTGGAAATACAGTTAGATACCCAAGTGAATAAGAGAAATAGGCAATTAGTTATTGATGTTTGAAGGTGAAAAGTATCTATGTTGTAACTATGGACATGGAAGTGAATTAGTGAAATTATGAAAGGAGAGTATGAACATAAGTAGAAAACCAGATGGGTGGATTTTTGCTAAATCCAAAATAATATAGTTTTCCTAAGGAAAAAAAAAAAAAAGAACAACTGAATTAAGTATTGCTAAGGGGGCAGCTAAGCTAACAATAGCAAAATAATCATTAGATTTAGGAGGCAAGAAATTAAAGATGTCTTTGGTCATAAATTAATAGAGTAATGAGGATATAAGCCTGAAAGAATAGGTTAAAGTGAAAATTCAGTGAGTTTATGTTGACAGTAACAAGAGACACCCTTTTCAAGAAATTTAGCTGTGAAGGTATATTCATTTTTATGTTGTGATGCATGAAGATCCATGCAAAAATGGGCCTTCCTTACGTTGGCTGCCAGCACCGCCTTTGCTCCAGCCAGAGCCACCTTTTCGCTCCGGCCTGGAGCCGCCTTTCTGCCTTCCCATGCTGCCCAGAGGCCCGGAGCAGCTGTGGCAGCCACTCAGCACCTGCGTATTCAAATTAACCCACCATCTTCGTTGGATTAATTTGCATACTCCTGATTGGCTGGTGGGTGTCATGAAGGTATGGTCAATTTGCATCTTACTCTTTTATTAGTGTAGATTACTATAATTTGAGCAGCATAAGTAACACAAATTTATTGCATTATAGTTCTGCAGGTCAGAAATGCAGCCCAGGTGTCATGGGCTAAAATTAGGATGTAAGCAGTGCTGTGTTCCTTTGTGGAGGCTCTAAAGGAGACTTGGTTTCCTTGTCTTTTTCCAGCTTCTAGACTCTACCACATGCTTTGGTTCAATACCACATGAGCAAGCAACATTGAGCCTCTTCAAAACCAGCGGCACTGACTCTCTCCCTGACTCTTTTTCATCATCACATATTTCTCTCTAACCCAGCCAGAAAAGGTTCTCAGATGGTAAGGGCTCCTATAATCAGACTGGGCCCACCTGAATGATCCAGGATACTCTCCCCAGCTCAAAGTCCATACATTTAATCACTTCTGCAAAGTCTTTGTTACAAGTGCCTTTTTGCAGTGTAAAATAACATATTTATAGTTTCCAGAAATTACAAGATGTGCCTATTTGAAGGCCATTATTATCCCTACCACAGAAGGAAAGCAAGGAGAATAAGGTAGTTGGAGGAGGATATAGGGCCAAGGAAGTTTATTTAATTTTACATTGGAAAATTAGAGTCAAGTAGAGGGTCTCTAGTATTCAGCAGATTACAGTGCAAAATTGTTTGAACAAATAGTGTATATTGTTCAAAACCTCTCCTTTGCTTTCTCTTTGACAACAATTTTTCTTTCATTTTAATAAGTTAAATATTTATCAAAGTTCATTCTTATAAAATGCATTCTTCTTGTCTAATGAAACAATTTAAAGACCAAAAAACATAGTTTCCCTCCCTCACACCTCATCATCCTACTATAACATTAGTAAGAAGAAAACTAGTAAAGGAAGAGGAAACTAATCCCAGAACACCATGTGATTTAGTAATAAATAATGTTTTTATATTCATTATAATTTAGAGAATAAATGTTGATTTAATTTTAAAAAGTGGTTTATATTTTGAGAAAATAGCTAAAGCCAATAATGTCTAAAATATGTTTTGCAACATAATTTGTACTGGTGGAAATTTTTAAATGATGTAAATATCAAAAAAAGAATGAATAAATACAATTACGTCATACAGCTTATAAAGCAGTAAAATAAAAATGAATATATCCCCTACTGCATCAATATGAATAAAAGTAAAAACGTAATCTTAGAAGGGAAAATGTGGCAGAAGGTGTAATAACATCTTTTACGTTTTAAAATATATAAAATCATATACAACAGCTTTATGTGTAGAAGTGATAACTTTATAATATTTACATTGTGGATGAGAAGGATAGGAATTAGTAGTAGGATCATGTAAAGGTACACAGACTTCAACTAAATTTGATTTTATTTAAGCTAATTGGTAGGTACACAGGTTTTCATTATATACTTTTAATGCCTGTAATATTTTATAAAAATGGTTTTCAAATAAAATCAAGCTACAATTAAACAAGCAAACATATTCTAAGACAAAATCATTATGATAATACTTATATTGGAGGAAGGGCCATGAGGGACAAAAATAATATACCATATGAAAAAGACTTGCATAATGCCTAGCACCTATTAGACATGTAATAAATATTTTCTTTTTATGGAAAATTTTAAAGGCTTTAATGCAAAGAACAGCAAGGGAGTGATATACAGATAAAGCTACTAAAAGAGGTAAATTTGACTTCATAAAAGAAGGGAGCTAAAAAAAGGTACTCTCTAACATGGCTATCTACTTGAACCTCATGTAATTATGACTTAAGTAATCCTTGATTTGCCTTGCCAACAGTCTTAAAACTCTAATAGTTTAAAATACAGCCCCATTTTCTTTTCTCAAGAAAAGGTGGGAGGCCCTAACTGGTTTGGCTCAGTGGAAAGAGCATCAGCCTGCGGACTGAGGGATCCCGGGTTCGATTCCAGTCAAGGGCACATGCCTGAGTTGCAGGCTTGATCCCCAGTGGGGGGGGGGGGGAGTTCAGGAGGCAGCCTATTGATGATTCTCTCTCATCATTAATGTTTCTATCTCTCTCTCCCTCTCCCTTCCGCTCTGAAATGAATAAATATATATATATTTTTTTAAAAAGAAAACTTGGGAGAATTTTTCCAATTAGTATTTGAAAGCATGTGGATTTGCAGCCCAAAAGCAGCTGCAACATTTAAGGTAATTAGTTTTTGCTTTATTTTAATGCACTTTATCTAACAATATAAATCTCTGGAAAGAAAAGAGGAATGGCACTTAAAGAGGGTTAAAGTCATAAAATTTAGTTTTTCAGAAATTATGTTTTATCGCATAACTGTATCTTAGAATTTAGGACATTATTTGTTTTGTTTTTAGACTATTTTATCTCTTTGAGACAGTCTGAAATATTTATTTGTGGTACTGAATATGATTTGTCTAACTTACTGAAAAATATTTACTTTCTCACAGTGGCAACTATCATACATTTTGTTGGATCTATTCTCACACAGCAAAATATTGAGTTAGTCATTTTTCAAATATCACCACAGTGGTAAATATTTTAATACATATGTTAGGCTATTTTTCACCATTTATATGAAATAATTTAATATCATTATTCTAATCTTTCAAGTTTTTTTATTGCTATGTACCATGTTACTGCTGACATTTTGTGGTAAATGATTGTGGCAGTTTGTATTTTCCAAAGTCCTGTGAAACACCATCTCCTATCACTCAAAGACGTCTTACTATGTGACATTACCAGTTCTCCATCTAGAAAAGCAGCTGATGTTCTTTTCTCTTGAATCTTGGTGGAATGCTGTTATTATGGTTAGAGTAGAAGGGATAGGTGATGGATGAGGCTAGGTCATAAAGGGGTGTAAGGCTTACTTTGCTTGCTTCTTTCTATGGAAGCTGCTTTTGAAATCTAGTCATTACAATGCAAGAATGCCTAGACCAATGGTTGGCAAACTCATTAGTCAACAGAGCCAAATATCAATAGTATGACGATTGAAATTTCTTTTGAGAGCCAAATTTTTTAAACTTAAACTATATAGGTAGGTACAATTGTTATTAACTTAATTAGGGTACTCCTAAGCTGGCCTTTGCTAAAATCTCAAGGGGCCCAAGAGCCGCAGTTTGCCAACCACTGGCCTAGACCATGTTGGGAGAGAAGGCTGAGATTCCTGGCAAGAGTATCATCAGCCGTCAGATAGGTAAGAAAGCCATAGAGATGACTCCAGACCCTGTCGTTGTCTGGGTCCAACCTCCTGGGAGACCTGTAAAGAGGACCACCTAGCTAAGCAGAGTCAGTTCCCGAAGCCATGAAAAATAATAATCAATGAGTATTCTAGTTATACCTCACTAACTTAGGGTTGGTTTGTTATGCATCTGCTATACCCAGAACAGGGGGATGCTCTGTAGTAAAACCTAAAACATGTGGCTTTGCCTTTGGGAATGGATAGTGGGCAGAATCTGAAAAACTATGAGACCATCAGCAGAAGCCCAAAAAAACCTAAGGAAAATGTCTGTGAAGGCTCAAAGGAAAGTGAGTATAATGCAAATGAATAATGGGAGATAAACACTCTTATATAATGGCAAAAAATTGAGCAACACCATTACCTGTGAAACTATAGAAAATAAACAAATTCTATGATTTACTTAAGATTTCCAGGTCTAATGTTGCACAACATGCTTAGCTTCTACAGGTACTGATAATAAAATGAGGGGGGCGGGGGGGCGGGAAGCTTGCAAGTATTGCTGTCACCAAAATGGAGAGTTGGAGGCTCTGAAGTTCCCTCCTTTCACTGATGCACAAAATATACACCTCTGGGAGAAATCCAGAATTCAGTTGAGTGACTTCCCAAATATAAGGTATTGGAGAGAATACACATTCAATGCAATCCTATCAAAATGCCAATGGTATTTCTCACAGAAAGAAAAAAAAAGACAATCCTGAAATTTCATATGGAACCACAAAAGACACCAAATAAGCATTCTTAAGAAAAAACAAAGCTAAATGTATCACACTTCCTGATTTCAAACAATATTACAAAGCCTCAGTAATCAACATGCATTGTTTTAACATAAAAACAAACATAGATTAATGGAACAAAAACAAGAGCCCAGAAATAAACTCATGCTTTTATAGTGAGTTGATTTTTGACAAAGTTGCCAAGAATATACAATGGGAAAGGATACTCTCTTCAATAAATGATGTTGGGAAAACTGGATATTCATGTGCATAAGGATGAAAATGGATTTCTCTGTTACATCACATAGGAAAAATAAACTCAAAATGGATTAAAGACTTGAATGAAGACCTGAGACTATAAAATTTCCAGAAGAAAACAGGGAGAAATATCTTCAAAATTATCAGTGAAATGCAAATTAAAACCACAATGATATTATTACCCCACACCAGTTAAGATGTAAAAAAAAAAAAAAAATGCACAAGAGATAAATGCTGGTGAGAATGTGAAGAAAAAGGAACTCCTGTACAGTGTTGGTGGGAATGTAAAATGGTACATTCATTATAAAAAACAATATGAAGGTTTCTCAATAAATTAAAAATAGAAATACCATATGATCCAACAATTCCACTTCTGGGTATACTGGTATACCCAATATATGCATTATATTGAAGAAATACCTGCACTTCCTTGATTATTGGAGCATTATTCACAATAGCCATGGTATGGAAGCAAACTACATGTCCATTGATTGATGAATGAATGAAGAAGATGTGACTATAGCCCGGCTGTGGTGGCTCAGTGGTTGAGTGTCGATATATGAACCAGGAGATCATGGTTAGATTCCCAGTTGGAGCATAAGCCCAAGTTGCAGGCTTGATCCCCTATCCTGCAGGAGGCAGCCTATCAGTGATTCTCTCTCATCATTGATGTTTATATATCTCTCTCCCTCTCACTTTCTCTCTAAAATAAATAAAAATATATTTTTAAAAAGATGTGACATATATACATATGCACACTCAAACATATATGCAATTGAATATTATTCAGCATTATAAAAAGGGAATTCCTATGAGGGAATTATTTTAAGTGAAAATAGCTAGACCAGCAAAGAGAAATACTACATGGTATCACTAATATGTAAAATATATATATTTTAAAAGTGGAACTCACATAAATAGAATAGAATGGTAGTTATCCAGGGCTTTGGAATGGAGGAAATGGGAGAAAAAGAGTACACATGAAAGGGGAAAGGGGATCTTATTGGAAGCCTGAAAATCTACAACTGCGGCACCCACCGAACAGCTGCGAGCCCCAGAATACCAGTCCCCAATTGGTGCAAACATGCGGATTCAGAGGAGCTCTGCACTCCACCATGGAAAGGTCAGATTTTGCCTGGGATAAGGAGAGAGAAAGAATTACATAAACAGACATCCAGAGAAGAGAGACCATGGGGAGACAAAGAAACAGCCCGCATATGGAAGAAAAGCAGGCATCACCAGAAAAGGAAATAAACGAAATAGAGGCAAGCAACCTGTCAGAGAAAGAACTCAGAGAAATGGTCATAAGGTGGCTGAAAAGAATGGAAGACAAATTCGACAATATGAGTAAGAACCAAGAGGAAATGAAGAAGAATCAAGAAGAAATGAAAAATGACATCGCTGCTGTAAAGAACTCAATAGAAAGCATCAAGAGTATACTAGAAGAAGCAGAGGACCGCATCAGTGAGCTAGAAGACAAGGTGGGAAAAAATACCCAAGTAGAGCAGCTTCTAGAAAAAAAAAAAATTAAAAAGCAGGAGGAGAGCCTAAGGGAACTTTGGGACAACATGAAACAAAATAAGGGTTCCAGAAGGAGAGGAAACTGAGCAAGGAATAGAAAACCTGTTTGAAGAAATAATGGCAGAAAACTTCCCTTATATAGGGAAGAAAAAAATGCTCATAAATCCAAGAAGCTCACAGAGTCCCAAGCAAAATGAACCCCAAAAGACTGACGCCAAGGCACATTATAATTAAATTGGCAAATACCAACGACAAAGTAAGAATCTTAAAAGCAGCCAGAGAGAGACAGAAAGTTACATACAAAGGAACCCCCATCAGACTAGCAACTGATTTCTCAACAGAAACTCATCAGGCCAGAAGGGAATGGAATGAAATATACAAAGTCATGCAAAGGAAGGGTCTGAATCCAAGAATACTGTACCCAGCAAGGCTATCAATCAAAATTGAAGGTGAAATCAGGAGCTTCACAGACAAAAAAGGACTAAGGGAATTTATCACCACCAAACCAGCAATGCAAGAAATGCTAAAGGGTCTGCTGTTAAAAAAAAAAAAAAAAAAGGGACGCGAAGAAGGAACACAGGGTTAAAGAATAAAAATGGTGACAAATAAGTACCTATCAATAATAACTTTAAATGTAAATGGATTAAATGCCCCAATCAAAAGACATAGGGTAACGAATTAGATAAGAAAACAAGACTCATATATCTGCTGTCTACAAGAAACCCACCTCAGAAAAAAAGACGCACACAGACTGAGTGTGAAGGGATAGAAAAAGGGTTTTCAAGCAAATGGAAATGAAAAAAAAGCTAGGGTAGCAATACTTATATCTGACAAATTAGATCTCAAAGTGAAGGACATAACAAGAGATAAGGAAGGCCACTTCATAATACTAAAGGGAGCAATCCAAGAAGAAGAAATAACTCTGGTAAACATATACACACCCAATACAGGAGCACCCAAATACATAAAAAAACTCCTGGAGGATATCAAGAGAGAGATTTACTGCAATACAATCATAGTAGGAGACTTTAATACCTCACTATCACCATTGGACAAAGCCTCTAAACAAAAAATCAGCAAAGAAACATCAATCCTAAATGACTCACTAGACCAGATGGAATTAATTGACATCTTCAGAACATTTCACCCCAAAGCCACAGAATATACATTCTTCTCAAGTTCACATGGGTCATTTTCAAAGATAGACCATATTTTGGAACATATGTAAAGTCTCCTCAAATTCAAGAAGATAGAAATCATATCAAGCATCTTCTCATATCACAGTGGCATAAAAATGGAAATCAACTATAATAAAAACGATCAAAAAAATCAAACACATGGAGACTAAACAGCATGCTATTAAACAATGACTGGGTTATCAGAGAGATCAAGGAAGAAATAAAAAACATCATGGCAACAAATGACAATGAAAACACAACAATCCAAAATCTATGGGACACAGCGAAAGCAGTCTTGAGAGGGAAGTTCATAGCTCTACAAGCCTACTGCACAAAACAAGAAACAATGGTAATAAATTACCTAACCCTACAACTCAAAGAGTTAGAAAGAGAGCAACAAGAAAATCCCAGTGTAAGCAGAAGGAAGGAAATAATAAAGATCAGAGCAGAGATAAACGACATAGAGACCAAAGAAACAATACAAAATATCTACAAAACCAAGAGCTGGTTCTTTGAGAGGATAAACAAGATTAATGAACCTCTAGCCAGGCTCACCAAGAAGCAAAGAGAAGAGGACTCAAATAAACAAAATCAGAAATGAAAGAGGTGAAATAACAACAGACCCCACTGAAATACAAAGGATTGTTACAAAATACTATGAACAACTCTATTCCAACAAACTGGCCAGCCTGGAGGAAATGGACATATTCCTAGAAAAATATACCCTTCCAAAACTCAATCAGGAAGAATCTAAACATCTCAATAGGCCAATAACTATGGAAGAAATTGAAGCAGTCATCAAAAAGCTTCCGGCAAACAAAAGCCCGGGGCCACACGGCTTCACAGGGGAGTTTTACCAAACAGTCAAGGAAGAACTAAAACCTATCCTCCTCGGACTATTCCAAAAAATTCAAGAGGAAGGAACACTTCCAAGCTCCTTCTATGAAGCCAGCATCACCCTAATACCAAAACCAGATAAAGACAACACAATGAAAGAGAATTACAGGCCAATATCCCTCATGTACATAGATGCCAAAATCCTCAACAAAATCCTAGCAAATCGGATCCAGCAGTACATCAGAAAGATCATACACCATGACCAAGTAGGATTTATTCCAGGAATGCAAGGATGGTACAATATCTGCAAATCAATAAACGTGATACATCACATAAACAAATTGAGAGATTAAAAATCACATAGTCATATCAATTGATGCAGAAAAAGCATTTGACAAAATACAACACCCTTTCTTGATAAAAACTCTCAACAAGGTGGGAATAGAAGGATCATACCTCAACATAATAAAAGCTATATATGATAAACCCACAGCAAACATCATACTCAATGGACAAAAACTAAAAACACTTCCCCTAAGAACAGGAACAAGACAGGGATGCCCACTCTCACCACTCCTGTTTGACATAATACTGGAAGTATTAGCCATTGCAATTAGACAAGAAGAAGAAATAAAAGGCATCCAAATTGGAAAAGAAGAAGTAAAGCTGTCCTTATTTGCAGATGACATGATATTGTACATAAAAAAAACCAAAAGACTCCATCAAAAAACTAATAGACTTAATAAATGAATTTGGCAATGTAGCAGGATGCAAAATTAATGCCAAGAAATCTATGGCCTTTCTATATGCCAATAGTAAACTTACAGAAAGAGAGACTAAAAAAGCAATTCCATTTACCATCACACCAAAAAAATTAAGATACCTAGGAATAAACTTAACTAAGGAGGTAAAAGACCTATACACGGAAAACTACAGGACACTGAAAAAAGAGATAGAGGAAGACGTAAACAGATGGAAGAACATACCATGTTCATGGATTGGTTAGAATCAATATCATTAAAATGTCCATACTACCCAAAGCAATCTATAGATTCAATGCACTCCCCATTAAAATACCAACGGCATATTTCACAGACCTAGAAAGAACTCTCCAAAAATTCATCTGGAATAAAAAAAGACCCCGAATAGCCACAGAAATCCTGAGAAAGAAGAATAAAGTAGGAGGGATCTCAATACCATATTTCAAGCTGTATTACAAAGCCACTGTTCTCAAAACAGCCTGGTACTGGCACAAGAACAGACATATAGATCAATGGAATAGAATAGAGAATCCAGATATCCACCCAAACCACTATGCTCAATTAGTATTTGACAAAGGAGGCATGAACATACAATGGAGTCAAGACAGTCTCTTCAATAAATGGTGTTGGGAAAATTGGACAGATACATGCAAAAAAATGAAACTAGACCACCAACTTACACAGTACACAAAAATAAACTCAAAATGGATACAGGACTTAAACATAAGACGGGAAACCATAAAAATACTAGAGGAATCCACAGGCAGCAAAATCTCAGACATATGCTGAAAGAACTTCTTCATTGATACTGCTCCTGGGCAATGGAAGCTAAAGAGAAAATAAACAAATGGGACTACATCAAAATAAAAAGCTTTTCATAGCAAAAAAAAGCATCAACAAAACAACAAGAAAGCCCACTGTATGGTAGAACATATTTGCAAATGTTATCACTGATAAAGGTTTAATCTCCAACATCTACAGGCAACTTATACAACTTAATAAAAGGAAGATAAATGATCCAATAAAAAAATGGGCAACGGACCTAAATAGAATCTTTTCAAAGGAAGACAGAAGGAAGGCCAAGAGACACATGAAAACATGCTCAAAGTCACTATCCGAGAGATGCAAATCAAAACGACAATGCGGTACCATCTCACAACTGTCAGAATGGCTATCATCAACAAATCAACAAACAACAAGTGTTGGCAAGGGTTCGGAGAAAAAGGAACCCTCGTGCACTGCTGGTGGGAATGCAGACTGGTGCAGCCACTGTGGAGAACAGTATGGAGTTTCCTCAAAAAACTAAAAATGGAACTCTCATTTGACCCAGTAATCCCACTCCTAGGAATATATCCTAATAAACTAGCACCACCAATCAGAAAGGATATATGCACCCCTATGTTCATAGCAGCACAATTTACAATAGCTAAGATTTAGAAACAGCCTAGGTGCCCATCAGCAGATGACTGGATCAGAAAACTATGGTACATCTATACAATAGAATACTATGCTGCCATTAAAAAGAAGGAATTCTTACCATTTGCAGCAACCTGGATGGAACTGGAGAACATTATGCTAAGCGAAATAAGACAGTCAATGAAAGAAAAATACCACGTGATCTCACTCATTTGTTGATAATAAAGAACATTATAAACTGATGAATAAAAAATAGATACAGAGGCAGTAAAGCATCAAACAGTCTGTCAAATTACAGAGGAAAGGTTAGGGAGAGGTGGGGGAGATAAGAGATCAACTGAAGGACTTGTATGCATGCATATAAGCATAACCAATGGACGCAAAACACTGGGGGGGGGTGGGGTGGGGGGGGCAATGGTAAGATATGTACACATATAATAACTTATAAAAAATGGAAAAAAATAAAAATAAAATGAAAAAAAGGGTACACACTTTCAGTTATAGGATAAATAAGGTCTGAGAATCTAATGTATAATAGTTATTATAGTTGATTATATACTTGGTATTTGCTAAGAGAATACACAATAAAGGTAAATATGTGAGGTAATAATAAATCAAATGTGTTAACTCAATTGTGGGATTCTTTTAACAATGTTATGTATGCCAAATCGTCACTTTGTACACTTTAAATATATTATGATTGTATTTGTTAATTATACTGAACTAAAGCTAAAGAAAAAGAAAAAAATCTAAAAACAAAAGAGTAGTGATATACTGTATATAAGAAGCAAGGACCTGATGGATTGGAAATAAAATTCTTCCTCATGTTTTATCTCTCTAGAGGCCAAAAGATGCTAATTTAATAAGTCACTTCTGAGTAGATATTAAATCTAGGATGCTCTCAGAAAAAAGTAATGGTTCAAAAAATGAAGCCAAGAATAAGACTATAAAAAATCTGTCAAGACCTCAGGAAAATAGACGGCAGGGCACTTTTTCAAATAGACAAAAGGTTCTTTTAGAATCTCAAAGATATGCCTCTCAAATTGGGTTTCAAAGACTTTTAAAGGTATTGTCTCACAGCCATTTCACAAGATGCTCCAAGTAGAGAAGGGCTTATATCAAAGAAAGGAGAGGTGTGCTTTTGTATAGTGGGCTAAGCTTCAGTAAGACTCAGGGATCCCACACATTTTTAAGAAGATGAGAAAACACTGTCACTATACACTGAAAAAGTATAGGCAGTACAAAATTTTAAAAAGGTCTTTGGACCCTTGAACTCCTACTTTCTATAAGAAAGAAGCCATTTGTGAACACTACTTAGCTACAAACATCAGCCATTTCTTAGAGAAAAGAAATGATTTCTTAGAGGGCAGGCATGAGTCCAGCAGATGAAACCAAGAACTGTACAGAGTAATTCCTAGAAGGTAGGACTGAGAACTAATCAAGAAATGAACTGCATACTGCCAGTCTATATTTTTGAATCACTGTGAATCTGTGGTTGCCTTGTGCCTCTCATTTCTTGTCCATTATAAACATGAGTATCTACAGCAGTTATTCTGCGCCTGTCTAACTGTTGTTTGTTGGCTGTGATGTTTAAGATAATTGGTCTATTTGACTTACTAGTGTTCAGACCTAAAGGAACACAGTATCCCAAAAGCTGTATCCTTGGAGCCTTTTTTTTTTTTTTTTTTTTTTACTGGAACCTGCTTTGGATGAGATCATGAACTTTAATTTGATGCAATAATGGAATGACACTTGGATATGCCCAGGAAGGGTAAGTGCATTTTTCATGATGGAGGAATGTGAACTCTTGTGGTCAGAAGAAGGATTGTGGCAGGTTTTATTGTCCAAAGAGGTGGTAACAATATCTCCCAGCCCACATGCACTACTTAAAATGTGACCTTGCCATTACAACAGTAGTGCATTACCTGACTTAACCTTCAATTTAAATATAGTGCAAACTACAATTTCCTAATATAAAGGAAACTTGAGTAACCATCTGCAGACGTTAGTTCTTGCTCTCTGATCTTCAACAAATATTTTTACGACTCTAGACATAAATGTCTTCAAATGTGAAATTAAGGACTTAACTTTGGTCAGGGAAATTTAAGCTAAGGCTTCTTGACTTGCAGTGAATTCCATTGCCGTCACCCCAGGACAGCAGACCCATTTCAATCAGAGCATCTCTCATTCTATCTGTTTTACATTTTGAACTTGTGCATAAATTTTTATTTGCAGAAAGAATCACATAGCTTAGAAAAATGAAGCTTAAAGGCTGCTGTCTTTGATGATCCATATTGTAACTTTCAGTGGTAAAATTTAGTATTTTTGTTTTGCCAAGTAGATGATCTAATCCAAATACTTTTAAAAATTATGCTTTTTTTTTTTTTTTTTGCCTAACCTATTAAGGGAGTTTAAAGAAGTCAATCAATCTGTTGCCTGAAAAGGAGTAATTGAAAGAGTAAGTGAGACCTGGCTGGTGTTACTCAGTGGTTGAGCATTGATCTATGGACCAGGAAGTCAAGGTTGGATTCCCAGTCAGGGTACTTCGCCAGGTTATGGGTTCGGTCCCCAGAGCAGGGCATGCAGGAGGCAGCCAATCAATGATTGTCTCTCATTATTGATGTTTCTATCTCTGTATCATTCTCCCTTCCTCTCTGAAACCAATAAAAAATATATTTTAAAAAAAGAAAGAGTAAGTGGGTTATCCAATGTTACTCTGATTTCACTGAACTCAGATTTGGGAAAAGCCATTTAAAAAAAATCTTCAAGTAATTTTTAAGCAACAGGGTTTTACTGTAATATTTTACTTTATGTTAAACTTTATTGTTAATGTTTACACGATTACAGATGTCCTTATTTCCCTTCCTTTGCCCACCTCCACCCAGACCTTGCCACTCCTTCCCTCTGGCCAACACCATGCTGTTGTCTGTGTCTATGGGTGATGCATATATATTCTTTGGCTAATCCCTTCACCTTCTTTCATCCAGTCCCCTTCCACCCCTTCCCCTCAGACAGCTGTTACTCTGTTTCATGTATTCATGCCTCTGTTTTTATTTTTTTCATCAGTTTATTTTGTCCATTAGATTACACATCTTTAAGTAAGTTCTTAGCAATAGGATTATACTGTAATATTATAAAAGGCGTTATTCCTTTCTATCAAATATTAGTCACATTTTAATTAACTTGTTTATCTAAGTTGTTCTTAGACTGTATAAATATCAAAGGCCCCTTCACTGTTCAGTAGAATGGATAGACTCCCAGGAGATAGACTACTAAAACAATACCCAATGATATATGTGTCAGGGTTTTAAGGAGATTTGTTGTCAGGATGAAAAAGTAAAGGATGTCAGTGACCCAGTGAGAACAAATGAAAAATGATCTAAAAGCAGTCAGCACTTTCGTGTAGACCCAGTCTGCCGCAAACTCTCTTCCTCAGTTGTTTTAGCTGTTTTGTCCTATGTATTGTTCACACCTGTATTAAAGACAATACAATAAATATTCCAGTGCAAAAGCATTTTGATGGCCTCCTCTACCATTTGTCTTCTTTAGTCATTTTGACAATGGGGAGAAGCCTTCTTCTTTTGCTTTAAGTAATAATGGCCAATGATAATAGCTAATTCTTATAATTCAAGATGTAAGCTTTATATAGATACTAGACGCCTGGTACACGAATTTTTGCATGGGTGGGGGTCCCTTGGCCTGGCTGGCAATCAAGCCTATTGGGGGGCTGGCCAGGGGAAGGGACCCCAGGAGGTTGGCCAGCTGGTTGGGGGGCTGGCCAGCTAGGGGTGGGACTGCGGGAGGTTGGCTGGTTAGCCCCCTGATCAGGGCCATCAGGGATTAGGGGGGGCAGCCAGCTGGGGGGAGGGGCTGCAGAAGATTGGCTGGCCAGGGGGAGAGGCTGTGGGAGGTTGGCCAGACAGGGTGAAGGGCGGTAGGAGGTTGGCTGTGGGAGTGCACTGACCACCAAGGGGCAGCTCCTGCATTGAGCATCTGCCCCCTGGTAGTCAGTGCATGTCATAGTGACTGGTCGACCAGTTGTTCAGTCCTAATGGTTGCTTAGGCTTTTATTTATATATATATATATATATATATATATATATATATATATATATATATACACTACAGGCCCGGTGCATGAAATTCGTGCCGGGGGGGGGGGGTTGTTTCTCAGCCCACCCTGCACCCTCCCACCCTGCACCCTCTCCAATCTGGGACCCCTTGAGGGATGTCTGACTGCCCGTTTAGGCCTGATCCTACCATGAGGGCAGGATCTTTGACCACATGGGGCAGCCATCTTGTGTGTTGGAGTGATGGTCAATCTGCATATTACTCTTTTATTAGATAGGATAGAGGCCTGGTGCACAGGTGGGGGCCGGCTGGCTTGCCCTGAAGGGTGTCCTGGATCAGGGTGGGGGTTCCCTTGGGGTGTGGGGTGACCTGGGTGAGGGGCCTGTGGTGGTTTGCTGGCTGGCCACGCCCCCCCGGCAACCCAAGCAGAGGCCCTGGTATCTGGGATTTATTTATCTTCTACAATTGAAACTTTGTAGCCTGGAGTGGAGGCCTGGGCCGGCCAGGGCAGGTAGAAAGTTTGGCTTCCTCCATTGCCAGGGAAACCCAAGCCTCCCTCCTGCTCTCTGTGGCCACAACCATCTTGGTTGGGTTTATTTGCATATTCGCTCCTGATTGGCTGGTGGGTGTAGCAGAGGTAAGGCCAATTTGCATATTACTTTTTTATTAGATAGGATAGATAGTCTTTTTGTTGTTGTTATTTTGTTTTTTGCTTTTATATCTTTGGTGCCAGGATACTACCTGACATTCAATAGGTGCTTATTGAGTATTTATTGAGTAAATAATAATAAACAATAGCAATACTTATTTAGCCCTAACTGTGAATCAGGTGATATCCTAATTCTCTCTCTCTCTCTCTCACACACACACACACACACACACACACACACACACACAATTTAATCTTACCAATAATCATGTTGGGTAGGCATCCTCATTTAATTTTTTTCACGTTTGGATGAAGATGCAGAGAAATAATTTACCAGCATCACACAGCCTAGAAAACAGAAGAGCCACTTTTTTATCCAAGGCAATCTGTTCTTGATTGCTATAACACTGTATTCGCTTATCTCTATGAGTGGAACAAAACTTTTTTGTGATAAAACATATTCAGTTAAGGAACTGAGGAATACCAAATATAAAATACATAAGCTTTGGGATATGGGATGGAGGAAAATATTGACAACCAGACCACTAAATTTTCAATATATACAGAGCTCAATACCATTGAGGTATTTGCCAAAGAAATAAACACTCTGAATAAAGTTAATATTATAAATTGGACATACACAATCCTATAGATAGAGTAACTCCTAAGGGAAACTGAAGAGCAGGTGATATTTGCCTGTTCTCCTCCAGTGTCCCCTAGTCCTCAATTACCTTTGAAAGCTTTTTCACCTGAGACAGACACCTAATAATCCCATCTATTCAGCCCCCAAGATAACCACAAAATGTACCTTCAATGGTTACATGAATAATTAGATTATTTCATATGCCTAAGAATATTTTAATTTAAAAAATATCGACAAACAATCTAAGGTTAGAAAGTTAAAAAAGCTGTTGCATGCCGAAGTTTGTTCATCATTGTTGCACTGTCCTTGGGACATATTTTTAGAGATTAGGGTCTTTGGAATACCCCTCACATCAGATGTCACTGGAACTTATGAACTGTCCTTTTTTATTACAGAAGGCCTTCCTCTATGGTTCACAAGAAATCAATAATCAGTCATATTAATTTTTTTGTAATACCAATATATTGCATGCAATTCAGTCTATTTTATTTGAACTTTCTGTTTATAGACAGTAACAAGGATTTATTAATGATCTTTAAATACCATGTTTTATCTGAATCATGACTAAAATCTATTTTCTCTAAAATAAGATTAGACCAGACATGTACTTTTCAAATGCCACTTCAGATAATGTCCATTTATGTAAAAACTGAGATTCTTTATTGTATTGTCAGCAGATCCCTAGAAAGGAAAAATTAACAGCAATTTCTGATCTCTGCATACATATTGTTGCATAACATTCAGAGGCCCCAAGTAAAACAAAAGTAATTCATAGACTAACAAAACCTCAATAATAAGTGAAGTTGAGAAAATAAAACACTATTTTTAAGCCCAGTCTAAAATATAGTATGTTATCAAAGAAATGTCATAAACAGTAGACAAGAATATAACATTTTTCTCTCTTTGCAATAAATTGGCTATAGTGAGTTAAATTCCTTTATTTCTCATAGAATTGGCCATTTGGCTTCATCTGAATAGAATATATAATTTCCACTTTTATCCTCAGTTCTTAGTTATTTACCTCACAAGGAGTGTTATTTTATACAAAGCTTGATTTCTGCAAGTCCTTCTGAAAGCAGAACGAGGCAGGATAATAGTAAATAATTAAATTACAACATACTACTCTGCAATGGAAGTTTTCATTAAACAGTCTCAAATCTTTCACTTACAGTAACTGAGTAGAAGTATCAAATGCACTGTGAGATGCCTTGGTGGGTATTTCTGACTGCTGCACTTTAGTGGGAGGAAATCAAGCAGCCACCTGAGGCCATCCTGTGATGCAGTTGGGAAGGTGTATTAAGAACCCAGCTAGTCTAGATCCCAAATCAATGTAGCAGAAGAAAAGCCTCAGGGAAAATGTCTAAAACTTATAGAAAAACATGTGAAAATTAGTAATTGAGGCACATGCTGTTGCTCTTTATAAATGGAGCCAAGGTGCCATTTTTCATGTAGCATGCTGAGAAATTAAAGTAAGAGTTTATGTGTTTGTCTATTGGGTAATCCTTTTCACTTTCACTTAGGCATAGTTTTATGCGACTCAGAGGGAGAATGACATACAGGCATATGGCTGGGGATATTCAGAAGGAGAATTTATTTTGCATGTATGCATTTATGCAGTGGCTATGAATTGTAGCTCACAATCTCAAGTGTGCAAGAAATGTTAGACTTATTTTCTTTAAATCAAATTAAATCCAAATATAAGCCTCTTTACTGCTAGAACAGAAGAAAATTAATTCTCAGGAATTCTCTAGAGAATTTGTTTCTTTCTTAACATTTCCCCCAAAACTAATGAGACCAAAGTAGTACTTGACAAAAAAAGAAGGGACACTAGTTTTCTGTCATCACAGTTACCATTGATCACCTCATTGTCTGAGCCAAGTCAGGTAGCAGATATCCAATAGGGGGCGCTGCTCCTATTTCATGCTGATAATCAGACATCTTTGCTAAGCTTAAGAACCTTGGTCTGCCTAGGGTTAAGCCATTTTCCTCTGAGCTACTGCCACCTCCCTGGGCTCCTATATAGAAAAATGGGACCCAATGCCTTGGTCTCCTTCCCAAACTCACTGAGTTCCAATTCACCCTCTTTAAATTCAAGGGCTCACCTCTGCCCCATCACTTATAAAACTGGCAACATATCTCTAAATACCTTCTATTTTTTACCCCTGTCTCATAGCTTTCTTCTGCATCAGGGAAGTCCAAATATATGGCTACCTATGTTGACTTGAACAGAGGGAGGCTGAAAACAATACTATAGGCAGAAAAACAGAAGACAAATTAATATTCCAATAATTGAATCTTTTAAATAGGCATGCATAATGCCTGTAACTTCTAAACATATGTAGTACTTGCTTAACCATGTAGATTTTATATTGGAGGGAGCATTATGCAAATGAATTACTGGTATATTCCACAAGATTGCCCACTTCACTCAGATATGGAAAGAGTGTCAAATTATTCACATCAGCAGTGTGATACTATTGAATCACTAACAGAGGCTCATTAATAAGTCATTCAAAACTCTGGACACTAGTGCATCTGATACCCTCTCCATTTTCAATGTCATGAACTAAGGCATTTAGTTGCTATGAAGTTTTGATGGTTTCACTTATAGAGCAAGAATAAAATACTTTTTAAACAGATGAACTCAAAGACATCCTGATTTAATCACAGCCTCCCAATACAACATTAAAGTAAAGGGATTAAAGGATGTTGGCAAGCCCTCAATGGTGGCACTGTGATCATGACATTCCTCCAAAGTTTTTTCAAGTTTAGCTTCAGAAGTCTTGAATTGATGTTTGGAAACAAAGAGGTTTCAACAGACTTACAGCTGTGAAATCTTTTCTGCTTCTGTTTCCGTATCAGTAAAATGGAGATAAAATAAGATGTATGTAGATCAGGGGATTATTGTAAGGAAAGAATGTATTATTATGTAAAAAGTATTTGAAGTAGGCCTGGGGCAAAATGGTATTCAATAAATCTGTGTTGTTCATTAACAGTATTGTTATAGTTTCATTAGTATTATGGTAAGTATGTTTAACATAGTGAGATTATTTTATATGTTGGGCATGCTAGTTCAGGAGATGTGCAGTGTCTTGTCTTAGATACTCAAGCCTGAGAAACCTAAGGAAGCATGTTCTCTCATGAAGATAATAAGTAGCAAAGAAGTATAATGGTTTAGAACAGGGACTCAATTTATTTCTACATAGAAGAACATCCATACAGAGTTCAAAATATCCATGCACAATACCCAAATATAATTCGGTATATAATTTTAGTTGAACTAATAATTCTGAGTCTTAGATGAATAAACATTGAACATTAACCAATACAAAAATTGAGACTACTCTTTTAAGAGCAGAATCAGATTAAGCATGAAAGATGAACCTGCAGATTACATCAAAATTTTAAGATACTTAAGCAGAGATGCTGAGAAATTGTTTTGCTCCATTTCACCTACTTGGCGGAATAAGGAATAGAACTTGATTGCTGTGTTACACTTCATCCCTGTCCTCATGGTACCTGTTTTCTCCTGTATTCTACACTCTACCTTCTAGCCCAGTGGTTGACACACTTCTTCATCAAAGGATCAGATAGTAAATATTTTCAGCTTTGCCAGTCAAACCATCTTTGTACTCAATTCTGCCAACGTAGCACAAAAGCAGCTATAGATGATATATATAAATAATTACATGTGGCTGTGGTACCATTAAACTCCATTTATGGACACTGACATTTGAATTTCTTATAATCATCACATGTCAAAAATTTTATTTTTCTTTTGATTTATTGTAACCATTTAAAATGGTAGAAACCGCCTGGGCATTGTGGCTTAGTTGCTTGAGTGTACTCCCATGAACCAGGAGGTCATGGTTCCATTCCGAGTCAGGGCACATGCCTGGGTTGCAGGCTTGATTCCCAGTAGGGGGTGTGCAGGAGGCAGCCATTCCATGTTTCTCTCTCATCAATGTTTCCATCTCTCCCACTCCCTTCCTCTCTCTGAATCAATAAAAAACATAGTTTATAAATAATAAATAAATAAATAAACAAATAAATAAATAAATGGCAGAAACCATTTTAGCTCACAGATTGTGCAAAAACAGGTGAACAGGTGGCAGGCTGGATTTGACTATTGGGCTGTAGTTTGCCAATCTCTACTCTGGACCATGGACTATATGACAAGAAACTTGGTTATAATTTGTAAGCAATCAAAGTCTATTATGTGGGGGAACCTATGAAAGTAAAGTCTTCTTATCTATGGCAGATGGCTAAGTACGCCCAAAGAAAACAGAACTTTTCATTTCAGACACAGAAGTATGTATATGAGAATTTACCAATATGTAGGTTCTTATAGCTGGGAATATTTCCAGTGAAATGAACCTGATAAATCTTGTGCTGACATTTTTTAATCTACCCATTCAATTAAGGTTACTCATTTCTTATTCTCCACTTCCCACTAATCATACCAATTCATTTTATCCAACACATACTAAATATCAAAAATGTACAAAGTAAGTTCTCAGTGAAGTAGTTGTATTTGAGGTTTCCTATTAAAGCAGTCTGCTCTCTTTAATTAGTGGGAAATCAGCATAAAGAAGCTCAATTGTTTAGCAGACTAAATTTATGGAGACACAAACATGTGTATCAAAAAAGTCAACTGCCTAATCAAGCGATTTTTCCACCTTGCTCTCATTAACTGGCCTTCTAAATTACAGGGTTTCCTACTCTGAGTGTTCATTTAACATCTGAAAATTGATTGCTCATTATTATGATTAACGCATTATTATAAGTAAATGATGCATCAGTGTGTTGGCAATCTGAACAGTTTCTGAGCAGATGGAAGATAAATATAGGCAATGTATCTTTTATTTGCCTCAGTTTAAGCTTCTGACCTTACCTAATATATTTAAATTGACTGCCTTCCACATGGCAATTTACCTTGGGTATAGCCAATGTAAAATATTAACATTATAATACTTTAAATTGAATTGAAGAGGAATTCTAAAATAAAAGATAAAGGAAATACATCCATTCAGATCAAGGATAATTTCTACAGCTCTTCTTTAGGAAGGCTTTTTCCCTGGCAGGCACATCCGTAAGTACTGTAATATGCAACGTGGGCACTAATGTTATGCCATTATATAAAAGGCCAAAAACATAGACTATTCCCATGTGAAATGGTTAACATCTCAGTTCCTAAGAATACATGATTTTAGTAATTATTCTTACAATGAGACCTATTATGGGAAAAAAAAAAAAAAAAAAAAAACACCTAAGAACAGAGGAAGTTGTACATAGGACTCACTATACCTAAATACCATGATTTGATGAAGAATTTAAATTTTATGCTACAGTGTAGTGGCTGCACATATTTAATACATGAATGTGGATATTTCAATCGTTGAACTTAATTCTATGTATGAATAAATTTATTCTTTACCTTAAAAGTTCACTTATCCAAGAATTTCATTGATTCTCTTTCCAAAATATCAATCCCTAATAAAGAATAAAGTTGTCAACTATGTGTCTTGTCACCTCAGTTGTTATTAAGAAGAGTCAAGGTTTTATTTGGTTTCCTTTGTGCTCATGTAATTCTGTGCCTGTCAGATTATTTTCTGGTACTGCATTTGAGAAGGAAAGCAATGAGAATGTCTCCTATTTGACAGATATGGAACCAACATTCTGCATTTCATTTTATTAAATCCTCACAACAATCATACAGGATAAGTACTCTTAGCCCTACTTTATATGTCAGAAAAAAAACACACCCTATGGCCCAGGAGCTTCAGTATCTTGCTAAAATTTACCCCATATAGAGGCAGGGCTGGAATTCAATTTCAGGGCTCTTTGCCCTCTGATACTGTAAGTTCTATTAGGGCAGGGACCATGTCTCTCTATGTCTTGCTCTATGCTCAAGGCAAATCACAGTAAATATTTGTTAAATGATGAATAAATACAGGTTGGGGCAATATGTTTATACTACTGTGAGTATGAGAAACAGAGAGTTTATCCTTGTATTGCTATTTATTAATTAACTAGAGGCCTGGTGCACAAAATTCGTGCATGGAGGGGGGTTGTCCCTCAGCCCAGCCTGTACCCTCTCCAATCTGCGACCCCTCGAGGGATGTCCCACTGGTATCGGGCCTAAACGGGCAGTTGGACAACCCTCTCACAATCCAGGACTGCTGGCTCCCAACTGCTTGCCTGCCTGCCTTCCTGATTGCCCCTATCCGCTTCTGCCTGCCAGCCTGATCACCCCCTAACCACTCTGCTGCCAGCCTGTTTGCCCCCAACTTCCCTCCTCTGCCGGCCTGGTCACTCCTAACTGCCCTCTCCTTCAGGGTTGATCACCTCCAACTGCCCTCCCTTGCAGGCCTGGTCCCTCTCAATTGCCCTCCCTTGCAGGCCTGATCCTTCTCAACTGCCCTCCCTTGCAGGCCGGGTGCCTCCCAACTGCCCTGTCCTGCTGGCCATCTGTGGTGGCCATCTTATGTCCACATGGGGGCAGGATCTTTGACCACATGGGGGCAGCTATATTGTGTGTTGCAGTGATGGTCAATCTGCATAGTACTCTTTTATTAGATAGGATAGAGGCCTGGTACAGGGGTGGGGGCCAGCTGGTTTGCCCTGAAGGGCGTCCTGGATCAGGTGGGGGTTCCATTGGGGTGTGGGGTGGCTTGAGCAAGGGGCCTGTGGTGGTTTGGAGGCCGGCCACGCCCCCTGGCAACCCTAGTGGAGGCCCTGGTATCTGGAATTTATTTTCCTTCTACAATTGAAACTTTGTAGCCTGGAGCGGAGCCAAGCCTGGGGCTCCCTCCGAGGCCAGCAGCCATTTCTGTTGGGGTTATAATTGAAACTTTGTTGCCTTAAGTGAGTGGGCCCGGCCAGGGTGTACGGAAAGCTTTGCTTCCCCTGTTGCTGCCAGCAACCCTGGCCTGCTCTCTCAAGCTCCATTCTGCCGCCATTTGTTTGAATTTGTTTACCTTCTATAATTGAAACTTTGTAGCTTGAATGGAGGCTTAGGCCTGGAAAGAGCAGGCGGAAAGCTTGGCTTCCTCTGTTACCTAGGAAACCTTGCTCTCTGTGGCTGTAACCATCTTGGTTTGGGTTAATTTGCATACTCGCTCTGATTGGATAGTGGGCGTGGCTTGTGGGTGTGTCGGAGGTATGGTCAATTTGCATATTTGTCTATTATTAGATAGGATGTGTTATTTTCCATACAAATAACTGTTGACCTACTTTTGCCCAACCCAGTATATATTTCTTTCTTCATACTACAAAGACCCCAAAGACTTAAAACATGTTTCTCTTCAAAAAGAATTATTTTAAAATGGGTCTTTTTTTATCTATTATATTGAGCCTCTTAATTAAGTGTGACTTGGTAGGATTGAGAGAAATTCAGGTATCTATAGAGGAGAAAAAACAAAAACAACAATCTGATATTCCTTCGCTTGGAACATGAGATTTGTAATTAAATCATATGTAATTTTGTTTGCAACCTAACATTGACAGTTGGACTACACTAATATATGTCACCTCTTTTGAGTATTTACCATATACTTAAACTCTGTAGTTATTCATTGATATGAATCTTATTTAAGTTGTTTAAATTTTTGCTGTCATATAATTTATTATGTTATAAAATTATTTTCTTTTCCATTTTTATGAAGACTATAGAACTGGGTCCTTCATAAATTATGAATCCCTCTTGCTCTTCTGGTCATGCTTTCTTAGTGACCCTGTGTCACAGGAAAGAGACTCTTAAGACGTGTGTTGATTTCATTCACTGTATTGTTCTCTTCGTGTACCAGACCATGGAGCTGTTAAGTTAGTCTAGTTAGCACTGACTTCAGTGACATTTCATTTGACATCTACACCTGCTTTTTGATACACTGCCATTTATCATTATTTTTTATAGCACTCCCACCTGTTTATCATCCATGTGGTAGGACTCATAACAGAGCCAACTGAATTAATTTGGCAAATAAAATAATGATCTCTGGCATTGTATGAAACGTGCTAACATTCCAACATATCAGCTCACTTCTGCTCCCCATAAATCAATTAGAAAGTAGGTAAGAAATCTCATCTATTTGCTTAATCTTTGCAGGATATATATGCTCCCTAATATTGGTAGATAAGGTGAACTCTGGATATATGTACAGCGTCTTGGCTCCCATCATAAGGAAATAGTGTATAAGCATGTTATCACTGTACAAAGAAAACAGAATTATCTATAGCATAGGTTTTAAGAATCTTTATAAAATCAACAAGGAAACTAAAGCAATGGAAAGATGGAAGGGAATAATACACGAGACCAGGAGAAATGGTAGGTAATATTGCACTCTGTTTCTTTCTTATCAGAATTTTACAATCCTCACTCAGCAGCCACTCTTCTTTTGAATTGTCCTTCCTCGCTGAAATAGCTCCACATGCTCTCCAATTCTTTGTTTTGATGTTAGCTCCTGTTCTGTTACTGACATGCTCTAACTTTTACTAAAATGAATATTTGAGATCCTACTGTACTTCAGAGATTTGGGACTATTTCTTCTCTTGTTTGCATCATTAATCATTTACTTTTTACTGTACCCTATCTTTTCCTCTATTAGGTTTATTGCTAACCATCCTAAAGAAACACTTTCCACAAAACATAATATATATATGAGGGGTGTATATATATACACCCCTCATTAGCCACCCTGTCTTTAGGCTCTTAAGTCCAATCCTTTATGATGGGATTTACCTTACCAATCACTGTGGCTAATTATGGTTAATTTATGAAGTTACATGGCCTTATTAATTATTATAGTCACACTCAACTGAATCCATAGGAATGTAGTTTAATATAAAAATGCAATTTGGTTAAGAAATTGAATTGAAATGAATCCCAGCTGCATGGTGAATTAATTTTAGTTGCAAACTATATAGAACAACTTGATTAAAACAACAGCAACAACAAAAAGCCCACAATTTTAAAACTGAATTGATTTAACTGATTAAAACATAAAGCATAGCCTTACCAGAACTGATAAGCTTCCACCATGAAAGTTAAGGATGTAGAACACTGTCTATATTTCTGTTTAGAGGTAGCATTTCAAGCATTCTTACATATCATATTAAAATGGCAGATAAGCACTTAAACATCATTGCCCTCCAAGTGGTGTAAAGAATTCACCAGGTTCAGGGACCAGTAGAAACATACCAGCATTTTCCCTTTCCTGATATTTTAAATGTGTGCTAGATCCTAATTATAGCACTTCTAAGACTATCAATTATTACCAACTCTGCTATTACTTTCCACCTATATACTATGAAGAAAAATAAAAGTTAGGGTTTTTTCTTTAATAATTATTTTACTATGTTCTCAAAATGAGTGAGGGAAAAATGTGATTTTTGGTCAACTGTCATCTCTAGCAGATACATGAAGTCATGTAATCTTAAATCATCATTTCATGTTGAATGAGATGTTCATTATCCCATATAGTGAAAAGAAAATATCACCATATAGTAGAGATAACTGACCTTTCACTAAATACTACTGACCAACTATGAGAAGCTGGGGTGGTCTCAAAGTTCATGGTTGTTTAATGTCTTTCAACAAGTGCTCACCACAAGACATGTACTAAGCAAACTAAACTCTCCGGACTACCCCCATCTCAAAATTTTTATGAAGATTAAATCAAGTTAAAAGAAATGTCATATATTATTTTGAAGGATGTCGTAGTTTGGGCTGCTCTAACAAAAATAGCATAGACTGAGTGTCTTAACAGAAGTTTGTTTCTCACAGTACTGGTGGCTGGAAGTCCAACATTAGGGTGCCAGCATGATCAGGTTTTTGTGAGGACCCTTCTCCTGGTTTGCAGATGGCTGCCTTCTTGCTATGTCCTCACAAGGCAGAGGAAGAACAAGCTCTAGTCTCTTTCTCTTCTGATAAAGACACTAACCCCATCATGGAGGTTCCACCCAGAGGACCTCATTTAAATGTAATGACCTTCCAAAGGCCCCTCCTCCTAATATCATCCCATGTGGTTGGGGTTTCAACATGAATATGAGGTAGAGGTGACAGGAACATGCAGTACAAAACAAAGAAAAGGCATTCCTTAAGAGGAAGACTTAGGGGTCTGTAAAAGAGGACAAGTCCAATGATCTGATTGTAAGCATTCCCCTAGAGGACACAGACCTATGTGTCTTATGAATCTGTGTAAAACTATTACAGAAAGCATAAATAAATAAGTGAATTAACAGGCCAATGAAGGATATGATGTGATTGCTTGTTTATAAGTTTTTCTTCATTTTACCACCAGTCAATGGACTGAACTCATCTTCTAGTACAGTGATGGTGAACCTATGACATGCGTGTCAGCACTGACATGCATAGCCATTTCTGATGACACGCGGCCGCTGAGGCGGCCGCATGCCGAGGATGAAACATTTGCTGCTCGTGAGGATGAAACATTTGCGAAATAATGTTTTTTCCTCAAAGTGACACACTATCCGAGTTATGCTCAGTTTTTTGGAGAAGTTTGACACACCAAGCTCAAAAGGTAGCCCATCACTGTAATAGTAGTAAATCAACCCCATCTACCCACTCACCTGCATATCTACTGTTTTACACATTCAGTCCTTCTTAAATAGAGATGGGTGGGGTTCTGGGTACAGAAATAGAAATGTGGGGTTCAGGGTACAGACTTTTCTTCCCGTGGGTTCTTGTCCTCATGAAGTTTGAAGAATAAACTCACAAACAGCAAGGCTTCTTTAATAAAAAATGCAGAAGTTTATTGGAAGCAGATACAAACTCCATCTGTGCAAGGGTGTCTTCAAAGGGGACCCTATAGGGAGGGGTTCCCTAATAGGAAAAGCCTGCTCTCTCTATCTCTCTAATGAATTTTTTTATTAAATCCCTCCTCATGTCCCTTTGTCTCCAGTTTATATATACTGCAATTTTTTGTCTGAACCTGACCCTTTCTTTATTGGTCCCTTTCCTTAATTTAGGACCCCCATGTTTTCCTCATTGGTCATTCTGCTACATGGAATTAGTTTTCAAAGTTCAAAGCCCACATGGTGTTCCCCTCTTGCTCCCTCCCTTATCTTGCTGCTTGGAGTTGCCTTTGATCTCCTGGCTGCTCAGGCCAGAGATATATCTGTTCTTGGTTTATGGCTGTTTTAATTGCTTAGGCCAGAAATGTTTTCATCTGCCTGGTCCCCCTCTTCCTACGGCACTTTTCTATCTTCTGTATAAGTAATATAAGCATTTTGGCATCTTTAAGTCTCCATCTATGTATTCCTCTCCCATGGATCCTCCTCATTCCCTAAACCTCCCTAATTAAGCTAGCTAGCTAACCCTTCCAGGACCATCACTCCAGTAACTAGGAACATAAGCTTAAAAGATCCCCATAATAAACATGCTTCTTGGAGTTTTTGTGCCAGACTTCAAGTAATCCATGTGTTCATTGAATATAAGTAGAATTTCTTCTATTTCTGTCTGGGAGCATGATAGGTTAAAAAGTTATCTCTAGTGACTGCTAACTATTCATAAATAAGACTAAAAATCCCTACTATGAAGAATAGTGTATAAAAAGAAAGTATAAACTGCTTTTTATTGAGTACATAATATATGCCATGAATATACAGGTGTCCTCATCTATCTATCTATCATCTATCTATCTATCTATCTATCTATCTATCTATCTATCATCTATCATCTACCTACCTATCTACCTATCTGTAGTGCCTATCATGTGCTAAGAACTGGTATTATAGCAATGAAAAAACATACAAATACCTCTGCTTTATTCTCACATTAAGCATGTAAAATTTTATTATGTTCTCCCTATGTTACAGATGAGACAGTGTTTAATGACTTAACTATGTCTCAAAGCTAGCACAGCCAGGATTTGATTCTGGGTCTGTTTCAATCTGTTCACGGTAGTCTTATTACTATCTTTCTGCTAACTCCTCTAATGCTTTATTTTGAATGTCTAACTACCACTTTTTTCTATTTAAAATGTTTTGGAGCTGAATTCTTATATTAAATTAAGAACCACATTATCTTTAATTGCCAAATCATGTTTGCTACAAGATAATGTTCCACTCAGAATTATTATGAGAAAAATTTGATTTTGTAAAGACAGGGGGACATTTGATTGCAAATAAATTAGGCAGTGTTCTTTGTAGAATGTAGAGCTTCAATAACAATTTTTGCACTGATACATACAACAAAACTAGATTTTAGAAGTTGAAAAATATGGATGAATGAAAAATAAAAATGTGGCAGTGAGATGAAAATAGTTACATTAGTACACAAAATACTAAGGCATAAGGACACTTACATATACTAGTGGTAGGTACCGAGTTTGATTAAGAACTTAGCAAAGCAAAGAGGGAAAGCATATTATGACTAAATTCACAATGCCTAAAGAATTTATTAAATTACTTGTTTGGTGAAAGTTTTGCTCAATATCAGAGATTAGCAAACATTTTTTTTTCCTATAAAGGGCCAGATAATAAATAATATATGTTTTGCAAGCCATATAATCTCTGTAGCAGCCCCCCAGATCTGCCATTGTAGGGTGGAAACAGCCATAGACAATACATAAATAAATGGGTAAGGCAGTGTTACAATGACATTTTATTTACAAAAACAAGCAATGGGCTGGGTTTTACCCTTGGGTTGTAGTTTGCTGATCCTTGCTCTGAATCATTACAAATAGACCATGACATAGTGTAAGAGGTTGCTTCCTCATGAATTTTTCTACAGGAAAAATAATATTTTCACACTTTTGTGTCTTATAATTGTATAATTGTCTTCAATCTAGCCCAATGTTATAATTAATATAAACAATTCTGTGTTCAGAGGAATCCCCTCCAGGTGTATCCCTATTTAATGGCTTGACTTGATGCACAAAATAGCTAGAATAAAAGGTGGATCTTAATTTTTTTAAGACTTTTAGAACTGTGTTTAAAATTAAAGCAAAATTTTTAATAATAATTAGATTGCTGAGGTCAAAATTATATTTTTCATCAAATAGAACTGCTCTGTATATTCTACATTGTGGATCCTATGCTATAAATAAAGGATATGTAAATTTAATGGATTGTGATGCAAAAGGAAGGATGAGAGGCTGGAAATAGAGTGCTACTTAGAGAGGTAGGGAAATCTTGCAATGCTAACTTAGTACTTTAGGCCTATTATTTACATATCAAAAGAATTTTGATCTGTGTATATGCAGTCAACATTGGCCAGCACCTAGAGGTAAATATTCTGCATTGCTCTCATATTTATAATCTGATTGATATGCTAGTTCTGAACAAAACTAACCAATAACATTTTTTAAAACCCTATATTTTATAAGAGTGTTTTATTTGTATCTGTGATATTTTTGCATTTGCAAATTTAAATACTTAATAATTTTCATACCTACTTAACCTAATGCTTGTGCTTGTTTGCTTAATGATTAGCTAAAGATGTAAGGGCTTTTTGAGGTGTTAGACAAAAGCATGTGTAAATGGTTCATTCAAGAACTGAATTCATGACTACTAACCACATTATAAGCAACATGTGCCATCTATGAGCTAACAAACAAACTTCCATAATAAATTGTATAGAATAAATACTAATGCAATCTTGGAAGTAATTTCTGGACCAATATTTTAGTTTAGTAAATAATTAAATTAGAAAAAGGACAGAAAAAGGGACTGAGAGAATTTTTAGTAATCTCCCCATCCCATTCCCTCCAGGGTACACTGCTTAAAGAGACACTTAAGTTGTTTGTTTTTTTGTTAATAAGATTAATAAAAGACAGATTAATAAAGATTATGGTAGCTTTACCTTGAAAAGTACTATTATTTTAATGAATGTATTTTTTATAAAATGCATATCACCCCATCATATGCCCCAAATTTAGTAGGACATTTTTGTTTGTTTTTTAATATTGTTTTTTATTTTTAATACCTTTTTATTGATTTTAGAGAGAGATAGAAACATCAATGATGAGAATCATTAATTGGCTGTCTCTTGCACACCCCCTTACTGGGGATCGAGCCCCTAACTCAGGCATGTGCCCTGACCATGAATAGAACCATGATCTCCTGGTTCATGGGTCAGTGCTCAACCACTGAGCCAAATTGGCCAGGCTAGTAGGGTGTTTTAAATAAAAGACAGCATTAAGAGTACCATGCAATAGCAAAATTGAATAGAAAATAAAGAAATGGAAAAAAAATAGTACATCAAAGTATGCGTGATTAAATATTAAATTACACCATACTTCCTAAAAAACAGGGGAAATTGAAAATTTGGATAGTTATAGAATTCTAATTAATTTCATGTGATCAAAAATAATTTTGACAGTTTTTATATAAAATATAATGGGAGTTTATTTTGAAGATCTTTAGTAACACCAATTAAAAAAATAGTGCATAATATTTTCAATGGTAATATTGAAGGAATTAGTATGATAAAACTATTTATTTCATCCTTATTAAAGGTTAATATCATAATATTAATATTAAATTATAGGCTAACAAGCCCTGGCCAGGTAGCTCAGTTGGTTAGACCATCATCCTGATATGGCAAGGTTTTGGGTTTGATCCCCAATCAGTGCACTTATAACAACCAATTAATACATAAATAAGTAGAACAGCAAATCGATGTTTTTCTCTTTCTCTCTCACTCTTCCTCTTTCTTTCTAAAGTCAATAAATAAAAAATTAATAAGCTAATAAAGACATTTCAGAAGAAATCAAAGCCAACAGGTTTAGGTTTGTAATGCTCTGATGGTATAATTTGATATGAAGAAAGACACCCAGTAGATGGAATCAGATCATGACTCTATCTTACATAACCTCAGTTAGCTCTTTGATGAACTTAGAAAATACTGGTTGAATTCTCAAGAAAGGTCCTGGTGTGTAGCTAATGTGTATTACTAGTAATTAAGGAAAATTAAAATGGTGTGGATATCATTTTTGATAGCAGAATAGTTGGTGTTCTCATTTGAGTGAAGGATCAACTCATATAATAGTACTAGAGGCCCAGTGCATGATTGAATCATGCATGTGTAGGGTCCCCTACATGCTTTTGCTTTCGATCACAGGGGAGCTGGGTGCCGAGGCTTCTGAAAGGCCTGGTGCCGGAGCGGACAGGCACCCAGCTCCCGCGCTTTTGATGGTCCGTGGCGGGATGTGAGCTCGCTGCTCCAGAGGCCCCTTCTGTGCCACAGCTCAGCGTCCCACTGGCCCAATTGGCCACCCCAGCCACCCCGAGTCCCGCCCCCCTGCGCCTCCTGGCCAATCGTGGGCATAGCGAAGGTATGGTCGATTTGCATATTTGTCTATCATTAGGTAGGATAAACTGATATAAGCTCAAGGAATTTCTCTCAGAACCATCATTTTCTTCATTTTGGGTCTGCTACAGTAAATTTATCTGATCCTCAGATGCTTTCCTTTAATTAAGTATAGCTGACCCCAAAATGGGAAAACAAAATTAATGGTGAAGTTAAAACTTTGTTGGATAGATGTGAGATGTACTTTCTTCATGAAGAGATGCTCTTGCAAAATTTTCTCTGACAGTCCAGCCATAGAGGCACAACTGCCATTTGGAACTTGTTTCCCTGTTATCAAGTCTAAGGGCTTATAAAAAGTAAGTCAACTAATAAGACCTTTTATAACCCATCATTTCAAAAAATAATTATAATACTCTTCCTTAAAAAATCTACAGAAAATACATGTTCTACTATGGCTTCCTAAATGAACTCAATCCCAATAGTCTGGTTCCATGAAAATAATAAAATGAGACTCCTTATCCATTGTATCCCAGGTGGCTAATAGGGTCTGATGAAACAATTTGACAGCAAATTGCTTCATTACTCAATAAATTAAAATTGTACTCATTGAAGGTCAGTGTCTACTTCTTGATGCATATTAGCTGAGGAAATGTAGAAGTCATCATCCTTAGCTTTTCCAGAGATAGCTACCTTTCCTGCTGATAATTGAACCTACGTCATCCCTAAGGAAATTATAATGCATGTTAACTCCCAGCTCTGTCTGTTTCTGCATGAATAAGAGTTTCATGCTTTGCAAATAATATAAATTCTAAACTTCCAGAGCAAAGGGGAAGACTCAGTTCACCATCTGCAAGTAAAAACTGTCCAAATGAGAATCCCTATTACTTATTCAGCAGTGTCTCTGGGCATATACTCCAGATGGGTTGAATCCCTAGCCACAAACCTCTACCTTCTGGTTTTATAGTTCAGCAATGCATTATTGCCTGTCCTAAGTTGTCTGAATTAAACAATTCCCATTTCAAAAATGTTACATATTCATTGGGACTCAAAGCTTATTCTCTTAAATAGGTCTATATATTCAGGTTTAGTGACCTTTCAAAAAAAGGTTATGTTACACCTTCTAACGGTCCTAACTGTTTCTCCAAATAATATCTCCCCAAATAGCTATAGAGTTCCATTCCTTAGAGCTAAGCATTCCTCTTTTTCAAAGTGTAAGACCATGTCCTGAAAAGGGTGAACACTTTACATTTATATATACTTAGAGTGAATTGATTTAATCACTAGCTTTCTTTCACAAGAACCTAGAGCAGCAGGAAGGCAATTTTACATAAAGTCAACCCCTGCTGATGTGTCTAATCACATACATATTTGTGGATATTTAGTTATCAAGACAGCAAAGTAAAAGGATCTTCTGATATGAGAGAAAGAGCTGGTACAAGATAATTTATTGGTACATTAATTTGTGTTTGTTATTTTTCTGTTCCCTTAACTCTAAAATGCAAGTAGATCCTAAATAGGTAGCTAGACAATTAGAGATTTCTTCCCTGGGGGATTTGTATAAGGAGGAAAACACAAGTGTTAGGATGTACAATGCAATATAATTATTAACAGCCATTTTGTAAGCTTCCCTGCCACAGGAGAACAAAGACCAGGAAGACTTGTGGGACAGGAAATGCTGGACACTGAGAATCAAACCATATATGGAACTAAAACTGCCCAGAAGCATCTGATCACATATCTGCATTCTACTAGTAAACCCACCAACCAAGCCCCCAAAACCCACTGATGACAAAAGCTTCCCGACCGGGGCCAAAAGCTTCCCGTCAGGGGACAAGACTCCAGCTCCTAGGGGCTGCCATCATTGACCCAGTACCCCCTGGCTCAGTGCTGAGTAGCCAATCCCTTTGGATATCCCCACCCTCCATTCACTTTTCTTTAAATAAATTCAATTTTTCTTTACTCACCGTCTGAGATGGCTGTTTGGCCTTCCCGTGCACCACCAACTTTAACCTTTCAAGCTTTATATATTTGGTAAAGTTTAAATTTTTTATTCCCATGTTCCAGGAGTTGGAATGGGGTCAGAGAAAAATGAAAAAGCAGAGAAAGGAATGTGGTTGAAAGAGGGAGGAAAATAATTTTTTTCTCTCACATCATGAAGATAACAGAAACATGTAGGCCAAAAGTATAATTGAATTGTGGTCTTGAGTTTCCTTTCTATGCTTTGGATACCAGCTCCTACTAACTTACAGTTGACATTAAGACTATGAATATTGTCACATATATGAAAAATATGATTTTTTAATATTTTAGATTTAAAAGCTCCTTCACATGTATTCCTCTTCTTTTTTAAAAAATGTTTTATTAAATTTATTGAAATGACATTGGTCAATAGATTATATAGTTTCAAGTGTACATTTCTATGATACAAGATCTGTATATTGCATTATGTTCACTACCCAAAGTCAAACCACCTTCTGTTACCATATAATAGGCCCCTTCAACTCCAACCGCTCTACCTTCTTCCTCTGGTAACCACCACACTGCTCTGTACATGAGTTTCAGGTTTATATCCCACATGTGATGGAATCATATGGTTCTTAACTTTTTCTGACTGGCTTATTTCACTTAGCTTAATATTCTCAAGGTCCATCAATGTTGTTGCAAATGGCAGTATTTCATCTATTCTTATGGCTAAGTAGTATTCCATTGTATACATACACCACAGCTTCATTTAATCCTCTAATCTTCTATCAAAGGACATTCATTATTTAAAATTAAGTTGGTTGGTATTCTTAAGTAATGCATAAAGGCCTGATTTCAGAACTGGAGCAGATAAAGTAAAAAGGTTCTGTGTGAACATCTCATTTCACCAGAAAGAAAGAAAGTACTCAAAGAATGATGGGGATATATCAAAAGAATAATTTGAATATCACTTTATAAGATGATAGTAATGAATTACAACTTATTCAATGAAATAATAATTTAGGAGTCTATACTAAAATAAATTAAATAAACATTCTTAAAATCTTATATTTCTTGGAGTAGAAACAATAAAAAATGAATAACCATTGAATAACCAATAGGGTAAAAAATGTTATCAAACTTAACATCACTGACAAACCAACACCATGTGCCTCCAAATAGTGTGATGGACACTATATCACTTTGTGAAATTGCTGCCAAAAATAATATTTAATCTATTTTTTATCACGAGGAACCATCAGACAAATACAAATTAGGTGACTTCAAATAGCTTATACTTCTAAAAAATGCTTTAGACACACACAAAAAAATCTGAAAATCTCTTCTAGATTAAAAAGACTAATGAAACATGACAACAAAATAAAATGTATAATTTTGTATTGAGTTTAGAGTTAGAACACAGTAAAATATTTTATTGGGACTAATGTTGAAGTTGGAATATGGACTATGGATTAAATAACAGTTGTATAACTTCTTAACATTAATAATAATATTATGCCTATATAGATAATGCCCTTTTTAAAGAGTTGTAAATAAGTTAACATGATATATAGAGTTGTGGTATCTTCAACTATCTCTCAACTCATTCTTATCAATGAAAAAGCAAATGAGATAAAAGGTGATTGGGTAAGGAATATGTAAGAGTTAGTATACAATCCTTGCAAATTTTCTCTACTTTGAAAGTATACCAAAATTAAATGTTATAAAAAACTAGAAACACCAATCAGAAAGGATATATGCACCCCTATGTTCATAGCAGCACAATTTACCATAGCTAAAATTTGGAAACAGCTTAAGTGCCCATCAGCAGATGAGTGGATTAAAAAACTGTGGTACTTCTACACAATGGAATACTACACTGCACTAAAAAGGAAGGAATTCCTACCATTTGCAACAACATGGATGGAACTGGAGAGCATTATGCTAAGCAAAATAAGCCAGTCAGAGAAAGATAAATTTCACATGATCTCACTCATTTGTGGAATATAATGAACAACATAAACTGGTGAACAAAAACAGATTCAGAGACAGAGAAGCAATGATCAGATCGTCAAACCTCAGAGGGAAGGTAGGGGAGGGTGGGGATAAGGGGGAGAGATCAACCAAAGGACTTGTATGCATGCATATAAGCCTAACCAATGGACACAGATACCAAGGGGTGAGGGCATGAGTTAAGGTTTAGGGGGATAGTGGGGGGATAAGGACACATATGTAATACCTTTATCAATAAAGAAAAAAATAATTAAAAAATGGTGAGTTGGAGCTAATAGTTCTTAACTAACTAGCCTTCCTTCAAATTAAAATTTGTTTCTCATATTTCTCCAGGAAATAATCAACCCTTTCTCTACATTTTTACCCGTAGGGCCCTCATGTTCCATTCATTTATAGTTTCAATAATTCATTCATCAAGTATTTTTTGAATACATATTATAAGTTGAACTGAAGAAAGTACTGAAAATCTATTAATAAGCAACATAGAAACCCTGCACTTAGAGAATTCTAAATTCAGTCACATACAAAAGTTTAACATTTATACGTCAACTGAAATGGCAATTGAATATCTAGAATGCAACTTGTTTGTAACCCATTAACTCACATTTAAACCCACTCATTATAGAAATTAAAACTGTCATAAATTTCTTTTCAGCTAAAGGCAAAAGTATTTTAAAATTTTCAGAGTCTGCATTTTAATATTATAAGAAAGAAGGTGTCATATGTTCGAAAGAAAAGAAAGGACACTAATTAGTATTTATTGAGAATATACTATGTTCTAGAAATTGTGTTCAGCAGTATACATCAATTATTTCACCCATACGCCAATTCTATGAAGTAGATAATATTAATTCCTTTTTATAGACCCAGAAACTAAGTCTCGGTACATTTCAGAGGCTTACTTAGGTTCATTCACATTTGGATGCAGATGTATTTTGAACTCAGGACTGTTCAGCTTTAGCTCATGCTACTATTATCCACGCTAATGATTTTTTTGCCAGTCATTTCCTTATCTCTTTGGTGTTATGGGAGAAAAAGATGACATATAGAAGAAGTCAAAGGAAAAATTACCTGTTCTGTTGCTCTTATAGGTTTTATATGATTGGTTTTAATTATTCTGAATTCATTTACCTTTTGAATTTATTTCCTGAAGAAAGCACAATTGCTTCATAGATGTATGTTTGTCAAAGTATATTCGATGACATTATCATGATCAAAATAAATTAGATAATATAGTGGTGGTTTTGGAATAAAAAAACAGAGACCTGGAGGTGTCAAGAAAATCCATAAAAGCAGTAATTCTTACATTTGTTAACTTCCAAAATGTAAACAATTTGCAAAATGAGGTTTTCTATAGATTTCAAATTATGAAATCTATGTATGTTTCCTATAAGATGAGTACATTTTTACAGTGTTATTTCCTCACAAGTTCTGGAGGAGTATTTTAAAATAGTGAATATCTTAACTCCTTGATTTATGAAGAATTCGCTATTTAAACTTAAAAGCAATGAGTGAGAATTAATAACTAAAACCAGAGGAAAGAAGGGGTTCTATCTTTTGGAGGGGTAATCAAAATGAGCAAATGGTAAATTTCTCACTTCCCCCTAATCAGATGAACTTTCCATCACTGCAGGGAGTGAAAAGGCAGTAGATGCGTAATGATGGCAAAGGAACTGCATGTAGAATCACCTGATCTCCCTGTCCTTGATACGGCCAAAGAAAGTCTGGGTGTGAAGTAGACAGATAGTGTTCAATTTCTAAAATAAATTTAAAATGTAATTAAGATGTGTTTTAATTTATTTGAGGTAGATGTAGTTGTAGAGAAAGTATTTTTCAACTTAAATTATAATCATAAAAATGTATAGATATGTATCTATCTTTTCATAAGTTTCTATTTTATACAAAATGAAGATTAATAGTGGAAACAGTAATGGTAAGTGGACAGAAAATGTGAAATCTGATTTTTGGTATTTAAAAAATAAATTAGTGATTTTGGGCAAGTCACTTGAAACTAGCTCACCCATACCATCTGAAAATTAGAGAAAATGAATATATAATTTCTATGATTCCTTCAGTATTCAAAATTATTTGACTTTATTTAACCAAATTAATCCTTCTGCCTATTAGTGTGCTTATCCTTAGAAATAATGAAAAGATGTACAGAGCTTTTTATGAATCAGGTGAGAGAAAAACCAAGATAAAGCTAAGAATAATTTGGCACTGAAGTGGTATTTTCAAGGCGAATACCAACAGTAAAAATTACCATTATTAAACCTTTTATATGCTTCAGGCATTGATCCATGAAGCTTGCATACATTTCCCATGTAATTTTTATAAAAACATGTAAGTATATAATTTTATCTCAATTTCTTATTAAAAAATTGAAGGTTTGTGGAGGTAAAAGTTCTTATGTCACCCCAAAAATAAGTGATAGAAGCATGACTCAAATATTATTTTTAACAATAATTTTGAAATCTAGAAGGCTTTTTTAGAAAAATAAACTTGGTAAGACTTTAAAGGATTGAAGTGAAAAGGAAGACAGGGAAGAAGGGAGAGAGGAATTAGACTAATTTATATATTTTTATGTTTGCTTTAGTCCAAGCTATCATAAGACCCTACATAAACACACAGACACATAACCACACACACACAGAGTGGGGTAGCTTTACAGTTGTATGTGAAACACAGTTTATTCTTGTATTATTACTTATTAATTATTATATTATTTTCCATATGTGGTATAATTTACTAACAAATACTATACTGAGCTTGTGTTTCATTTTTAACAAAAGTGTGCCCACTAACGTTCCTTGAGTGCTCAGATATGTTATCTTGGGTGTTTGACTTTGCTTTGGAGTGTTTGCTGCCAATTATCAATTTGCCCAAGTAAATTTAGAACTACTCTTCCTATTCATTTTATAAATGTGATATCATGACATGAGCAAATATATGATTATGGCATTAAATGATTCTCAGATGAAGATAGAGTTATTTTGCAATTATATGTTAAGCTTTGAAATATTTTTGATAAAAATTTAAAAAAACTTAAATTATACCTAGTATTTTCTGGGAAACAGAACAATGCATGTTTTGACCAAATTCATAAAGGTTCATAAGTATGTATTCATATAAAAATATTTACATTTAGAGATGAACATGTACTGATTCTATTGAGACTATTGGGAGCATTAGATTACTTCCAACTGAGTTGTTGTACAGCAATTTCACAAATTTTGGTGATATAAATTATTTCATTCGATAGCTACGAAACAACAATGTATATTATTTCAGATGAATTATGTGTTAGTGAGAAAGGATCACACACATATGTGCGTGCACACATACACACACACACACACAGTAAGATTAGTGTACATCCTATATAATAAAAGGCTAATATGCAAATAGACCAAATGGCAGAACAACCAAACTGGTCGCAATGACGTGCACTGACCATGAGGGGGCGTGCGAGGAACATGGTGGGCATGGGCCGCGGCGGGATGGTGGAGCTGGTGAGTGGGGTCGCAAGACCAAGGTGGGGTTCCGGTTGCTATCATTGGGGCAAGCCTTTGGTGGTTACTGAAAATTCTTTGCTTTTACGCGCCATGGTCCTACCGGTGCTCGCACCCACTGCTGGTGCCAGAGCCGCCACTAGCACCTGCTGCTGGCACCTGGCGCTGGTTCCAATCACTCAGCACCATCAGCGGTGTGAGCAGCAGCTGCTGGCCCGATCACCCCTCAGGGCTTCTCCACCTCCCCCTGCTCCTTAGGAGCGATCAGGGCCGGCAGCCACTGCTTACACCCACTGAAGGTGCTGGCCCTGCTCACACCCACTGCTGGCACCAGGCCCAATAGCTTTGCACCATTAGCGGGTGCAAGCGGGGCCAGTCCCATTAGCATGGGGAGTGGTGGTGGTGGCAGGAATGGGGCTGCCAGCAGACAGGGGACTGGGGGCCATGACGGGAGGGGCCAGGCGAGGGTGCAGAGGATGGGCGGAGACCCACCCCTGTACCCACCACAGCCTCGAGGCCCACAGTTCCTTTCAAGGTGCACAAATTCATGCACTGGGCCCCTAGTTCTTAATATAATTACTTAATGACCTAAAGATACATAGGGCATACAGAGCAGCACATCTTGGTACATTATTCTTTGATCCCCAGAGTCCTTAATGGGTGGGAAATGGCTGCCAATTACACTGTTAGAACAAGATAGGGTCTTGCCAGATCTGAAGTGAAATTCATTTACAACACAGAGCTTACATAATTATTAAAGAAGAATGGGAAATGTTTATTATCTGAGGCCTGCCTTGTTCTTGAGCCAAATTCAGCATTAACAGGGTTACAGTATATCTGGGAAAGAAATCGGTATCCATGCCCAGAAGTTCATGGACAAAGTCTCTACCTAGAGCTTTTCAGCAAACCAAAAACCCTGTAATTCCTGACTCTAATTTAATAACCTTTGATCTGGATATTTATGGTAATGAATTGGTCCAAGACTATAACCATATATCTATATTGCTGAAAATATCTACTGACTTAACTGTCTCTTGGTATTTATTAATGTATTTATATTTTAATTGGAAATTTTAAAACATATAATAATATTAGTTAAAGTCAAGATTTATCAAGAGCTCAAATGTGCTTGAAAGTGTTACATAGCTTCAATTAGTATAAGAATATTGTGTTGTTTATGAGGTAGCTTCTATCATTTTATTGACAAGAAAAGTGAGACTTAGAGTTCTAGATGACATACTAGAAAGTGCTAAAGCAGAAAATAAAAAAAAAAGTTATAATAATACAAAGTTTCCACTCTTAAATATTGCCAAATACTGCCTCTCAGAAGCAGCATAAAAATCCGATTTTATCTAATCCCCTGGATCTTAATTTATTTGCTTCTGAATGTTAAGCTCTTTGCTTGCTCCAATCCTCATATTCAATGTCCTTTTCTTAGTTATGGTTTGCATAATACATGCTTATTCAAAAAGATCAAAAGTTAGCATAAGAATTTTACCATCCTTAATGTAGAATGCTCAAGTGTTTCAGGTAAGCTGGCCCTAATGGAAAATCACTGAACTATACTAAATTACATAAGCTGTTAAAACTGGCATTTTGACCAGCACACCAAGATAATGTATACAGTATGTGAAATTTCAAAGTGAGATCCCATATGCATAAATTACCAAGGACAATTATTGATAGTCAGTTTCTCAACTATTATGCCCCTCAACCCATTTAAGGACAGAAAGGGCTCTAAGAAACTTATAAGGGGTTGTCGTGAGTCTTAATCCCTTTCCCAATAAGAGGGTGGTGAAGGGAGCTTCAAATGCACCACTACAGAAGCTTCCAAAGTGCTTCTTAGAAAAATGGAAATCATAGACTGGTGCTTCACTCATACCTTGAAAAACAAAAGCAGCTTGTGGCAGCACAGGATATATGTGTATACCAGGAGAGGCCAGAGCTCCCAAAATAATTTGGAGAATGGAATATGCAAATTTTTCCTTTGTACTAGGTGTGGGTCCCCAGGTAGCTGGGAGCTAACAGAAATCCTACCCAAAAGGACCTCTGCCAGAAAGCAAGAGCGTTTCAGTAGGGCAGACTGTCAGATAAACAAAAGTGGAAGGAGAGCAAAAATACCCTGCTAGGTAAAAATGTACATTTGTCATAATACAAGGAGATTAGATGAACAATCTTTGAACTTCTGCCAGCTCCAGAAAGCACAAAATACAATTGAACTGATTCAAGAAAGACATTTCTTTTTTTCTTTCTTAATTTTTCTGTTTCCTTCCACCCCCCCCCCCATCTCATTCTTCAGGGATTTGATACTGACTCTGATGCGAGAGAAGAAAGTTTCTTTTATTGTTAGAGAAACCAACAAAGCTATGCCTTTTTGTATCCTGAAGCAGGATTGAGGTGGAATGGGGGTAGCAGTTGGGGGGAAGGGAGAATATTTAACATAAATCAATGCAAATGTTTTACGATCTTGGATTAAACCTTCTAATATTTTACTTAAGTTCATGTTTAAAACAATGATAGGACTGTTTATTATATAAAAGTTATGGGCCCTACAGAATATTTCATCTATGCATTAACTCCACTTTTATAATTCATTGAGTTTCATAAAGCATAAATAATAAAACTATGGGCCCTACCTGGTTTGGCTCAGTGAATAGACCGTTTGCCTTCGGACTGATGGGTCCTGGGTTCGATTCCAGCCAAGGGCACATTCCCAGGTTGCAGGCTCCATCCCCTGTAGGGAGTGTGCAGGAGGCAGCCGATCAATGATTCTCTCTCATCATTGATGTTTCTATCTCTCTCCCTCTCCCTTCCTCTCTGAAATATAAAAATATATTTTAAAATAATAATCCTATGTAATAAAAGGCTAATATGCAAATCAACTGAACCGTGGAACAACCAGTCGTTATGATGTGCACTGCCATCAGGGCCTGCCCCTTAATGCAGGACCTGCCCCTGGTGGTCAGTGCACTCCCACAGGGGAAGTGCAGTTCAGCCAGAAGCCGGGCTCATGGCTGGCAAGCGCAGCAGCATTGGGGGAACGGGCCTAAGCCAGCACTGGGACATCCCCCAAGGGCTCCTGGACTGTGAGAGGGTGCAGGCTGGGCTGAGGGACAGTCCCCCAAGTGCACAAAGTTTATGCACTGGGCCTCTAGTAATAATAATAATAAAGCCATGGATTGTTTGAAAGTCTCAACATTTGTAACTTCATGGTCACATTAAGGAGACTGACCATTGAAGTACTTCATGGATATTTTAAGGGTGCTCATTTAATTCAGTATAATAAATTTAAATAAATTAGGATCACTGTTGGGAATAAATATATTATTTTCATTCAGTACCCAAAATGCTGACCTTCTATCATTATTTAAAAATATTTTAGCATCTTCTCAAAATTTTAATAGTCATAAAACCACTTTAATCATCAGTACCTTATCAATGACATATAATTATTGTGAACTAAAATGCCACCAGGCTAATGAAAATATTTCAAGTTCTGATTTTCTCACAACATATAAACATGGTTGGAATCTAGCCAATAAGATCATATTTTGCTTGGCTGGATTAATCAGATAATGGACGTTTTTATTAGGGCTCTAATAATTGAAACAATAATTTACTTTCTCATTAAAATAATTAATTTGCATAATAATATAAACAAACTCCCTGAGATGTTTGTCTTCTTCAGAAGAAATTTTATTTCACAACATAAGAAGATCCCCCTCAGAAATAGCCAGTATTAACGCAGTTTAGTTCTTGCTGTTGCTGTTTGTTGTTTAGAGGTGGTTGGTAGGGAAAGAAAGACTTAAAAATCTAGGATGGTGATGATTACAATTTACCTTCAATTTTAAGGAAATATTTAAATCAATGTAATTATTTCATTTTCCTGTTTAATTGCATGTGTAAATTATAGAAAATGTATTAAGCATTTTCTGCTTCTGATAGATACTTTGCTTATGTTGTTCTATTCTTTACAACCCTGTGTAATTGATATTGTTATTCTTAATTTATAAGTAAAGCTACTAAAATTCAGAGTTGAAGAGCTGAAATATTAACAATATTAATATTTTATGCAAAGTCAAACAGCTTAGTACATAGCAGATGCAAGATTGGAATCAGTGTGTGTCCTAAATCCCACAAACAAAATATCCAGGGTTTATACTGCATAGCACTGTCCACCAAAATATATATTTTACAGACATGTTTAAATGAATCACACCCTAAGACCATTTTGCTGTAAAATTGTACTTTTAAGGACTATGCTGTTATCAGAGATTACCAGTGTTGCAAATTAACTCATATTTTCTTTTTTAGTAATTTTGAATTGCAAACATTTCTAACTATGACAGAAGGTGTTTTTTCCCATCACCGGCATGATAGCATATTCTACCCTGTTTTCTATGGGAAAACTAAGAAACAGTGAAAAATTAGTAACCTTGCCCACGGTGACAAAACAAGTGTGCCCTAGAGGCACGATTGAAACATATTCCCATTTTCCCAAAGATAGGACTAGGTCCTTTCCCCTAAAGATACAAAAATATAGCAGTGGTGCTTTTGCTATGTCAGCTCTAATTTGGGAGGTCTTGATCTTTGGTCATTTACAATCTTGGTTACATTCTTTATTGCCTTGGATGTTTTAAGTTCCACTTAATGTCTCAGAAGAGAACAACTCATAAAAAATAAAACAGCTTACTAACTCGTTCAAATAAATGCTTATTTATTTGTTTGTAGCATACTATTTAAACAAACTTGCTGTTTTGTTTATTTGGATGTGATATTGTTTAAATACACAGCTGCATTTGCTTTAATGTGGCATGCTTTAGATACACTGCCTGTCCAGGAAGAGTTATATTCTTGTAGATTTGAAGCCTCACACCTCATGGCACATTTAACAGCCTATAGAAACAGCATCCCACTCATGTGAGGTGTCAGATAGTAGCTCTTCCAGACAGTACAGTCTATGATTATTTCTTTCATATAACTTATTCATAATCTATTTAGCTCTGCCTTGTTAAAGAGGTCTCAGTTCTCTTGGAAACCAGTTTGCCATGAAAACAGGGCATCTTCATGTTTTCAGAATCTCTCAAATGGCATGGATACAGTTTGAGTGCATGCTTCTTAAAAACATAAATTATTTTCTTTCCAGACTAAATATTTTTAAAGAAAAATCTCCCTCTCGAAAGGAGCATTTCAATTGAATTATTGTTCCTACCCACCCATAAGGGGCGGGAAGAAGCGGAAGGGTTTAAGGTGAAAGTGGGATTTCTAGAGCGTACAAATCGGGGCTGTCAATGGGAAAGATTTCTCATCAAGAGCTATGGTCCCACTAGCATAACAACATAATTAGCTTTGGAGTTTTAGTAATTACCAACCAGATTCCCAAGGAAAACAATTGGGAAATTGCTGCTGTGTAATCACAAAGAAACTTGTAAAGTTTTCTGTTTAAATTTACTTCAGCTCATAAACAGAAATATTTGCCAAAGAGCTTATGATAAAGGACTAAGCTTGAAAAAAAAATAAATCTCTGATTTCAGAAATCTTTCAGAGGTTTTGCTGTCGAGCTTCAAGTCAACAATCCTGCATCTCAGTCGCCTCTCACCATTCGCAGCCACATTTGGAACACTGGGGCCATTAAGTTAAACAAACTCACTCCACTCAAACTCGTTCCTTCCCATGACTCATTTTGACATGTGCCTCTAGTCTGAGAGTCAATTTCCTGCCTCCTTTATCCTTGTTTTTCATAATTGCTACCTTAGGTTCAAACTTCAAGATATTTTATCCTGTATTCAGGAGTGGAGTAGAAAAAAATGCATATACACAGAGTTCGAACTTACTTAGTAGCTCTTACTTATTTTGTGACTGACCATGGTTAAATAACTTAACCTATTTTGACCTGAGTTTGCTTTTCAAATTTGAAGGTTCTATTCCCTGTTTTATAAAATGTATTCAATAAACCATGCTATATTGTTCATAATATTGATCAGTTCTAACTGTAATAAATTTACCCATGCTGTTTTCTCTCATAATACATATCTCTGACAAACCTATGCTTCTTCTAGTGAAAAGGAAATCCATCATATCCCCAGGCATGTTTCTCTTACCTTCTTCCTTGAACAGATCCTAAAACTCCTTGATAACACTATTTACTTCAAGTGGTTGCCTAAGAGCTCAAGGTCATAATTTGCACTGTGCTTCCAATTAACAGGATAAGGAGGAAAGTTTAGCACGGTCTTGTTCCTTTCTGAGATGGAAATGACCATTCTTAAACATCTTCATCAGAAAACAGTGAACTCTCTTCTTATCATTCTCTTTAGTTTCTTTTTATTATCATCAAAAAAATGTAGTGCACAATATTTTAGTCCACTTACATTAATCTTCATGCCTAAGGCACTCACTTATCCAACTGCCCAGAATGTTAGCTGCTGGTGACTCATGGCTGAGTTCCTTTCCAAGAGTGGCTCACGTCTGAAAAAAGCTTCCTCAGTCAAGGTCATACTCCTTCGAAAAACCCCATGTGCAATAAGTCGTTGTGATGTGAGTACTAAGGCCTGGTCCCTTAACTTTATTCAGGAAGACTCTAAAGGGGCATCCCAGCTTCATTATTCTACAGAGGATCAGTTGAGGCCACTTTTGCAACTACATCTCAGTTTACTACTCCTTCTACCCAGTCCTTTACTTTGCATCTTTGACAGATGTTATCACTTAGATTATGCCCCTAAACTGCCTCCCTCCCACACAAATACCAGAGTCTCTGAGTTTGTTTTCCAAGGAACCAGATTCATAATAGCTGGTACCAGAAGTGGTCCTAGGAAGTAAACTCTGAATGGGATCAGATCATTAGCTGGCTGGTTGGTAATGAGGATGTCATCTCTGGTATTAGTTGGAGCACTAATTGCCCTTAGTATACATCTGTGATGCAATGTTAGCAAGTTCACTAGTAAGTGAACTATGATGGGATACTAGAGGATGGAAATGCACTGATATGTACTGGTATATCAGAGTTGATAGAGAACTTTGAGGAAAAGAATAGATATGCATACAATGGAATCATTGATGCATTGGGAGGAAAAAGCACTGAAAGGCTTGATGTAATTGCTCACCAATACAAGGGTAGGTATAAAAAAGTCAGAGGGCTCCTTTCAGCTTTTAAAAAGATTCTCCCTCTTGCAGCTGGGGTTGGGGTCGGGGGTGCTGAAGATCAGTTTTCAGGACGTAAAGAACAGCAGAGCTCCAGAATTCTGAGTACTGGCATGTTTGTTATGCTAAGGTTAGGTCCTAGATTGGGAAAAAGTGAACCTTGAGACTTTGAATGCCGATGTCTGAGATAATGCAGTTGCAAACCATGAATCATTAGATTCTCTTGGACCTCTGCGGAAGTGTGTTTTATCCTCCTTGTGAAAGGCTAGAGCTTTCTGCACTTTCTTAAAAATAATTCAGAGGCCCCTGAATTGTAAGAATGCATGCCTCTTTCTCCCTCTTAAGGTCTACTGTCACTTCCCCTTCTGACAATCAGACTAACAAAGAGGGTCAAGTCACAATCATCAGGCCAGGGAAATATTGAGTCTTCTAAAGGAGAAGATTGCTGTATGCTGAGGGATCTGTAGAACCCAGCCAACATGTACTAGCAGAAACCAGTAGATAAACATGCAACAGGATCATCTGCATGCTGGATAAAGATAATAGAAGAGAAATTTAAATATGGAATATTAAATCAATCTAGGAACACTCCTGAGATATAAAATTTAACATCCTGGAAAGGACTGTTACATATCATCCTGGATGATGCTAATGAATACACTGCTTTGTTGCTTCTTGCATATTCCAAAAAGACAATGGACTTCCATTTAATGAGATAAAAATGCCAGAAATGTTGTTACAACAATGAATAGTTAATCAAAATTCTCAAAGAACTGGGCATGATAGAATAAATATGCAAATTAATGGTCAGAATCTCACTAGGTAACTGTTTTGCAATAGCACCATGAAGTTGCTACATTTATCAAAGCCATAAGGAAAGCTCTGATAATAAGAAGCACTGGAATTTTTTAAAATGATAATTGTCTCTGTAAGGAAAAATTGAAACACATGATGTGGTTTTAGACATAGCTTCCTAATAACAATGGAATGGTAGAATTTTAAAATACAAAAAGCCACTTGGTCATGCTTAACTATTGGAAGCAAGATAGGTGCAATTATTGTTTTGAATAGTAGGTCAGAGGAGAAGTCAGAAGGGCCTCACTTGCAGAGAGCTCTGGATATACTTAATAGAATATTGCATTTCTAAAGGGAAGATAGATGAGCGCTCAACAAGGTTTATTGATCCATCTATAGAACCTGAATAAATAAATGATTGATAATCAGAAGGCTGAAGGCAGCTGCTCCAATAAAGTCATGATCACTTGCCAAGTATCCAGACATGAACCAGCTCTCAGAAACCATTGATTGATGGGAAGGAAGGACCTGCATAAATATGGCAAGTGTATATAAAATAATTTTACCCTTTTTCTTTGTATTACATGGACTTTTACTCAGATACCTTACACTAGAGAAAGGGGCACCAAGACATTCTGAGGATTATTAGAACCAGGGTCTGAGCTGAGATTCATACTTGAAAATATAAGATATTATCATAGCAACTTTGACAGAATGGAGGAATATGGAAGCCTAGGAATAAATGGAGTCTAGGCTGAAGTCCAACTCTCATTAGGTTCATTAGGTCTAGGGGTCATTTTCCAGGTACCTGAGTATCCTATCTGATAAAGAGGGAATGTGCTAATTGACCCTCACTCCATCGCAAAGATGGAGGCACCCACAGCCAATAAGGAGGGGATATGCTAATTGACTGTCATGCCCTCAAAGATGGTGGCACCCATAACCACAAGATGGAGGCACCCAGGCCCTCAGCCCCCCAGCCGCCCAGGGCCGGTCCAAGGCACAAGCAAGCCTCAGATGGCAGCTTCCCAGCTGTCCAGAGCTGGCCTGAGGTGCAGGCAAGCCTCATATGGCAGCTGCCCAGGGCCGCCCGAGACTCAGGTAACCAGTGCCGAGGCTTGTGCTGCCGGCAGTGGCAGCAGCAGAGGTGTGATGAGGGTGCCGCCTTCCCCTGATCGCCAGGTCACCTCCTGCCCCTGAGGGCTCTCAGACTGTGAGAGGGGCCAGGCTAGGCTGAGGGACCCACCTCCAGTGCATGAATTTTCAAGTACCAGGCCTCTAGTATATTTATAATGAACCAATTTGGGGGTTGGTTGAACCTTCATATTGGTTCTTTGGCCTATGGAACAAAAACTATTATGGTGGGCAAGATGAATTAGAATCTCTTAAAACTGTTCTCCACTCCTGAACAAGATTTAATTTTTTTTTAAATGTCACTTCCCAGGAGAAGGATACAGAAGTAGTATTTATGTCCATTTAATTCACCAATCAGGCTTCTACAAAAATAAACTGGATCATGAAAAATGGTATCAGTCTATTCAACCCCAAACAAATAATAGACCCAATTGCAGCTGTTATGATGCCAGACATATTTACTAAATCATATTAAGACAACCTTAGGTGCCTGGTATATTGCTATTGATCTGAGAAATATACTCTTTTCCATATCTATCAAAATAGGGACCATAAGTAGTTCACATTTATATTGGAAAGGCAAGAAATATAGATTTCTGTTCTGGCTCCTAGGCCCTTACACTCTCTTAAAATGTAGTTCAAAAGGACTAAAATTATCTAGCTATTTTACAGAATGACATATTGGTCCACTATATTGAAGACATTATATTAGCCAATCCATATAATCAAAAAGGGGCAAGTACATTGGAGGTTTTTGATAAGAAACATGAGTTCCAGAAAGTGGTCTGCCATATCTGTGAAATTTTTAGAGGTCCAGTAATCTAGGATCTCCCAGGATATCCATTCCAAAGTAAAAGACAAATTATTACATCTCCCAATTCCCACTAATAAAGAGAAAGCACATCAACTGTTAGACCTTTCAGGGTATATAGAGGCAACATATTCTACCCTTGAGAATATTGCTCCAACACATTTACTGAAAGCCAAAGAAAGCCGCCAATTTGGGGGGCCAAAAGAGGAAATAATCTGGCAGTAGATTCATGCTATGAGACAAGCAGCCCTGTCACTTGGGTGTACATTGTGATAGTTCTGTGATAGTGTTTTACAGGTATCTGTGTAATGTGGACTTAATTACAAAGACCCAAAATAGAATTATAACTTAGAACTCTAGAATTCTGTAGCAAAATATTTTATCTACCCTGCCTCAGGCAGGAATAGAACTCCTGGTCATGGAGCATCAAATGGTTATCCAACCAGAGCTACTCATTTTCGGCCAAGTCATAAAAACTATGCCCAGAATCAGTTCATCATAAGATGGAAGTGGGGCATCAAGGATGAGACATGAGCAGAATTAGAAGTGTGCTGCACAAAAACGTAGCCCAAATCCCCATGTCACCCACTGATGTTGCTTGAGTGCCTCTCTATTGGCTCATACTTTGCAGTCCCAAGCTAACAGAGAAGGGAAAATACCAAGCTTAATTAATGGAAGAGTCAGCCTGATAGGTATGTGTAAGCCTAACATCTACTGCTGCTACACTCAGCTCCCACTCAGTGGTGGTCCTGAAAGGCAGTGGTGAGGGGCAAGCTTCCCAACTGGCAGAGTGTACTTGGTACACTAGCTCTTTAATTTGGATGGAAATAAAAGTGGTCATTTGGGCAGTGTCAAATGACACGGCAGGTTAGTCTGAGGCGTAGAAGATGAAAGATTGAAGATGAGAAAATCTACTTCAATGACTCCCTCGAAAGCAGTGTCAATTCAGGAAGCAATGGAGAAAATCTGAAATATCTAAAATCTACAGATAATTAGGTCAACAATAAGACCAACTTGAGAACTCCCTATTAAAGACCAAAAAAAAAAAAAAAAAAAAGGTAAAAATATTTAAATATTTTAGATGAGGTTAATGTAATCCTTCATGCACTCCTAGGGGAATTTTTCAATGACAAGGATCTTAGTTGGGGAAGCCATAAGGGCTATGACATAATAATATAGCTATGAATAAATAGTTTAGGACCCTAAATAAAGATAAAAAGAAGAGGAAATAAACTAATGGGAGTGGGGAGGAAGAAGGCCGAGTCCTAATAAATCAAGTATAAACCTGGATTAAATATTGAATTGATGGTTGCCTATTTTTGTCATAGATATTTCTTGTCAGAAAAGTGAGAAGTGACAGTCTTAAATAATTGATGCTTTGAGCACTTTATGTCTCTTATTACAGGGGTATATTGAGAAAGAATTTAAATAACTATATTAGGGAAACCAAAACCCTAGAGCAAAGGATCTTAAATCTACATTTGGTAGAAGACAAACTGAAGTATCCTAGAATTGAATAATTGTCAAGCCTTAGTTTGGAGTGCTTGAAGAATATTTGGCAGATAGATACTGGCAAATACCATGTTTGCATATGTGACAAGAGTTTCTATTTAGTTTAAGATTTTTAAAAATTTGCACTTAATGGAAAAAGTATATCCATCTGCTATAGGCTGAAATAGTGTATCCCCAAAAATCATATGTTGAGGTCCCAAACCCCAAGTCCTTCAGAATGTGACTGTATTTGGAGATATGGCTTTTAAAGAGGTAATTAAGGTTAAATGAAGTCAGTGGTTGGACCATAATCCAATCTGATTGGCATCTACATAAGAAGAAGAAACATGGGCAAACAAAGATATCAGGGATTCACACCCACAGGGAAAAGACTATGTGATGACACAGAAAGAGTGAAGCCACCTATACGCCAAGAATAGAGGGGTCATAAGATAAAGCATGCCAACACATTGGGCTTGGATTTCTAGCCTCGAGAACTATGAGAAAATAAATTTCTGTTGTTTAAGGCACCAGTCTAATTTTCTATGACAACCCTAGAAAATTAAAACAGATACTATCTATAGCTGCTGAAGGTGATTATACCAGTAATCTGAGTGAGATCCTTCTGACTGAGCTGAAGTCAATAAGAAATTGAGGGTGAACTAATCGACACATGCAACTCAATGTCTCAGGACTTCAGCATTTGTGAGGAAAGAAACTGTGGAGCATTCTTAATTATATTAGACTAGAGGCCCGGTGCACGAAATTCGTGCACGGGGGCGGGGGGGTGTCCCTCAGCCCAGCCTACACCCTCTCCAATCTGGGACCCCTCGAGGGATGTCTGACTGCCCGTTTAGGCACTATCCAGTGGGATCGGGCCTAAACGGGCAGTCGGACATCCTTCTCACAATCCAGGACTGCTGGCTCCCAACTGCTCGCCTGCCTGCCAGCCTGATCACCTCCTTAACCACTCCCATGCCAGCCTGATTGATGTCTAACTGCTCCCCTGCCAGCCTGTTGGCCCCCAACTTACCTCCTCTGCCGGCCTGGTCACCCCTAACTGCCCTCCCCTGCAGGGTTGATTGCCTCCAACTGCCCTCCCTCGCAGGCCTGATGCCTCCCAACTGCCCTCCCCTGCTCGCCATCTTGTGGTGGCCAACTTGTGTCCACATGGGGGCAGGATCTTTGACAACATGGGGGCAGCTATATTGTGTGTTGGAGTGGATGGTCAATCTGCATATTACTCTTTTATTAGATAGGATAGAGGCCTGGTGCATGGGTGGGGGCCAGCTTGTTTGCCCTGGTATCCCAGATCAGGGTGGGGGTTCCCTTGGGGCATGGGGCGGCCTGAGCGAGGGGCCTGTGGTGGTTTGCAGGCCAGCCACGCCCCCTGGCGACCCAAGCAGAGGCCCTGGTATCTGGAATTTATTTACCTTCTACAATTGAAACTTTGTATCCTGAAGCGTAGCCAAGCCTCCTGCTTGCTCCGTGGCCAGCAGCCATTTCTGTTTGGATTTGTTTACCTTCTATAATTGAAACTTTGTAGCCTTGAGTGGAGGCTTAGGCTCACCAGGGCAGGGGAAAGCTTGGCTTCTTCTTGGAAACTCAAGCCTCCCTCCTACTTTCTCCGTGGCTATAGCCATCTTGGTTGGGTTAATTTGCATACTCGCTCTGATTGGTTAGTGGGCGTGGTTTGTGGTGTAGCGGAGTTAGGTCAATTTGCATATTACTCTTTTATTAGGTAGGATATGGAGATATGTGATTCTCATTTGATTACATCTAGTGAGCTGTTGAGTAGCATGCGTAAGTTTAATTTGAGATAGGGACTAGAATGGTATTTTCTCAAACTTCTCCAATGCAGTTAAATAACATGATTAAGGCCTATTTCAAAGACTTCTGCTAAGACCTGAACTACCCATATATCTGGGCACAGGAGGACACAAGAAAACCAATTACTATTATGAGAATAGTCTTCAGGTATGGAAGGACTCTCATGATGTGCTCTCTCATGTCTTCCCCAAAGGAAGGCATCCCAATCCTGAATAATTATAGAATTGGTGCCTTAGGACATTGGGTTAAGAATTTTAAGATAGGGGGATATTTGGAAGATAACAACTTAACTATAATAGGAATCGTTTATTTTTGTAAACCTGCTTTTCAACATATTCCTTCGGAGGTGTGTGGGGGGGTGGTGGAATTATATACTTGTCATATTCCAGGTTCTCCATTAGACCATGGTCACTTAGAGTGGGCTCATTCCATATACTTAGCGTTTATCATAGACCTTCTGCTTCCTGATATTTGTAGAAAATATTGTAGGAAAGGTTAATGCCTAAGAGGTTACCTGTCTCTCCATCTCTTTGTCTCTTCTCTCAAGCTCTTACCTCTTCTCTCCCTCTCTCTCCCTCTCTCTCTCTCTCTCTCTCTCTCTCTCTCTCTCTCTCTCTCTATTTTTGCACTTGCTCTCTCTCTATCTCACATGGCTTGCTCTTTGTCTCACTATATCTAGCTACCTAAGTATCCATCTTTTTCAGTGATGATAAAAGAAGATGCAAAAAGATATATCTTCTTGCATTAGACTAGTGATTCTGGATATGATAACAAAAAATGGCCATAGTCATCTTAAAGAAATTAGTGAAATAAAAGAAGTGAGTTGATCTACTGATTATGACAATATAACAATGACAGAAACTGGAAGTATTGATAATATTCTGAGATGAAAATCCTTTTATTGTTTACCCTGAGTTAACATTTTCTTGCAACTAAAAGATATCAACTGATATGCCTAATATACCATTGAATCAACTCTTCTTTTCCTCTACAATTTGGCTAATTTGAAAATATACCATTTTCTAGAAGAACCACTTCCTTTGCAATTGTTTCTCTTTCATAATTAATCCCTCAAATAAGAATTTATTTTTGAAAAAGAATTTATTTTCACAAAATAGCTGAACATGTAGAGGCAATTATCCATGAAGATGTTCATTTCAGAATTATTTATAATAATTTATAATTAGAAATAACTTAAATGTCTAGCAATACAGAAGGCATTAAAAAATATGCTACATCCACACACTAAATAGTAAGAAGCCATTAAAAAGATAGTTATGGCCTGGCCATTGTGGCTCAGTGGTTGAGAGTTGACCTATGAACCAGAAGGTTCATATCCCAGTCAGGGAGATGCCTCGGTTGCAGGCTTGATCCTCAGTGGGGGGCATGCAGAAGGCAGCCAATCAATGATTCTCTCTCATCATTGATGCTTCTATCTCTCTTTCCCTCTCTATTCCTCTCTGAAATCAACAAAAATATGTTTTTAAAAAAGGATAGTTATGAAAATCCATTGATGTAGAAAAATATCCAAGCTTATTTGTTTTGTGTAAAGGGAGGGGGAGAAGGAGAATTCAGCAAATTTCTGAGCATCAGCAAAATAATCTTGCATTTATAAAAATTTCATGGATATATTTAATATATATATGCATGTGAATAATAATAATACCAAGAATAATGGCTACTTATATTTATTAAATATTTACCTAGAGCTAGGTGCTCTGGAGAGTGCTTTACATATATACTATAGCAATTAATCCACACCCAAAATAAAGTACATATTATTATTTTCTTTTATAGATGAGTAATGTTAAATTCAGGGAGTAAATAATTTTACTACCTAGCCTTTAAGATATAAGATCACTGTTCAAATCCAGGTCTCTATAACAGCACATTCTGTTATAATACACTAGTGTTCCAGTTGCAGGAAAAATCCTGCAATAGGATTTCCTGCTGCACTCTACCCCGCCTCCGCTCCGCCCTTGTCGCCTGCTCCCCTCCCCCCCCCCCCCGGCTTGCTTGCTTCTTCGAAGCTTTACTCCCTTCTGCAGCTCTTGGCTTCTTTCCAGGATGCTGTCTTGATATGCAAATTAGCGCCATCTTTGTTGGGATAATTTGCATACTCGTCCTGATTGGCTGGTGGGCGTGGCTTGGCTGGTGGGCGTGGCTTAGGTGTAGGGAAGGTGCGGTCAATTTGCATATTTGTCTATTATTAGATTAGATTTTAACATTTATATCATAACATATGTATTATTTTATACCATTTATATTACTTTATACATAATGTAATATAATTAATATAATATAATACAATATAATTAATATAATATAATCCTATATAATAAAGAGGTAATATGCAAATGGTCGTTATGCTTTGAAGCATAATGACCGATCAGCAGGAGGGCAGGGCAGCAAGCTATGAGCAGTGGAGAGCTACAGGAGGGCAGGGCAGCGAGCTACTTGCAGTGGAGAGCTATGAGCAGCAGTGGGCCAGGTGGCCAGCTGAGGCAAGCGTCAGCAAGCTACTCACGCACATGTTTGTGCGCAGGGCCACTAATATGATATGATATAATATGATATGATATAGATCTGAAAAAATTATCTCCAAAAGGATAATAATAATTACCTTTGGGAAGGGGAATTAGTTTTCTTAATCACACCCCCCTGTATTATTAAATTTTTTACAGCCAACATATATTGTCTTAAATAAAAAAGAAAATTAATTAAATGCATAAAGCATGCATGCATAAATTATAATAAACATTTACCATAAAGTGACTTTTCTGTCCCTTTTGCACAGGGTGTCAAAGGAATTCCTTGTAGTTCCAGATCTACCACTTAACTCTATAACTTTAACAAGTCATTGAACCTCTTAATATGCTCATATGCAAAGTAGATATAATCTTACTTAGCTTTCTTCCTTCAAAGAGTTGTCATAAAGATTTAATAAGGTATAATAAGGTAGTGGAGATCAAAGAGCTTGGGAAGTTTTCAAGCATGCTAAACTCTGCCCAAGTATTATTTTTTATTTTCTTCATATTCAAACATATTTTAAATGCATAATGTAGTTTTAAAATTTTGAGTGTGTTGAACATCAGAATATAACTATGTCATTGTTTCCTAATCCAGATAATGAGATAATATTGACCTTATAAAGCATTGTGTCAATATGTTGATATAGCTCATATAAAGCATCTTCACCCTACATTCTGACACAAAGTAGGGCCCATATAGGGTGTGTGTGTGTGTGTGTGTGTGTGTGTGTGTGTGTGTGTGTGTATGTGTTTTAAATTAAAAAGTCCTAGTGGAAAAGTAAGCTTCCCTCTGGAATTCTCTTCTAATATAAACACACATTCTTGCTCAAAGGAACAATAACTGGAACAATAAATGTGCAATCTGGTTCCCTAAGGAAAAGGAAATCCACATTTAAGAGCTTTCATCACAGGCTTTAATACACTATCTAGTTTGTCAGAGGGAATATATTTATTAGCATAATAAAAGAGTACCAGGAAGTTGCATAATAGTAACTGATTGTCTGCCCTTCCTTCTTTCTTGGAAATAAAAGTGTCACTCAAGTTCATGAACACACATGAGACCCTTTCCTCCTGTTGTTTATAATTTTTTTCACTGTTCTTCTGCTGGCAATCTATAAAGAAATTGTTTTGGAAGAGGAGGAAGCTCACTGTGGTTGACTGGGCTAATTTTTTAGTGTTCTTTTGATACTGGAGTGACCATGTAACCTGCTGAGTATTCTCCTCCATCCCTTGTTTATATCTTTAGATTTTTAATCAAAAATCTTCAGCTGGGAAAATAGATTATGAAATCCAATGGAAAAAAACCCTAATAGTTATTTCCTGTAGAAATAATAAATATTTCTTCATTACAATCATCCTCATCCAAGATCATTTATTATGCATTTACATGCTGAACTTGCGTGATAGAAAATGCTTCCTTATTTTTTTCTTTTTCTTGGACTTCCTGTGCCTTAACCAGTAACTGAACTGCTGAGTGAGCACAGGACTAGGGAAAGCTATGAACAAGAGGGTTCCAAACAATATTATTCTCTGAACATTTCTGATGCCCTTTTATGTTATTCATATCTCCCTTTCCTGTGTCCCAGAGATCAGCTCTCTATGTCCTGAGAGATAATCTGATAAACTAAACTCTAATAGTGAACTAATGGCTGTCAATGGGTAATGTTACTCTTTCCAGGGAATTTATGTTCCTTTTAACTAGGTCATTTGAAAACAAAATTTTAGTCTAAAGGAGTAATTATGATGCTAATTGCAAGTTCCCACAGCAGATCTGTAATGGATTATGATTGAGGAATTGATGAATAAAAGACTTAATAGGAGGTAGGGTTCTTCTTTCCTCTCTAAATATAACTATGACATTCTCAAGGATATGAACCAAACATTTATCTACAAGAGTCTGTGACCAAGGAAAGACAGTCTGGAAAACTGGAGGCACTAATAACTGCTTAGCAACAGATCAAACCTATCAAACAGTATAGGACATCAAAATGGCTAGTGACCAAATCAGGAAATATTGAGTCAACCATGATATCCATAGGGCATGGACAAGGGCAAAGTTTCCAGATCTCCTCATCTAGAAAAGTAGAGAACTCAGATGCATGGATGAAAAGAGGTATTTAAGTCACATGGGTAGTGGTCTGGGCAGAAGCCTAGAGAAGATGAGGCAGAGATGATTTTAAGATGTGGGTATGGGTTAAATTGACAAGAAATAAAGAGAGAGCTGAGAAAGAGCATTTGGAATAACAGCGTTAATATAAACATTGAATAAGAGACTTGCATACATTTATTTGGGGGCCTTAGCTTGCTATTCAGTGACTTGAATAGCAACCATTTTTACTGCCCACAAACTTCTCAAGTGAACAAAGTCAATTTTGTTGGCCTCAGTCTTTCTTCTTGTTGCCTATTATGTCCTGCTTTTCTTCTTCCCTCAACTGGTAGTATCTGGAATTCACCATAAGGTAAAATTTTTCATCAAAGATAAGTGGGTTACTCATCCAAAATAAATTTGCATGTTATCAGTGGTGAGGCCTTAATCTCATGCTCTTATTATTATTTCCAGGCATATGTGTTTATGTAAGAGAGAGCATCCCCAAATTGAGGTTGTCCTGAGTACCCTGCCATGCATCTGAGTGCCTTTGGGGGCAGACTTGAGCTCCCTCAAGAAACAGGTTAATTTCCATGATGCTAAGAACTTCACATATTACACTTGAAGCCTTATTGGAATTCCCATGTTGTGTACTGGAAAAGGACTTGTCAAAAGAGATAATTAGATCCTGGCTAGGTAGGTGATTTGGTTAGATCCTCACCCCCATGTGCCAAAATTTTGGGTTCGATCCCCTGTCAGAGTACATATAAGAATCAACCAATGAATGCATAAATAAATGGAACAACAAATCAATGTTTCTCTTTCTCCTTCCCTTCATTTCTCTCTTAAAAATCAATAAATAAAAAAGAGAGCTAATTTATAAAATAAGTGATATTCCTTGGGAGTTATTTTTCCTTCTTAGCTGTGAATAGATTATGTTAAAAGTGCTAAAGGTGCGATCTGCATAGACTAACATACTGATATTATTTTTTTTAAAAAAAATATGTTTTTATTGATTTTCAGAGAGAGGAAGGGAGAGGGAGAGAGAGAGAGACATATCCATGATGAGAGAGAATCATCAATCAATCAGTTGCTTCCTGCACGCCCCTATGGGAATTGAGCCTGAAACCTGGGCATGTGCCCTGATCAGGAATCATACTGTGACCTCCTCATGTTGACACTCAATCACTGAGCCACACTGATATTCTAAACTAGTCAAGAGATTGAAAGGCAAGTCCTCATAAATATTCTGAGGTTTAGAGGCCTGTGCAGATTTTTCAGAATTTATATATTTACATTCTAATTTCTATTCTAACTTTTACCCAATGGGACAAGTGTTAAATCTTCTTTTCCCTGATTGGTACCTTGGCAAATTTATATATCTCTACAATCCCTGAAAGTTGTAGAACTTGATTGATTAGATTTTTAAAAAGCATCCAGATGCATCATTATAGCATGGATGTCCTTTTCAGCATATGGCATGGAACCCCAAATTGCTTTCATTAACTCTCACTCCTGTGGACTAAAAATCAAAAATAGATTTTGTTATTTCTCTTTGATACCTTTCATAACACCCGAGTCTGAGTTTCAACAAGTTAGTTCTAGCAAAAATAGTAAGGTTTTGTTCTGGGTCCCACCAACCATGGAAGATAAAACAACTGTGGGAGGAATATGTCATATGAATATGTTATGTTCCCAAAAGAAAATGGGAATATTTAGTTTATGGAAAAGAACTGATCATTCATTGTATTCTTATGAAGTATGTCAAGTGGATAAGGAAATAGCAATTAATGGAAGAAACCATTAGGAGATAAATTTTAGCTCAATATAAAGACTAACTGTCTAAAATGATTGTCCCAGTTGTTCTAGATGGCATAAACTTCCTCAGAGAGTAGAAAGCTTTCTGCCACTGGAATATTTGAATGATTGCAAACTAGCTTCAAACACCACATGGGGTTAGTAAAAGATGTGCAACCTACAAATTTTGTCATTAGTGGGTTTTCCAATTTCTCTTCTCCATGAATTTTTTGTCTTCTCCATTTAGTGTTTCTTTTTTCTCCCAAACCTTTTGATGTCTATGTCATCATCATGTGCTCTAGGAATGTACACTCAAAATAAAGAACCAGTGACTTACTATGTTACCTGTCTCAGAAGTTTTTGCAATTCTAAAGAATATAGCCAGAAGAGGATAATGCTTAACTGCTAAATGAAATGAATTGCTAACAGTAAAAATTAGAAAGTAATGTAGACAAAATAAGAAGGATTTTTTTTTGCAAAAGATCCTTTCCCATGTCCCTTCACAGAAAATATAATTGTGATTATTTCTTTGCATAAACATGAAACAAAACTAAAAATACATCTAACAAAATTTTACTCTTTGTGAAGCATTTTAAAGTGTTAATTTAAAATCAAATAAGTCAATTCTAGTTTAACAATATTAAAATAGATAAACTGAGATTATCAGAAAAATGGTTAGCAAGTTTGAGTGAAGTATGCTAAGCTAGAGAAAAATGTGAGCCAGAAGCTGAAACAATCTAGGTCCTCATTCTGACTTTCACATTAATGTTCACATTATACAAATCACTTAACTTCCCTGGAACTCTGTTATCCAACCTTTATACTGAGAGAGTTGACATACATAATCACTAAGGCCCCTTTCAGCCCCAAATCACATGTTCTAAGAATGCCAAAGCCAGCAGTTAAGAATGCATCTCCTCTTCTGAACCGTTAGCCAGTTGTGGCCACTAACGGAGTTATCCTGCATTGTGGGAAATAGACCCACCCAGAACCAGGTCACATACTTGAATATTTATATAAGCGAAATCTGTTTCTATGACATGATCAATGATCACAAAAGGGTGGACAGAAATTATGTCCACTTGAAAGGTCTCAGCCCCTATATAATTATCTGTTCCTTGAAACTACTCCAAAGCTAATGGCCCAGCAAGCCTGCGGTCCCTGCCTCTGCAGTCAGGGGTATGTTACAGTCTGCTAAGAGCCCTGCATCTGCTCACACAGAGGCATGTCATTAGCATTTTGATTCCTGCTTTGACAGCCTTTTATTTGCCTTCATTTGAGTCTTTTAAAACAAGACCTGCAACCCACTGACTATGCAAACATGCCCTACCTATTTGTATGTGTTTTAATCCCAAACTTATTAATGAATCACATGCTTCATGAAACAAAACAAATTATAAGCAACAACTGGAGGAGTATTACTGAACCAGTATGCTAAGCACAATGACTTGAAATGATTATAGATTCCCTCCTCTCTTCCCCATGGATTTATCATGCAATGGTAAAGTAATGAGAAAAATTCCATGATGCACAACTTCTTATTTAAGTCAGAATATAACATCCATATACAATATATGGGTGTGGCTGTCTTCCAATAAAACTTTATTTACAAAAACAAGCAGTGGGCCATATTTAATGCTTAGGCTATAGTTTACTCACTCTTGTAGTAGAGTGTACTTCATTAGGTATATGTTATATTTTGGTAAAGTTAGAGCAGAAGAGTATTTGAGTGACAAAACCAGATATATAAAAATGATTGATTTTTCAAAGCCAGATTCTATAACACTGTAATTAGCAAGTCCATTGCTTGCAAGCCACTCCTGTCTCCAGAAATTAAGTGATGCATAAAGCAAATTTATCAAGTCATGGAATCCAAAGAAAATGTCTGTGAGTTAAAAGAAAAGAAAGGAAACATATTATCAGCATAATCAAAAGATCTGTAGAATTTTGTGTTTGACATTTCAATTTATATAATGGAAGCGGGAAGCAACATTTATGTAATTATCCAAAACTGTATTCAAGAGTGTTGTCTATTATAATGTAAGGTCACCTTAGCCTCCATTTCTCCAATGCACAGTATACAATGTTTAAACATGTACATATATGTTTGGTGCCCAAGAAAGCAAGGGCACGTTCTAATAATACATATTCCAGTGCATAGGGAACTCATGTGAACTGCCAGTCTATAAGAATGCAATGGTGGTGCTGTAAACAAATGATTGACTGCTTCCGTGATGAAAGTGTTGGACCAGTAGGATGGGAGGAGAGAGAGGAGGCCAAATTGAATAGTAAGAAGAGTACAAAAGAAGAGGGCAGAGATTAGAGTTCTATTGCAAGGTAACATATATTAAAGATATGATGTCAAGATATCTTTTTTTTATTTTTAAGCTGATAAATGTGCTCCAGGTGACATATTTCTGGTGACAAAGAATCAGATATTTTTGGTTTACTGTTTGGCTTCTCAGGATCTCTGCATTGTTTCTCCTTCTAGGGAAAATATGTTCTCAAGGTCTACCTCACAGAGACCTTGGGCGCAAGGTTGTTAGTTTTCAAATAACAGTGGAATTTTCCAATATTAGAATACTTCGTATTGATAAGACTGTACCAAGAAATTACCTAACCAGCAGTATTTCCTACTTAGTATGGTCTTGAAGGCTATCTTTGGGATTAAAATTTCGACTACTGAATGTTTTTGCAACTCTTTTCTCTCCTTTGTGGTCTTTACTAATAGAAGAGTGGTTCCCTGATGCTGGCTGCCTGCCAGGGTCATTAATGTGCCACTCCAGTTTCTCCAAAGGCCTTGCTGATTCTGCCTCATCCCTCAAAGCCTCACTTACTGAAGTGCTATCAACATCAACTCAAGGGAAGAGATATAGGGTAGATTGTTTGGTTACAGTTGCATAAAAACATGTTTAAATAAGCAGACTGAAATTCTATTCCTTTCTATGGATGCTGAGTGGAGAAACCTTTGAGCAAATCACTTAAACCTTTTGCATACTAGATTTTTTCCCCTATAAAATAAAAATTGCTTTGCCCACTTATGGCTTCAAAAATCATAGATATAGCTTTTAAATCCTTTGAAAAAAGTACACCCTACACACACACATACACACACACTCACATATATGTGCATATATATATATAATGAGTTTGGGTCAAAAAAAATAAAATATTACGCCCTGACTGAATAGCTCGGTTGGTTAGAGCATCATCCTGATGTGCTAAGGTTGGGGGTTCGATCCCTGGTCAGTACAAATACACGAATAAACCTCTCTAAATGAAATATCTTTATTAAATCCTCTCTTCTCTTCTGCCTGACATGCATGGGCTCCATTTTCTTACTAGACTCTGGCTGATATGGTACTCCCTTGCCTCAGTAACACACTTATAGTTAATATCACATTCTCCTCAGTCATGATGGCTAATTTAGCTGGTGAATTTCAGGTGAGTTCTAGTTTAAAATTGCAAGAGGCTATATGCTCCTAGATATTACAGCAGATTGTGTGTGTTGGTGGATATGTATATTTTTGAAGACATGCTCAAGTGATTCTGATAACCTCTAATTGGCACATGCCTTATTCTAACGCGCAACATTCTTTGAATTTGATGATATTTTAGGTCTTAAGATATTTTACTTGGAATTTTCCAGAGAAGCCGTGCCACCTTGAAGGGGAGAGCTTCTGTGACTGGGAGCCCAGCCTCACCTCCATCAGGGGTGTCCTCAGACACCACCCAGGACCCTACAGCCACACTGGCCAGGGACCTGCTGCCTTAGCTGCGAACCCACGAACACTGAGACTCCAGCCTCCCTGGCCGTGGGCTCCTGAAAAGTTTGTCTGGAGGAAGACAAAATAGCAGCCGAATAGGCAGACATGTCCTGTGCCTTCTCATGGAGCAGATTGAACAAGCATGTCAAACTCGTGGATGTGGCCCCGCTGGCCACGACTTTGACATGCTTGAGATAGAAGAAACAACTAAATAGAATAACACATATTTGGAATTGGTGAATTAAACACAGCTGGTGAGACAATCCATGGCCAGAAAGGACAGAGGATGCCTGGAGAATGGTAGGATCGAGGATCTGGGCTGGAGAGAGAGACACCTGATTAGCAGGATGAGAGGGTCAGAAGGAAACTGTGCTGCACCAAGTCCGAGTCCTTTGGGGACACACATAACACTCGACTGTGGAAGGGGGTCCAAAGTGCTGCTGGTAGCCGGGGAATCTAGATCAGAGTCCACAGCCATGGGAGGCTGCACCCAGAAAGGCAGCCTGAAGATCTGCACTGGCTGCACAGTGGCATGGTTGCTCTGCCTTCATATTTTCCTTGCTTTTACTCGCTAAACCCAGTACATAGGATCTTTCAATTACAAACACTCACTGAGGCTGCAGTGCAGGTGGAGGTGCAGTTTTGTGGAAGCTGGGGAGCAAGACAGGGAAAGGTGACCAGGATCTCAGCTCTGGGACATTCTGATCCCTCCAACCTTAAACAGCCATTTTTCTCCTGAAGAGCCAGCCCCTTATAGCAGTACCAACAGGGGAACTAGCCACACCCAGCCTCGAGCTTAATTAATATTTGACAAAGGAGACAAGAGCATACAATGGCGTCAAGACAGTCCCTTCAATAAATGGTGCTGGGACAATTGGTCAGATACATGCAAAAAAAAAAAAAAATGAAACTAGACTACCAACTTACAACATACACAAAAATAAACTCAAAATGGTTAAAGGACTTAAATGTAAGATGGGGAACCATAAAAATATTAGAAGACTCCATAGGCAGCAAAATATCAGACATATGCCATAGCAATATCTTTATCGATACAGCTCCTAGGGCAATGGAAACTAAGGAGAAAATAAACAAATGGGACTATATCAAAATAAAAAAGCTTCTGCACAGCAAAAGAAAACATAATTTGATGAACAAGAATAGATCCAGAGAAAAATTGCGGGGGGGGAGGGGTGGTTAGAGAGCAACCAAAGGACTTATATGCATGCATATTAGCATAACAAATGGACACAGACACTGGGGCGGTGGGGGCTTTCCTGGTGTGGGAATGGCTTTTGGAGGGGGGTGTCAAGCAGGGTAAAAGGAGACATATGTAAAACTTTAGACAATAAATAAATAATTAAATGCAAAAAAAAAAAAAAAAGAAAGAAAAGAAAAGAAAGAAACCATCAACAAAGCAACAAGAAAGCCCCTGCATGGGAGAACATATTTGCCAATGCTATCTCAGATAAGTGTTTAATCTCCAAAATTTATAGGAAACTCATACAACTGAACAAAAGGAAGATAAACAATCCAATAAAAAAAATGGGCTAGTATTAACAAAACCTTGCAGACAATTTTGGAAAGAGGACATACAGAAGGCTGAAAGACATTTGAAAACATGCTCAAAGTTACTAATCATCTGAGAAATGCAAATCAAAACAACAGTGAGGTACTATGTCACACCTGTCAGAATGGCTGTCATCAACAAATCAACAAGTGCTGGCGAAGATGTGGAGAAAAAGGAACCCTCAGGCACTGCTGGTGGGAATGCAGACTGGTGCAGCCTCAGTGGAGAACAGTATGGATTTTCCTCAAAAAATTAAAAATGGAACTCCAATTCGACCCAGTAAATCCACTTATGGTAATATATCTCAAGAAACCAGAAACACCAATCAGAAAGGACATATGCACTCCTATATCCATAGCAGCACAATTTACAATAGCTAAGATTTGGAAACAGCCTAAGTGCCCATCAGCAGATGAGAGTGGACTAAAAAACTGTGTATATCTACACAATGGAATACTACACTGCTATCAAAAGGAAGGAGCTTTTACCATTTGCAAAGCATGGGTGGTCCTGGAGAGCATTATGCTAAGGGAAATAAGCCAGTCAGAGAAAGATAAATATCACATGATCTCACTCATATGTGGGATATAATGAACAACATATACTGATGAACAAAAATAGATCCAGAGACAAAGAAACACTGATAGACCATCCAACCTCAAAGAGAAGGCAAGGGATGGGGCGGAGGTAAGAGATCAACCAAAAGATTTGTATGCATACATATTAGCATGACCAATGGACACAAACACTGGGGCGATGGGGGCTTGTCCTGGGGAGTGGGAGTGCCCTGAGGGGGATCAGTCAGGGAAAAATGATACATATGTTATACTTCAAACAATTAAAAAAAAAGAAAGAAAAAATAAATATCAAGAGCAATAAATAAATAAATAAATGATTTATGCTAATATTTTTATACTTGCTGAGTATAAATAGCTTAGACCAAGTAAAACATTTAAACTCTACATTTAATAACTGAGAACATTAAAGCACAGGTAATTTAAATAATTAAGAGCAAAGTACTACTGTGCTAATAAAAAGTGAATTACAGAATCATCAGTAAATCCTTCAACTAGTTTTTTACATCTTAGTATGTATCTCAGCTCAGATATTTTTATGTACATATAGGTTTTTATTTTAGATAACATAACACTATTCATTAAAAAAAAAGAATTCTCCAGCCAGTGTGGCTCAGTGATTTAACCTGATCAACTTGATGTAATTGAATCAGCTAAATTTAATCCAATCAACTAATTTTTAATCTGATTGGCTTGTTTTAATTGGAACAACTAAATTTAATCTGATCCACTTGATTTAATTGGATCCACTAAATTGAATGTGATCAACTTGATTTAATTGGATCTGAAGGTCACACTTTGATTCCCAGTTAGGGCACATGCCCAGGTTGCAGGCTCAACCCCCCAGTAGAGGGCATGCAGGAGGCAGCCAACCAATGATTCTCTCCCTCTCCCTATCTCTCTTTAATAAATTAAGAATCCTATCTAATAAAGAGGGAATATGCTAATTGACCCTCACACCATCACAAAAGATTGTGCCCCACAGCCAATAACGAGGGAATATGCTAATTGACTGCCATGCCCTCAAAGATGGCAGCGCCCACAGCCACAAGATGGCGGCGCCCAGTCCCCTCAGCTCTGCGCGCCTGCCTCTGGAGTCCCCCAGTCCCCTCAGCCCCCCAGCTGCCCAGGGCCACCCGAGGCTCAGGTAACCAGGGCCGCCTGAGGCTTGTGCTGCCAGCAGTGGCCGTAGCAGAGGTGTGATGGGACATCCCCTTCCCCTGATCACTGGGTCGCCTCCCGCTCCTGAAAGCTCCCAGACTTTGAGAGGGGGCAGACTGGGCTGAGGGACCCTCCCCCTCCAGTGCATGCATTTTCATGCACCGGGCCTCTAGTATATATATAAGAATGTGTGCATATGAGAGATCAGACAACCTCTTGACTGGATATTAAAGTCACATCATCCATGAGGGTCAGATAGATATCAGATACCTCCAGGTGTGGTACCTTGAGAGGAACACAGTATCGCTTATATAGTATTCAAGCTGGGATGAAAATTTAACCATGAACAAACATCAGAAAGCCCCCAAAATGAGGAACTTTCTATTAAACACAAAAACAGGATTGTACCTTCAACAGTGTCATAAATGACAAAGAAAGGCTACAAAATATTCCAGATGAAAGGAGACTAAAGAGATGTGACAACTAAATGAAATACTATAACCACATGTGTTCCTATAGTAGAGGAAGAAAAATAAATGCTATAAAGAACATTATCAAGTCAATTGACAAAATTGGAATATGCATGGTATATTAGATAAAATATTGTATTGATGATAAATTACTGAAGTTGACATGTAAGAGAATATCCCTATTCTTAGCATTGAACTGTTTAAGAATAAAGGGGCATGATGTATGCAAAAAACAAAACAAAAAAAACCGGTATTTTATTTTACACTCGTAATGCCTCCTGCCTGTATGAGCATTCTTTAATTTTGACAAGCAATTATGTTTCCAATTTTTCCCTGAGAAGAAGAAAAAAAGCATAAGCAAGAAACACACACAGAGGCATGCAGTGCATCTCTGTGATAGGAAGGTTTGAATTATCTATTACTATTTTCAGATGCTTGCCACTGAGGTGAGAAAATCCACCTGCTGACCGAGTGAAGAATCAATATAGTCCTGACATAGGCTGAAAGGAGATAAGCAGCATGTAAAACTCTGCCTGTGAAATTCAGTGCTGAAAAAAAGCCTAGGGTTTGGCTCCGGGGTAGGCAGTGTGGGTAAAATATGACTTGAGCTAGCATTTCATCTATAGTTCAAAGAAGAGACCATTCCCAGAGTGAAACAAGGTTTCCATAACCCCAAAACATCTGGGCGGAGGAAGTGGCAGAAATCACATGATGTTTGGGAATTAGGCACACTAATAAAGCCCTGCAGAAAGATAATGGGCAAGATGGAAATGACTTTTTTTTTTTTCTTACCAAATAGAAGTTAGAAGCGAGCAAAGACGATAAGGTTTTGGAGACTTCCTGTCTGTATTTGATTCTAAATTGTACCATTTCCTGGGCCTCAGTTTTCACATCTGTAATAATAATAATAATAATAATAATAATAATAGTTTCCACTTGATGTATTGAGATAATTCAATGAAATAGTCTATATGAATTAGCACATAGTGTGTGCTCAATGAGAGTTAATTGGGGGCATTATTTTTAGCATTAAGAAACTTTTTATAATCTCCCTGAATACAACAGGGGGGACATTTGGTGGCATTAGAAGGAATGCATTGCTTTGTTGTACTAGATTTTTTGCCTTCTTGATTAGGATGGCACCCTTGTGTAAGCGAGTCTCTCATTCTGAAAATGATTTCAGGGCCACTCTTCCAGTATCTGCTGGGTGATAAAGTGGCTAAACTTTCAAAGGAATGCAACCTTGTTTTTTGTTGTGAACATTTGTTTATTCTCCAGCTTCCAATTCCCTTTCTTCAGGCAATTGTCCCAAATTTAGAAACAAGAGGGAAATTCACTTCTTCCACATTTTCAGGCCATGGGGTGTGAGTGAGTTTCCTTCAATTTCAGGAGCTTGTGAGACACACACTTAAGTCAATCAAAGCATCATATTCCCCTGAGCACAGTTGTTAAGATAGTACAACTTTCCTTATCCATTCTCCTGCTGGTGGGCATTTAGGTTGTTTCCAAATTTTCATAATGGATCCTAGCATCCCTTCTCCCATAAGCTTGTTGTATGAAATTAGATAAGCTAAGTCTCCAGTCTTAGCCTTCATTTTTCACCTATAATGTGAGAAGTTTGGGTTTAGATGATCTCCACGTTTCTATTCTATGCTCAAGCTCTATGTTCCATATTCTCTGAATACTGACCTGTCTCATTAAATAGGCAGTCCCTGTCAGTGTGATTCTGGTGGGCTGCCTCACCTTCCTGGCCTCTGTGAGTAACCTGTGGTCGGGGTGCTCAGAGAGGTGCTATGCAGAGCTTTGCTTGACTCCCCAGACTCCAGTATGCTCATAGTGTGGTCCATTTCCTCCAGCCACGTGCCTTCCCATTGCCCTGATGCACCGCGATAGCAACATCTGTGCTGCCTGCTGCAGACTTCACCTCAGGGAAATCTCCACCACGACAGAAAGACAGGCGTTACCTTGCAGAGCAATTTGCCTATTTGGGAAATGAGCATGTTCTTCCAAATAGGTTAGCGGAGCATTTTAGAATTGATTGCATGTTGGCTGTTCTCCAGGAAATTTTGTAAAGAAGCTGCAAGAGAACAGGTTCAAAAATATCTGACTCCCTTAACCTACCTATATAATACTATACTAAACTGTACTGTACTCTATTGTATGCTTGTTCCAAAGGCGTATGTTCTCTCTCTTCCACAAGCCATGCAAGTCAGCAAGGCCTTCTGACCTGATATCAAAACCTGTTTGAGAAAGAAGACAACTCACAAAGAACAACACTATGTAACAGGCAGAACAAAAAGTTTTGAAAAATAATTTACACTAAGAAACAGTAATATTAAATGATGATCCGAGACTCAGATTCAAGGAATGTTTCTTGAACATGTATGTGTGCCAAATATTTTCCTAATCGTTTTTGCATGTGCTACAGCATCCTGACAGCAACCCTGTGGGGTAGATTTAAAGAGGTTTTGTAGCTTCATTGTGTCATGACCCTGAAAGTCTCAGTCTGCTCTTAATCTTGAACTTCTGGTTATGCTCACTATTTTGTCAATAATGAGGAGAGACGGATATTCATATAGGATATTTATATTGCCTAATGTAGACAATATTAGAACTGCACCTTCTCGGAAGATGTGCTGATCAATTAAGTACCGTATAATAGTAATGAATATATCGTGAAGAAACAGAACTCTGAGTTTTTTTAATACAATATTGTTAAAGTATGTGAGTGATTGTCAATGTGTTTAGTCCTTTGCCTTCAGAGATTTGTAAATCCCTTTTTCTTGGGCATTAGCGGGCCTTCACCAGACAAATGAGTCAGATGGGCTCTCCAAACGAAAGTGAGCTGCCTTTTTTTTTCGAAAGTACTCACTGACTGCCTGATTACTAAATGTTACTTCAATGCACTAAAAGATACTTTGTTGGATTGAAATAGTTAATGATTCTGCTAATTGCCTAATTTACTCCTGGGGAACACTCTTTACTGGAGGAGCTGGCTGAATACAAAATAGCACATGCCAGATGCTTTGCCTCTCTTCACTGGAAACAGCCAGGGAGCTGCAGAGGCGGGATTCCCCCGTCCTCACTTACCCGGAGGGAATTAAAAGACACAGCAACACTCAGTCAGAGTCCCTGGATTTAAATCCACACAATACTGTTATTGTTTCTTTATCTGACTTTTGAAGGGAGAAAAGGAGCTACAGAAGAATAAATACACTTAAAAACAATGGAAGGTTAAAAGCAGAGCTTATTTTAATAGAATTTAATTGATAAAAATATTTTAAAAATGAATTGCAGATATTTTTGACTCATTAAAAATACAGCAGGAAACTTTTCATCTTTATTAGATACTTTAGGCTTATCATTTTAACACAAGACAAATATTGATGTATAAAATTATCTCATCGGATGCATTCAGCATATAATTTCTTCAAATGTCTGATTGCTCAAGAATGAAAATAATTTTCTTGGTTCTGTTCATTCTCATCCCACCAACATGCCCTTGGTCAATTATAATGTGCTGTATGCTCTGTTCTTTTAAGGAAAATATATTTAGGAAAGAAAAATAAGAAATCAAGCATTAAAATAAGCTTCTCATAAGTTTTATTTTGTTATGCAGGGTATGTGGGGACAAAAAGACATTTGTGAAATGTCAAGTTAAAAATTCTGACCCGAGTGTTGGATTAGATGATTACCAAAGCAACTAAAAGAGCATGGGACTTTATCACTGGGGCTACAGGGTCCCTATAAAATTGAAAGTCCTTTCTACACCAAAATAAAAACTTTGGGGCAAAAATAGAAAATTATATATATAGATAGTATAGAGCACACTGGGCAGATTGGTGAAGGAATGTGCAACCTGGTCATAGTAATAAAATTGAAGAAACTCATGGGCCAGCAGTTCAAGTGAGATTTGGACCAAGAACAAATAAATAAATAATATTTTGAGAAATACTTTTCTTTATAAGGTTGGAGAAAGACATATCAAAGTTTTATTGGTAGGGTAGGAAGAAAAATCTGAAAAATATATATTATTAAGGAAACTTAGGAAAGGAGAAATAAGCAACAGACAGTCCACAGTTGCAAGAACAGCAGGGATGAAAATGGATGAGAATACAGCAAGATCTTTGGTTTGATAATTGATAAATTAGTAGTGGGTTTTTAGAAAAATGATAGACATAGAGCTAAATAGAAAATAATTATCTCCATTTATGGGGATAAGTGGTGATAGAAAAAAAATAAAATTAAAATAAAGAAAATAATTAGTACTAGGTAATGAGGATATAAATTAGAGAATATATGACTTCTTTTAAGAATCAGACTCAGCTTGAAACGTTCACCTATTTTTTTAAAAAAAATCATTATTAATTTGCCAAATAAGCAAAAGGCACATGTCATAGTGTTTGATTTGAAAGGTATAAATGCTGCATTACAACCTAAAAGTACTTTGTTTCCATTGTTATTCCACCATGAATGGGAAAACTTTTCAGAACAATAAGCCCTTTGAAATCTGAGATACACCAGGTGGGTATGCACCCAGCATTTATTTGGAAATATCTATCACTGTGCTTGCACAGGGAATTATGCTGGATAGGCCAAAAATCTTCAAGAGCAACCATAATGCACATCACCCAGTCTCAGTGAGTAGGCAAATGCGTTAACGAACAAATGTCATATTTGATACCTGTTGCCTCCCACGTGTGCTAGACCATAATGGATCAATGAGAACCAACTTTTCATGCCATTGTTGCATTCAGAGGACACAGAATGGTTTAGTTACAGAAACTAAAATGGATGAAATGTTTGAAAGTATTTAATCCAATTCCTTATTGTACAATTAGAAAGTTAGGCTTCACAATATTGTGTGAATTGTCTGAGGTCACTTAGTGGTTTGTAGCAGAACTAGGAGCAGAACCCACATTTTATACTTTACATTTCAAGACCATCTGAAAACTGATCGTTTTGGCTGTGTTTTCTCTTTTGGCTCCTACAATCAAATCAATGTTGAAAAATCACAAGGTAGCTCAGCGGAAAGGTTCAGTGGTTGAGTGTCAACCTCTGAACCAGGAGCTCACGTTTCAATTCCTGGTCAGGGCACATGCCCGGGTGGTGGGAGGCAGCCGATCAATGATTCTCTGTCATCATTGATGTTTCTATCTCTCTCTCTACTTCTCCCTTACTCTCTGAAATCACTAAAAATACATATTTTTTAAATCACAAGTTAATAAATAACATGATATACACGTAGGGGTGAGAGAGGTGAGAATATGTTTAAAATGAAGGGGACTATAAAGTAGTTAAAGCACCGGGGAAATGTCACAATTACAAAACTGGCAACAGAAACAGGATTCATAAAGACCTAAAATTTTCAGCCCCTGCTTGGTGTGGCTCAGTTGGTTGGGTGTTGTCCCTTACACAAAAGGTCACCTATTGATTCCTGGTCAGGGCACATGCGCCAGTTGCAGCTGGATCCCCAGTAGGGGGCATGCAGGAGGCAGCTGATCAGTTTCTCTCTTATTGATGTTTCTATCTCTCCCTCTCCCTTCTTCTCTCTCTAAAATCAATAAAAACATACATATTTTTAAAATGACCTAAATTTTGCAAAACCATGCAAGTAAAAAAAATGGAAATTGAGAAATAATAAAATACTTAGAGGGAAAATAACAATGTGCATCTGTGTGCTTCTGTTGTGCACTCAGCATTTTTGTAGACATGTTAGAAGATTCATGAGAAACATATGTCATGGCTTCTTCTTTCAATGAGTAATTTTATCTACTAGAATGATTATAAAGTAATCATTGCATAGTATTTACCTAAGAAATATACTCTTATCTACTTTTTAGTGTTGGGAAGATAAATTTGGATAGTACAACAATGCCTGGCATATCATAGAAATTCAATAAATATTAGCTTTGAATATTTGGAAGGAATCCTAGGATCTGTGTGTAGTCCTTTTGCTCTGACCAATTGTTTAATTATGAGAAAGTCAGTTTTTTCAGTTTTCTTTTTCCTTTTGACAGAGAATACAAAAGTTTACTTTTAGTAAGTTCTAAAATGTTTTATTGTAATACTAGAGGCCCAGTGCACAAAATTTGTGCATGGGGGGCATGTCCCTCAGCCCAACCTGCACCGTCTCCAATCTGGGAGCCCTCAGGGGATGTCCTACTGTTGGCTTACGCCGCGGTCTGGACTCCTTCTGCAGGAGGTGACCAGGCTGATCAAGGGAAGGCACCACCTCCATCACCTTGCTGCTGCTGCCACTGCCAGCCGCTGCAGCCACCAAGGTGTTTTCATCAACACAGACTCCAGTCCCTTCACCACAAAAAAATTACAACTTTCTTTAGGCATTTTCAAGATGTCTATTTCATAGGATATAACAATTCTTTCTTTCTTTTTTTTTTTTTTTAATCCTCACCTGAGGATATTTTTCCATTGATTTTTAGAGAGCGTAGCAGAGAGAGGGAAAGACAGAGAGAAACATCAATGTGAGAGGGACACTTCAACTGGTTGCTTCCTGCATGAGCCCTGACCTGGCCCCAGCCAGGGAGGATCCTGCAACCTAGGTACATGCCCTTGACCAGAATCGAACCTGGACCCTGTGGTTGGCAGGCCGAGGCTCTATCCACTGAGCCAAACCAGCTAGGGCAGGATATGACATTTCTTAGCCCCTCCAGCAGCGGACCTTCATTTTTTTCTTCCAGGAATGAGGTGTAAAAACCCTAGATCACCTTCTTGGATTCTTATTATGCAAGTTACCAAGAACACTGTGAGTGGCATACAGGGAGCTTAGCCAATGAGCAGTCAGAAAGGTGTTTCCTCTGCAGCTCACGCACAGAGGCGGGACTGCTGGCGCGCCCCGGCTGGCAGGCCCTGTTCTCTGAGGGCCTGCACCGTCTGTGGCTTGCCTCACTGCACACGCACTTCCCTTCCACCCACCTGCACGCGCAGCCTCCTCCTGAGTGGTCATGACGTTACAGTGTCCTGGACAATTTGCATGTATGTGTGTGTGTGTATATATATGTGTGTGTGTTTATAGATATAGATATAGATATAGGTGATATAGATATAGATATAGATATAGATATAGATATAGATATAGATATAGATATAGATATAGATATAGATAGTTCCTATGTGTCTTTTCTCTTTTATCCTCTGTAGTGCACACATCTATCCTCATCTCTTTGCTCTTCCATAATGTAAGCTTACACCTAATTTATTAACTTTACGTATTTTTTTCAGTTGTCAGTGTTACTTATGTCAATATAATGAATACAGATTCTACAACATACCTGACAGGTAATATACCGTTAATAATTTTGTATTGAACTGAATTATTTTCTAAGAGTGATGTGTAAAGGGATCAGAGACTGTGTTGTTTAAATTTGTTTGGGCACTGGGCTGTAATACACAAATATTAACACATCACAATTATAATATATTTAAAGTTTAACTTAATTTCACAGAAAGAACAACTGTAAATTAAAGCATATCAGGAACTTTGAATACAATGTATTACTTTATATTTCATTGCCCACTTTGTTATCAGCTTTATTGCCAGAGGTAAAAAACCACACAGATGATATAACAATATATTTCAAGTTTTGAAAAAAATGCCTTCATTTTACTTAGCTGATCCTTTCCTTTACATCACCCTCTGTTCTTCTGAAATGAAGAGAATGTAATTCCGCAAGTTTGGCCTGAATAGGGAAGACTCAGATGGAAGTGCTATTCTGGACACACCCTGGGAAGTGTCTATCCTGTCACTCCTATGTGACCTTCAGGATTATAACCCTCTCATTACTGAGCTAACCTACTGCTGCCAGCATTCTCCTCTTTATTCTCCCCAACAGTGATCCACTAAGAATATGGGAATTCTTTGATATCTTTCTGATGCAAAATAGCATTATAAAAGAAATTTGTTTCTTATAAGGTTTGCCAGTCACTATGTCATTCTTCATGCCAAGAACTATATTAGTTAATACAATGCAAAAATAATGCATTCAAAGAATTTATCCTTTAAAACCATGTTATAAACCTTTTATAAAGTAAAACTCTTAATGATGATCTTCATGTAGACATTTTGTTGTTCCCACATCCAGTTTGCATAAAGCAGAACCAACAGGCACTGACTTTTGGACATTTTATTTCCTTAGTGACCTTAGTATGATGGTAGTCAGGGCGCATGTGAGACTTTTGTGTTGTAAAAATATAGGTGCTTCTACCAGCTCCTCTTCATTAGAAGACTTATTTTTCTGTTGAATTTACTGATTCAGTGACTTCAAAACAAGATCTTCCTAATTCAAGTCTGAAGAATTATGCTTATACTCAGATAATATATGCATATTTATCGACCAGAACCATATTGAAAGTGCTACAGTATAATAGAGGATTTGGCTTAGAGAAAGGTGGTATTTTTAGAATGTCTCACTTCTACTGGGCTGTTACTCATCTGACTTAGTTTGTTTCCCTGATTAATACTAAAAATTGTTCTGGGTCATGTTTGGTGTGGAAAAAAATAAGAAGTAATTAGGTATTAAAAGATGGATAAACAAATTAGCCCTATTAATTAGCATTGATACTACTTTTGTGTCATAAATAATAGTCAAATCTCTTGAGGGGAAATAAACATTGTCTAAGAAATAGGATAGCCGTGCTAATTTACTGCCATTTAAAAAAATCTTCAGCCACTAAGCAGGTTTTGTTAGTGCTGTATACAGGTAATTAAAATACTTAACTAGAAAAAAAACTCTCAATGTGAGTGGTTAGCTCACTTTAGTTAAAAAGTCAAGTTCATCGGGATAGGTACCTTAATAGAAAACGAAGCAATGTTCTATTCTAGTTACTGATGAAACAAAATGTACCTTGAATGGTAACTATGTCCGTGCTGATAATCATGCCTTTTGGGTGTGTATTTTTTTCTCTATAGATTAAGGCAATGAGTTTAAGCTAGAAAGTAAGAACATATAAGCTGATCCTCCACATGACTTCAACAAGTAAAATGGATGCTGGCATGGGTGGCTGAGGTGGTTACTATAAGTCTACACCTGGAATGCATGACCTGAAAGAAATATAGATTGTAGATGTTGATTCCCAAAGAGATCACTCATGTTAGTTAGAAGAAACTAGGATTTAAATATACAGTCAAATGAGATCCCCATCCTAAAGGATGTAAAAAGCATAAGCTCCACTCTCCAGATACTAGCCTGGACCCACAAAGCTAAAATGAAAGACAGTACATGAAATCCCAAAATCCTATTCTATAAGAGTTGATAGTGAAAAATGTATTATTCATTCATTTACCAAAAAATTTTTGAGTGTCTCTTACGACTCAAACACTGTGGTAGAAGCTGGAGCTACAGAGAGTCTAATATGTATATCTTGTATATCTTGTCCCCAGACAGATCATAGGCTAAGAGACAATTAAAATAGATTATTATAAGACAATGCGGTAAGAAATACTATCTTTATAGAATACCGTGTTAGCTCAATAATAATTAAGACTTACTGAGCACTTACTATGCACTGATCTAAGGGCCTTGCATAAGTTAACTTACTTAACCTTATAAGAATCCTATAAAGTAGATACTGTCATTATCATTCTAATTAAGAGATGAAAAAACTGATGTATACCCAGGTTTACATAGCAAATAATTGATATACTTTGGCCTTGAATGACTAAGGACAGTTCTAAGGCCTACTTGGATCACAGCACTCAGCCATCTTATACAAAAGGGTTTACCCGAATCAGAATTTAAGAACAAGAAGTTCAGTCAGGATTGTCTTCTTTCTGGAGAAAATGTCTTCCTGATCCAAGCATTAAAAACACATTCAGTATTTACTAGTAAGGCGTTAAAGGTGAAGGGAGTGCACAAGGTGAGCATGCCAGAGAGAGGAGAAAGCATCAGCAAAGTCAAAAGAGAAGCATGGTGTATCCTGGAAACCAAATGCATCCCAGTGTTATTGAGCACAAAGACAGGGACTAGGAAATAAGAAACAAGGCTGGTTTACTGCTGAAGAAGATTGGGCAGAAAAATGATATAAGTGGTTCTATCAACATATCACTACTTAACCTACCATTGGTGCTGGCATACCGTCTAAAGAGCCTGAGGAACAAAATAAGTCAAGCGATTATATAGAGGTGTATTGTTGTTGTTGTTTTTTTGTTTAGTTTGGGTTTTAGCTTTTGTATTGAGTTGTAGTTCTTAAGATATTTGGGATGATAACACTTTATTAAATATATCATTTGCAAATATTTTCTCCTATCCTTGGTTTGCTTTTTAACATTATTTAGTGTTTCCTTTGCCGAAGCTTTTTATGTAATCCCATTTGCCTATTTTTGTTTTTGTTGCCTACGCTTTTGTTGTTATTTCTAAAAACAGTATTGCCAAGGCCAGTGTCAAGCAATAAGATATTTTCTTCTGGGAGTTTTACAGTTTCAGGTATTAAGTTTAAGTCTTTCATCTGTTTAGGGTTTATTTTTATGTATGGTGTAATATATGGGTCCAATTTCAATCTTCTTTTCTATGAGTATGTAGTTTCCCAACACCATTTATTGAAGAGACTGTCCTTTCCAATCTTTTTCCTATGAGTATCCAGTTTCCCAACATACATATATTGCATGTTCTTGGCATCCTTATTGAAAATCATTTGAATGTACATGAATGGTTTTATTTCTGAACTCTCTAGTATGTTCCATTGGTCTATATGTCTGTCTTTATACCAGCACAATACTGTTTTGATTATGTAGCTTTACAATATGTTGAAATCAGAATGTGTGATGCTTCCAGCTTTGTCTTTCTTGCTCAAAGAACCTCAATAAAGATGTTTCCAAGGAAGACATACAGATGCCCACCAGTCACATGAAAAGGTGCTCAACTTAACTAATTATCAGGGAAATGCAAAGAAAACCAAAATGAGATGTCACCTCACAACTGTTAAGATGGCTAATATAAAAGAAAAGTACTAGCGAGGATGTGGGAGTCAAAAGAACTCATATGCACTCTTGGTGAAATGTAAATTGGTACAGCCTCTATGGGAAATACTACAAAGGTTTATTTTATTTTTGAAATTAAAAATATAACTTCCATATGGCCCAGCAATCCCACTTCTGGTTGCAGATCCCCCCAAAATTGAAATCTGGATCTCAAAGACATATCTGCATAGCCATTCATTGCAGCTCTTTACATTAGCCAAGATGAAAACAAACTGAATGTCTGTCAATGTATGAATTGTTAAAGAAGATGTCATGCTTACATACAATTGAAATTATTTATCTTTAAAAAAGAAAAATTCCTATCATTTGCAAAGCATCGATGACCCAGAGGACACTATATTAAGTGAAATAAGCCAGACACAGAAGAACAGATGCTACATTATTGTAATTGTATGAAAAATTTAAAATAGTCTAATTCATAGAAACAGAGTAGAATGGTAGTTACCAGGGACTAAGGGGTGGGGATAGTAGAGAGGCAGTGGTCAATGGGTACAAAGTTTCAGTTATGCAAAATGAATAAGCCCTAGAGAGCTACTGTACAACACAACGCTTATAGCTAACAATAATACCATATTGCATACTTAAAAATTTGCTAAGTGGTAACTTTATAGTGGGTATTTTTATCATAAAAAATAAAAAAAATAAAGAGGGGGGAAGGAAACTTTTAGAGGAAATGGATATATTTATGGCAGAGATTAGAGGGATGGTTTCATGGGTGTGTTTACTTCCCTCCAAAGTCATTAAGTTGAATACATTAAATATGTACAGCTCTTTGTATGTCAGTCATATATCAAAGTGGTTTTTAACAAAAGGAAAGGGGAATATAAACATCAGTATCCAAGAACAGTCTGAACAAACCTGTGATCCTCCCTCTGCAGGCCCAGCCTATGAGGCAGCACCTGAGCTACAAACCATGTAGTTAGGATAGGCATTCCTACCATGAGTGCTATATCTTGTGTGATTTCCTAGCCATTATTCTTGTGGACTTAAATCTGCTTCTTAGATTTCAGCTAGGTTAATTTTGGTAAATTATTCTGCCTTTTTTATACTCATCTTGATCTATATATTTCAGAGAAGAAGGGAGAGGAGGGAGAGATAGAAACATCAATGATGAGAGAGAATCATCGATTGGCTGCCTCCTGCACGCCCCCCCCCCCCCCCTTACCAGGGATCAAGCCTGCCACGGGCATGTGCTCTGACTGGGAATCGAACTGTGACCTTCTGGTTCACAGGTCGATGCTCAACCACTGAGCCATGCCAGCTGGGCTCTTGCTTTCATTTTTAAGCAGACAGCAAACCTTTTGTAAATAATCTCTGAAGAATATGATACAAACCTCCATTGTATGTTAAGGATAGTTTTCACTTTATTTTCCCCTTTTAATGTACAACTTCATTTTAGGTTATAAATGAATTAAATTTTAGCCATTAAATGGGAATGGAGGCTGTGCATGCATCTCTTCTCTGATGCTTTTTGAGCGTTGGGACATATTTCCTTCTGAAGAAAAAAATACCCTTTTAGAAAAGACAATTCAATTGCTATAATAAAAAATGCATACCTTCAATAGTCTCTTTGTCCTGTTCAGACTTGAATTTGGCTTCAAAATTTCTCTGAGACCTGGATAACCTTCACTTGGTCACAGTTATATCTGAAACATAATTAAATGGGGCAATTTGAGCAAAAAGTAATATCAGTTTAGATAAGTTGTTGAAAGGTGATAGCCAAAATTCTATCCAACTCTATTCAAATATAACTCATCCTTTGAGGAATAATGGCTGGCATGAATTGAGCAAAAGCACTGAGCCAGGCACTGTGCTAGGCACTTTATTTTAATCCTCAAAAGAAAAGTGCAAAATAATTGTTATGAATTAATTTCTTTGCAGATCAGAAAATAAAAGCTATGAGAAATTAAATAGTTACTAAGTGATAGGTCTGTAAAACCCAAATCTAGAGTTATCTGAGTACAAATTCCTTATGTTTTCTTTCCTGATACTTGGATCAAATCCTAACATCTTAATATCTTCCTTGACTATATTGACCCATACCAATCTCTTTTGTCTGAAATCCTGCATGCTTATAGATCATGCAGTTCAATTCACTTGAGTTATATGGAGCATGTATTCTTTGCTCATGGCCTAATTATCTTACTTCATTCACATTTATGTACTTTGATTGATTGTTATTCAGGAAGGCCACAGATGGGTGCAGTGTTTCTGATTCTGTTCTGCAGATCATTTGCATCAGACTTAAACAACAATATACATTTTGAGCAATATATTTTGTTGCATCTAAATCTAAGGGTTCACTGGCCTAGTTAGTTAGGCCCAAGTCCTCAACCCAGATATAAACTCTTTATAAGGTAGAAGTTATGTCACTATTTTTGTGTTGGCTTTATGCCAAAGGCAATCCTAGGCATAAAATAGATACTTTGTATTGATTGAGAGAAAAGTGCCAGGCATTGTAGTATCAGTGCAGCTACTTTTGTACTGTATTTTTCCACATCCATAGCAAGGTGATTTGTGCTCAATTCAGTTTCTATATTAAAAAAAAATAATATGTGTCCATCTTTACCCTTGTTTTGGGAAGATTACAGAAGGCTTCTTAGAAGAGACACCCAAGTTGACTCTTAAAGAATGCATGAAAAAAATCTCAGCATAGAAAAGTGAAAGGATGTTCCAGGTAGGAGGATTGACATGATCAAACTACAGAGATGTGAAACAACACACTCAGTGAAGAGCTAGAAGAAATCCGTCATTATCAGGTTACTAGAGTCCCGGTGCATGAAATTCTTGCATGGGTGGGAGGGTGTCCCTCAGCCCAGCCTGCACCCTCTCCAATCTGGGACCCTGCCAGGGATGCCCTGTGGGATCGGGCCTAAACCAGCAGTCGGACATCCCTCTCACAATCCTGGACTGCTGACTCTTAACCAGTCATCTGCCTGCCTGCCTGATTGCCCCAACCACTCTGCCTGCCAGCTTGATAGCCCCCTAATTGCTCCCCTGCCAGCCTTATTGATGCCTAACCTCTCCCTAGCTGGCATGATCATCCCCAACTGCCCTCCCTTGCCAGCCTGATTGCCCCCAACTGCCTTCCCCTGTGGGGCTGAGGGGACTGGGGGACTCTGGCTAGATGAGGTGGGGCTCAGGGGACTGGGTGCCACCATCTTGTGGCTGTGGGTGCCGCCATCTTGTGAGGTCATGGCAGTCAATTACCATATTCCCTCTTTATTGGCTTTGGGCGCTGCCATCTTTGTGAGGGTGTGATGGTCAATTAGCATATTCCCTCTTTATTAGATAGGATGACTATAAGACACCTTGGGAGGGAGGTGGGGCTAGCAAATAAGGCTGAAGAGGTTCAAGGACCCTCACCTTGGCATTCACACTTAGGAACCCAGGCTTACACAGGAAGTTTCCATGCGCATAATTGTGTTAGTTTCCAAGCATGCTTTTATATGGAAAATCTACAGATCCAAAATCTCAACCACACCATTTACAAGACTACAGCTTCCCTTTCTTTGTCTTTTCCCCCACCCCTCAGAGGAGATTCTTCTTTTCTACCTTCATTAGTCAGGGTAGGCCACCAGAACAAATGATCCCAACATATTAACACTTTAACATGTGAAAAGTTTGCTTCTTGCTCATGTTATAGTTCTTTCTATGTGAGTTGGTATGGAGGTAGGAAGGATAGATGAATTTTGTTCCACAAAGCCATAGAGGTAACCTGGGTGGCTCACTCTGCACCATTCTACTCCTCAGGGTCTTTTCCATTTAGCTTACAGATGGGAACTGAGAGTAAGGATTGGTGAAAAATACTTTTTTTATAGACCAGGTCACTTCAGCAAACATTCCATTGGGCCATAACTTCATCACATGCCTAAATCTACCATAAAAGAGGATGGGAATGTAATATGAGTTCCAAGAAAGAAGAGAAGAACTTAGATGTTGGTAAGCTTGATATTACCAAATATCAAATCCTTGTTCATCCAACTCCAAGTTGATATGAAAAGATAATGACACCCTGAAAAATGCCTTGCAGAATTCTGGTTCCAAGTCTGACATGTAAAAAAGCTTGGAAGTTGTCATTCTCATCCTCACAACTAGAAAAAAAGCTGAGTAAAATGAAAATCACCAGCTCTTCTTAATTCACCAGAGAATTTTGGTCACAGGGCCAGCTGCCTCCCAGGAAATTGAGTAGACAGACAAGTACAGAGAATTGCAATTTAAGAGGAGCAGAAGCCCACTGCTAGAGTCAGTACTTGGAGGAACATTTAAACTATGATTGACTAAATAATGGAGTTTCATTCTGGATGAGCTTGAGAGTTACAGTCTCTGGGGTTCCATTCTTAGCAAGGCCCCAAGTTTCACCTTCGGGAGCCCCACAAGGCTCTCAGGTGAAGGCTGGAGAAAAGAAACCCTCTTGTTTCCAATAGCAGGAAGGAGACATTCGCTATTTTGAAATACAACCTGAGTATTCTGTCCTCCTAGGAAACTATTTTGCTAGAGCCTAAGCAACTTTTATTTTACCAGACCCAACCCAACCAGGTAGATGGCACATACCCAACTCCAGGCCCATTCAGTTTCCTCTCTCACCTAAGTATAAAAGTTAGTGAAGCCCTTGTGAGGGCCACAGCCCAGAGGCACAGGCTCAGGAAAGCCTGAGATCTGATCATAGAACTACAGAATGCTTCCCCTCTCCCCAAATCTTACTACCACAGGGGATTACCGCTGGAAGAACGTCAAGCCTTATTCTCTATTTAAAAAAGGAGTGTCTAGGAAAAGAGAAAAACAATAGTGGGGACAAAAACAAGGTCACCAAAGGAAATTTTAGCCCCTGACATTTGAAGCTACAGCAAATATTGAACATAGTGTAACTCCTACTCAGGTAAACATAAAAACCTTACTTGCCTCAGTTCCTTTTACCTAAAATATTATGTCTGGCCATCAACAAAAATATATAAATCATGCTAAAGGATAAAAACAATCTAAAGAGAGAAGTTAGCTCCAGAACTAGACTCAGATATGGTATTATCAGACCAGGAATTGGAAACAACTGTGATTCACAGTCTAAGGTGTCTAATGGAAAAAGTGGACAACATGCAGAAACAGGTGAATAACATAAGCAGGACGACCCACTGGTTGAGAACCGCTGCTGTAGAGCCTAAGACCATCGGAAAACACAGATATTTACATTACAATTCATTAAGAGTAGCAAAATTAGAGTTATGAAGTAGCAACGAAAATAATTTTATGGTTGGGGGTCACCACAACATGAGGAACTGTATTAAAGGGTCGCGGCATTAGAAAGGTTGAGAACCACTGGAACCATATCTCTTCTGTTTGCCCCGGAAAAGCCAAGGTAACTCCATACCAATCATCCCTTCGGGTTAATCCACCATCCACTCAAAAGTGCTTTTATTTTCACACAAATACAATCAGAAAATTTCACTTCTAGACTCCTCCTGACTCAAAAGAACAAACGGACTGTCACTCATTTCCTGATTCAATGAAATGGAGCTCCTGCTCTGTGCCAAGCACCATCCAGGCGTGCCAGTATTAGAGGTACAAATATTTGTCCCTGCATTCATTGAGATCACAGGCTAGAAAAACCTTGTGAATATTTGATGAGAAATAGTTAAGAAATTTTACTGTGAGCACTAGTTAGTTGATACTGAGAAACTAGATCAAGTATGAGAGAAGCAATAACCTATTAGCTACTATCTCCTCGGTGACAAGTGAGGTACGAGTAGGGAACAATTACTAAAGAACATAGACACATGGGAGAAAGCATAAGACTCATAAACTGACTGCCTTAGCAGTCTAACTACCCAGAGTATCTTATGATGTTTCTTCCTTTAAACACAATCTTTAACCCTCAGTTGATAAATCTTAACATTTTGGAGAGCCCCCAACTGACAAAAATTCCTCTTGAATATAATTAAGGACTTCCAAGAGTTTTGCCATGTGTGAGTTTCCAGGGCCTGTGTCACACTCTGGAACAATAATATTGTCTATGCTCTCAAAATAGTTTTGTGTTTTTTTGTTTTTGTTTGTTTGTTTGTTTTTGCACTATGTCAGCCATATGTGATTAACCATACAAAACAAATTGCTGTTAGATTTGCTCAATGCCATTTTGTTTTTATAGCATTCAGCCATAATTTCACATCTGATTGGTAATGATAACATTTATTGAGTAAAAGCAATGTGCCTGGCACACTTCTAAACATTTTACATAAATTTATCTTATACAATCTCTATGATAAATCCATGAAGTAGGATTTTATTTTAGGTAATGGGAAATGCAGTACAAAGAAGTTAAATAACTTGTACCACATCTTTCAATAGTCATATGGCTGAACTTCTAAGACTTTGCTCTTAATATTTATACCATTATTAGATATTAAACATTTCTGTTAAAGTCACATAAATTGCAACTGATGAGTTATAGGTACTCTTATTGAAAACTGTAAAGACTGACTTTTACACTACTTGCAAGCTAACGAAAGAGTCTGACACACTCTTACAGATGCTGTTTGGACAACACAAAACTTTTGGATCAGAGACAAAGAACAGTTTATTACTCATACAATAGCAGGAGCCTGAGGATCACCATTTTTACGCTGGTTCCCTCCTCATTAGTTGGTTGACAATGAGAAACTAGATCAAGGACCGATGGTGCCTGTATGTGCAATGGGTTGCATTTTAGGCCATAAACCCTGAGCGCAGGAAACTTGACTCTTTTAAAATGGGCAGGCTGAAAGCGTGCCGGCCTGTCTATGCTGTTCAGCAAGACACTGTATCGCCCAAGGTGTCCACTAGACACACATCTTTGAAAAGATAGTCTGGACAGAGGGCAGTCAGGGCCTCACTCACAAGTCCAGCAAAGATGCAAAACACCTACGAGGAATTTCCTCCCAACAGCTCCTATTCCTAAAACATGAACCTATTTCTTTTCTGTGATAACTCTATGTTCCCTGAAGGGAAATTCTGTGTGGAAGATAGTGCAATTTATCTCCTACTCCCCATTATTCCATTCTCTGTCCTAGGAACAAATGCCCTAGCTTTCAGAGGCTTCATGGATTTCCAAAACAAATATATTTTCAACTCCCTTGCAAGTAGATTTGACCATGTGATAAATATCTAGCTCATTACATTTCAATAGACATATAATTCAAATTGTGTATAGAATTTAAATTTTTCTCATAGCTGTATTTTTAAAAAGATAAAAAATGTGAGTATATTTAACCCAGTATATCCAAAATTTTATCAGTACAACATGAAATCAATATGAAAATAATAATGACATATTCAATATTGTTTTTTTCATTCTAAGTACTCAAAGTCCATTGTATTTTAAACCTACAACACATCTCAGCTTGATCTTGAGCTATAGTTCATGTCCTCAATAGCCACGTGTGGCTGGGTGCTATTGATTGGACAGCACACATCTGGCCAATAAGATTTGAGAGAAATGATGTGTGCAATTCCTGTGTTGTATTCTTAAAGGGAAGCAATGGCCTTTTCCTTGTCTCATTTATTCTGCTGCCTTGATGAGGTAATGTGAAAAAACCATTAGAAGCAACATAGGAAATGGCCGGATTTCAGAAAAGTGTAGCATATAAGCCATGATTTGCTTATTCTATCTACAGTTTTCAGAGAGAAGAATAAACTATATTGCTTAAGCAATTATTATGTTTTTATCTCTTATAGCAATTAAAACTATATATATATATATATAGTAATGTATATATTTATTGATTTCCGAGAGGGAGATAAATAGATAGAAGAATCAATAATAAGAGAAAATCAGTGATTGGCTACCTACTGCACTACCCCCACTGGGGATTAATCCTGCAAAAATTAATATGCCCTTACCAGGAATCGAACCATGACCTCCTGGTTCATAGATAGACACCCAACCACTGAACCACACCAGCTGGTCAAAACTACATTTTAACTAGTATGAATTAGAAGCTTAGTCATTTATGTATTCTCATGACCAAATGGAATGTAACCCTGCAAATGTTTACTGAGGGAATATGTGAGGGCACATCCATGATCCAAATCACAAGGTCATCTTACAAATGAATATATAGTGGCTGAGATTCACACTCAGAAGTGGATCCTGGGCAGGATCCATTTCTCATTAACATTATAGAAATGGACAGTTCAGCAATTGCTGTATACATTTAAATGTATTTTTAAAGACAACAATGTTATTAACCCTTTCCCAGATGCACAATTAACCCAGGATAGTGCTTTATCTCGTACTAGTCTATAAACATAAGCATTAATTATTTATATTAGTAAAATAAAATAATTGGGGCTGATATGGTTTAGAAAGATTTCTAGATGCACCAGGAATTCAGTTAGATCCTGGATGACTGGTAAGATTTAATTGAGTACATACATTCCCTGATATATTTATTCTTATTTAGAGTGTGATATTTTCTCGTAGCCCTATATTTTTTATTGTACATCAAAATATAGCTTGTTCTCTGTCTTGAAATAGCCCTAACCATTCTAACCATTGGTTTCTACCACTAGGTCCTTGTTTTACTTTATTATTACTCATCATAAAAGAAATGATGCATGAGCTATTTTATATATATATATATATATATATATATATATATATATATATCCATTGTAGGGAACTCAGGACACATAAAATTTTATTTAAAAAAAAAAACATGAAAAAATCACCTGTAGTATCACCACTCTAAAAAAGAAAATCACTATTGATGTTTTATCTATTGTCCTACTTGTAAAATTTAAAATTATATACATTTACATTATTTTTATTTCTTATTTTCATAATTTATTTTTTATATTTATGCAAACAATATTTGTCTAAATCTCTGACTCTCCTTGGGTTTTATTTCTAGAAAATTTACTCAATCAAATGTTCTCAAGGGTTTTGACACATATTGCTAAATATGTTGCCAGAAACACACATAAGTGAGAGAGAGCAAGAGAGAGACACTCAATTTCTCTGCTTGTTCACCAATTGGGTATCATTCCCTTTTAAATTATTTGTCAGTTAATTTTTATATTACACAAGTAATATAGATGTGTGAAAAAGTACAATGAGAGATAAGATAAAATATCTATTATCTCTACCTCCAGAAATAATACAGTTTAACAATACTACTACAATGCATACTACTACTTTCTATCTTGAAAGGTTATTGACCATAATGAACATATTTCCATGTGAAAAACTCATTTGATTTTATTATGTAAGTACATAATATTTTATTACATAGATGTCATAATGTATTTAATATATTTTGGAACATTTAATTCAAAATTTGTGCTATTGTATAAGTGTGCACACTAGACATGCTTGTATGAGTATTTTGTGCACACATTTAGACTAAATTTGAATAGTAGAATTATTAGATTGACAATTATAAGCCTCTTGAAATCTTTTGATAAATATTGCTAAAGTGTCTTTCAGAAAGGTAATATCAATTTGTGCTTCCAACAGCAATGAATGGGATCTTCTTTTTGCCCACACATATTTGATAGGCAAAATAGCATTGCATTGATTATTCAAGTTTATTGCTTTGATTAGTTACAATGTTGAATAAATTTATCTTATGTATTGAGTCTACGTTACATGATATATAGAAGCTGAGTCTCAAGAATCTGAATGATTTCAAAGTTTCTTAGACATTTCCTATGTACACAGAAGTTTAAAATATCTTCCCCAGAGAGTTTTAGGGCTCAGATCCATGCATTTTTACTTTATTTTCTATATTGAATGCATCATCATCTCAACAAATCAATGACTTCTGATATAATCCCTTACATTAAACGTCACATTGAACTTTTGAATTATCGTTTAAATTTAGAACATACAATAAAACGTGCTGGTTTTTGTGGTTTATCATCAACTTCAGTTTTGTTTTCCTGGTGCTCTCCTGTGACAAGAAGACATTCTACAAGAAAAAGTATATAAGTGCTTGAAATTAAGCAAACCACTTACCATTTGTCTGTGAATTAGTAAAAGGCACTTTGAAGTGTGCTCTCTTTTAAATAGTACTTTTATATAATGTCCTCTTTGTACCTAGAGAGACACTGGAGACTCAGACATACTTACATCCTAGAGAAGTATGACATATAAAGTGAATCTGGGATTCTACGGAAGTTGGGGTAATTGCTTTTCTGATGGTTTCTTGCTACTTAGAAGTAAATTTTAAAGTACTGTTTCCTAATTGCTATGAAGTCAGGATCAGAGGCCAGCACATGAAAAGCAATGAAAATTAGCAAAAGTGCAGTTTCATGCTGCTAAGTCAGGTGCAGGTGTGGTCCACTACGGAGCCTGCAGCTCCAGAGGGAAATTTAATTATGTCCTGTCAGTGAGTCTTCTTTTAACCTAATAGCTTTTATTCTCTCATACCATTTGTTACCATAAATGTCACATGCCAGCAAATTTGCACTGTAGAAATATCCCAAGAGATGTTGAAAGACGGGGGCTAAACTTCAAGGTTGTTGTTTTTAAAGACAGAATAAAGTGTTTGGACACTGTAACATGTGAGAGATATATAGAGAGTTTACATTTGGCCCAAGTCCATGGGGAGTGAAAGGCATTAGAATCAAAGAGCTCTTGTTGCTGTTTGTGAAAAGAGTTAGTCATTTCAAGCCAATTCCTCATGAACAGATGTCTAGACAACTGTTGCTGTGGTTACTGTTAACAAACAGGTTTTTGGGAAGTGAATCAAATCTATATGCAATATATAATCACTACATTATAAATACTTGCACAGAATCATGAGCATAAACTTAGTAATGCTGTATAGCATTTTGAGATTATAAAGGTGATTCTCAGTGTATTTGGAACAATGGAAACAGCTATGGTATTGAGAAATTTTTAGCAAGTCAAAGAAAGCTTTGAATCTATTTTCAGGACCAATGCATTTTAGATCTCTGAGAAAGAGTGTATCTTATTTAAAAAAAAAAACACATAAAATATATTTGGCAACTTTCTTTGACACTGTGTTCCACAATATTAAAAATTGGGTTAAGAAAATATTTTAAGTTGAATATGGATTCTTTCTCTATAGTGTAGGTTGTTTGTTTTTTATTTTCTTCTCATTATAGGGGGAATTATTAGTTATAAATACAGTGTGTCCCAATAAAATATATACACTATTTAACAACTGATAGCTCAATTTTGAAAATGAAATGTATTTTAATGAACACAGCCTTTATAATGATTCAAAGTGTGTGTATACATTTTGGGGACACCCTATATGTGTAGGCACTTTTAAGTAACCATTTTTTCCCTAAAAATTCTATGTTTAGATGATTTTCTAGTTTTTTATTAAATTTATTGGGGTGACACTGGTTTATAGAATCATATAGGAGTCAAGTGTAACCTAAGTGCTCTTCCCCATTAACTAGGGATAGAAGAGGATGATTGAAAACAAAACAGAACAAACTCAGGACTATGTAGTAGTCTTGTGGAATGTCAGGGCTTGGAAAGGGTACAGAAATTTCTCATTCAAAATAGATCTGACAATCAAAACCAAGACAGTGGGTAGAGCAAAAAAACAATAAGAAACCAAAATCCAAAAAAAACTGAACTACAACCTCACAAGATTTGCCAGTGGATGAAGCTAATACAACCTAGGTGTAACCCAAGGTGCCAAGTGGTATTACCCTTGTCTAAGTTATATTCATTCATGGAGATACAGTTCAATGGCTAGAAGTAATTGAAAGGCATCCCACTTTTTATAGTTAAAGGAGATCCAATGGAGAATTAGCTTAATACTTTTCAATATTACCTCTGCTCTCACCCCAAATTGTCTTTTGTCCCTGTAATGGTACAAAGATTTTCTATAAACTATACCCCCTGCCTTCTCTACAGCCAAAAAAACTATCTTTTTTCTTACTGCCTGTTTTATGATTATTTTATTATATAACTTACACACTTTCCTACTTCTGTTCCTCTCATTTCTACCACCCATAGCTGTGCCAACAGAGCCAGCAATCTGATTGTTATATTTTGTTATCAATCTCTTTCCCACTATCTCTCCTCTGCCTCTACCAATGTGTTTTATTCTGTGTTGTGAAAACCCCAAACTGAGTTCCCATAGGAAATCCTTTCTTAGAGTACTGTGCAAGGTAAGAAGCTGAGTGAGCAGACCTAATTATTTTAGGGAAATGGGGTAGAGAAGAGGAAAAGAGAATCAGTTATCCTGCCATTCTAGTATTGTGACAAGTTAACAGAGTCCAACATTTCCAACTAGGGCAACAAACATTTGTAAGCACATAGGGAAGGATTTGCCCAGAATGCAAATATTTCTGACAGTTTCTTTTATGAACCAATTTGTGTCTGGGGAGGTAAAGCACAAGGTTGACTGACACTAAAAAGTGAAAGTAGGTAAAATGTGCCACCTGAACAACACTGCAGAGCAACATATCCTGAATATATCCCCCAAACCATCAATACAATGAAACAGTATTGGGAGAAAGGAGGTTCGGTGGTCAGTTTTAAGAAACATAGTTGTCTCTTGATTACCCAGAATTGCATATTAAATGCTCTCAGAATTTCGCTGACATAAGAAAACCTACTTAATTTTGTTTGAGTGTCTCTCAAGCTAATGCATCAAGATTCTATCTTCTTGCAGGGTGCTTTTCTGTCAAACACACCAAATTGGGTTGCTTTTCTAAAGGCAAGTGAGTGCATATGCAAATGGATACCTGACTTATTTGAAAACATATGCTGACATCTGAGCTTTTTTATGACCTATTGCAGCTTCAAAAAAAAATGTTCATTCATTGTTCCAGTTCATCCCCCCTTGCTATCAAGTGATTTAATTATTGCAAATGAAATTGTAATTATTTTTAATGTAGAGATGTTTCTAGTCAGACCTTTAATGACTCTCCAACCAATAATGTTTGGCAAAGAGAAATGTTGTCAATCAAGCAGAACCATAAACATCTGTGTTTGTTTAAAATAAAGTTCCCTAATTAATTAAATATATACAGTGTGTTCCCCCAAATGTCTACACACTTTAATAGCGGATAGTTCACCTTTTATTTATTTATTTATTATTATTTTTTAAATATATTTTCTATTGATTTCTTACAGAGAGGAAGGGAGAGAGATAGTTAGAAACATCAATGAGAGAGAAACATTGATCAGCTGCCTCCTGCACATCCCCCACTGGGGATTTGCCCGCAACCAAGGTATGTGCCCTTGACCGGAATCGAACCCAGGACCCCTCACTCCGCAGGCTGACGCTCTATCCACTGAGCCAAACCAGCTCTGGCGATAGTTCACTTTTTAAAATGAAATGCATTTTAATTATACTAATTATAATTATTCAAAGCATGTCTAGACATTTCTGGGGACACCCTGTAGATGTCCCAGGAAAACTCCATGTTGCCGGACAGTCCTCTGTCTGGAAGAATGCCGAATCTTTAAGAAACCTTATGGACCAGCTGAAAAAGTCAGTCTCTCACTGTTAGAGGTTGCTTTGTTGTTGTTGTTTTGGAAATGCATGTTGTAACTTCTCACCTTCAGATTTTATAATAATTAACGCGATGTTTTCTATTGTCAAGGGAGAAAGAAAATATATTTTAAATGTGTGGGAGCAAGGGTTGTGAAAGGAAGGCTTCCTAAGGCGCAGAGTGTCAAAATTTCTGTTGTGCCAAACTCTGTCATCTTGAGTTTGTCTTGAAAAATACTTTTTTTTGGCCTCATTTTATAACAAGAACCTGATAAAACAATGGCAATGTAGTCTCTGTTGTTCACTAGTCTAAAAATAGTACACCAGCATGAATATTAGACATGATTAGACAATGCAGCATAATTATTTTGTCCTAGTCCCTTCCATGTAGATAATACATGGTAGTACCCATGTGTCTTCTCTTGAAATTATTCCAAAACTTTTTTATTACATCTAAAAATTTAAAAACTGAAATATTGAAATATAAAAAACTATACAAATATTTATATGATTATGTATGCAAATAGTTCTCTGAAAAAATAACTGGGACTTTTCTAAATAATCTGTTACTTTATAAGACAGTTACCCTTACATCATATTAATCTTTATAAGACAGCAATCAATTCCAAAGAAAGGAGAAATGACTATGGTGTAGAAATATTGACTACAGGCTTCATAACTCTCTTTCGAATAATATTATCAAATAGTTAAGATATTATACAGTGGTAATGATTTAAGCAGTTTTAATGGCCATCAAATGAGTAGGTTCTTTTAGATTGGAAAAATATATCCTTAAAGTTAGGATATGTGTGTCTTGACAATTCAATCTTATTTCACAGAGAGTAACTATGAAAGATAATTCATAAGCAAAATCAGTATCCTCCTGATTGTACATATGCATTTATCGATTTGTATTATATTCCTAACCAATAGGAAAACCTTACTGAATATCAAATAGATTTCTACTGTTACTTTCATTTTTTCCTTCAAAATATGGCACTATGTTATAAAAATAAACTAAATTGGAAAGAAACATCTGACATAGGGTAATGATTTGTAGTATAATTTTCCCCTGTTTTCATTGAGAAAATATGCAGATGGCAGCTCTTAGTTATGAATTAACTCTCATTTGATTTTATTAGTTAATCCCTCTAAAATGGGATGGAAAGTTGTGGCTCCACAGTGCAGGCAAATCTCCATAGTGACTAGTTTTAATGAGGATGTTTCTCTTTTATTCCTGGGGCATGTCACTGTCATGGACTTTTGACTGGCCTTACTAAATTTCTACCTGTGAAATTTGATTCAAAAATAATCATTAAACACAAGGTCACAGGAGGTAGAATATATTTTTTTATATATCTCACTGTCCCTGTTCTCAGAGTTCATACTCACCCTTATGAAATATTTCAGAGAAGAACAGCTCAGAATGACCCAATTGTAGCATCAGAGGCCACTTCTATAGCAATTAAGCACTTCTTTCTGCCAAAGATGGGTAATAAGCTGTAATCATAGTTGAACAAATTAGCCCTCTACTATGCTTATTCTGCTGCACTCAGATGACTCCATGTTTCTTATGTCTGGAAGCCCCAGCTGAGGCTACAGTCATAATCTTACTTGTTATTTGGGCTCAGAGTTTCTCATCTTCACCTCATCCAGCAGCATTGCCACTCCTCATGTAAGTGCACCTGAGGTAACCTTACTTCTCTAGGTAGTTTTTATTAGACCCTGACAAGTTTCAAATCCTCTTCTCAGCTGGGACAGTTCTCAACCTACACCTGTGGTTTAGGCCAATTCCCATTGCCAGAACCAATAATAAATTCAAGGGAAATTGAGTAATTTAAGGCACGCTGCATAAACACTCTCTACATGCCCTATTGGTACCTCACTAAAAAATGGGCTTCTCTTTTATTTCTATCAGTGTCATTGCACATATCATAGCCTACTTTTGGAAGCTAGATTTGAGACTTGTTCCCCTGTCAGTCTCATTCTTGGTGTCATACTTATTGCTTTGACCCTACTTGGTATAAATCTCTGTCTTGCTTTTCTCACTCACCCCAAGCCCACACACTAAAGTGTTATTTTCATGGTTAAGGCCCTGTTATAATCTGACAAACTGACCTGATGCTTGCTGAGTTACCTGCCTGGATTTCAATCCAGCTTGTTAGCTTTTTTCTTTTAATCCTTACCCTTCATTGATTTTTAGATAGAGGGGAAGAAGGAGGGAGGGAGGGAGGGGGAGGGAGGGAGGGAGAAACATCAAATGGCTGCCTCTGGCACATGCATCAACTAGGGATCAAATCCACAACCTAGGTATTTACCCTGATGGGGAATTAGACCCAAAACCTTTTGGTGTACAGTACAACTCTCCTACCTACTGAGCCATGTGGGCCAGGGCTCAGATTGTTAGCTTTTTATATCCTCTTTGCTCTTGTGTTTTACATATGTGTTAGAATAGACTTTCTCTCTTGATCTTGGATTCCTCTTCCAAGATCTTATAATGACTATACCTGCTAGACACTGTCTACTACTTGCTATATTTTGCTTCTGCCAAAATATGATTCTTTATGCATATTCTCAGATCCTTCCTCACCCAGTCCATGCATAGAGTTCCAGATTTTGTTGACGTTGGCATTGAATGACCGAAGTCAGAACAAGAGCTCTATAACCTAACTCAAAGTGAAGCATATAAAATTTAGAACGGGTTAAATTAAAATCATCCAACCAGAATGCTTTCCTTCACATTTTACTACAAACAGCACAATTGGTGATTGAAGTTTCATTACACAACTACAAATACCAGCTGCTTTCCTGTCAGAAACCAACCAAATATGCCAAGACAAATTGCAATTTGGGCTTTCCCATGACCACAGAATTATGTGATTGGAAAGGACCAAGTCCATTTGGCTATTTACCTGCACACTTGGATATTAATTAAGTAATTACTACAACCAATCTGCTTTTAATGTTTCCAAGAACAGAATTTCTACAAAGTTGGTAGCATGTTTGAAAGAAAGTAATTACTCTTAAAGTTAAAAATTCACCTTTATATAACAATGGTCCCCTCATTTCTGAAATGTTTGCTGACTTAGTGTTATATCACCTTTTGTAGGCATAACATATCTTCCTGATCCTCAGTCTTGAATACTTAGTGTCATTACTCTGATTTCTTCTCTTCTGGAGGTTGTAAGTTTGACATTTCTACTTTGAACCCTCCCTCCTCCCCTTATTTTTATTATAAATATCATTTCCCTATAAAATCCAACTTTGATGTGAAGGAGTAAATACACTTGAGGGAATTGGGTACTCTGCTTCCCCATCCCACTCTGTGCAATAGCAAGGATCATGTCAAAATAGAGTAGGTCTTATTTTCCTCCTATTATCTTCCAAGAAAAGTAAGACAGTGAGAGAGTAAATGTGAACATATGCTTATTACAGAGCTGATGCTATGATTTTGAAACTTAAAGAAATAAAAAAAAATGTTCAGGCTAGTTTAAGGGATGAATGCACAATAAATTCAGATTAAAGAATAAATTGGAGATAAAGCAGTGATGTTTACCAAACTCAGCTTATAAACAAGTGGCATTACGCAGAAATTGAAACCTACATTCTCAAAGCTATTGAAAACTTAACACCCAATAGGAAGCCTATGAAGGCATTTGGCTTTAACATGTAATCCTGAAGAAACCGTTTTTGCTGTGTCAATTGTGGGGTGGGGGAACTGCCTGGGGACATGTCAGAGGTCTTATTCTTTGAACTGCTATTTGGAGACAGCCCTTGGAAACTAAAATAAATCATCACCACAATAAACTAATTTTCTTGATTGAGTATCCAACCAGACTTCTGAGGCAAAAGTCAGTCACTTGTATTATTGCTGTTGCCATCTGTTTCACTATTTCTCAAAGCTGGAATGATTGTTGATTAATGTGCACTATGCAAATTTATCCACTTTACAAGTAGTGACCTACAATTACTCATGCAAAAGTATCTGATGAAGCAATGAGGCAGTAGATCAATGCCAATAAAGCACCATTAACGATATTGGCCAGCCTCGTGTTATAGAATAGGTAATGTTTTTTCAGCTACTGGGTTATATTAATCAAGTACAGCTACTCAATTATAAATAGTTGAATGATTCTTCTTTAAAAACATTTTTCTGATTTTTCATATAAAATTTCTGATGCAAGAAGGATGTATGACCTCTTTAGAAATTTATGCAAGTGATTTGCAATTACTAGGTAAAATTGCTATTTTCTGTTTCTGTTAACTCCCTAAATTTTCCCTTAAAGAATTTATAATTGTCCATGTATTTACTAGTTAAAATATAGACTTTGGAACTAAATTTTAAATTTTGCTTCTATGACGTACTGGCTCTGTAACCTTAGGCAAGTTATTTATCCTCTATACCTTGGTTATTGCATTTGCAAAATGAGAATGATAACTGTGTTCCCTACATTATAGGTTTGTTGTAAAAGTTAACTCACCCATAAGCAGCCCAGAAAAATATTGTGTGTGTGCATGTGTGTGTGATTGTGCATATTTGTATAGAAAAAAAAGAAAGTGAAAGAGCAAATAGGCAAATCTGTGTACAAGGCATGAGTCTTCTTTGTACTGCATTTTTTTGGAAATTGCCTTACATTTGAAATAACTTTTATATAAAATCAGAAAAAATATTTAGTAAAATTTACTTTGTTTTTTCAATCAAATTATTTAAATAATAATTTCAATGTGGCTATGAAATATTTATTTTCTTCCTTTTTACTTAAATGATTATGAATATTTTCAAAGAAAAATGATTTCTCGAAAAGTATTTTTTAAGATTTTAAAATTTAAGTGAATGTTTTTACTTTTTAAAATTATATTCAGCCCTAGCCATTTTGGCTCAGTGGATAGAATATCAGCCTGCAGATGGAAGTGTCCTGGGTTTAATTCGAGTCAAAGGCATGTACCGGGGTTGCAGACTTGATCCCTGGCCCTGGTCAGAATGCATGCGAGAGGAAACCAATCGATGGGTCTCTCTCACATCCATTTCCCTCTCTCTGTCTCGCCCTCTCCCTTCCATTCTCTCTAAAAATCAATGAAAAAATATCCTTGGGTGAAGATTAAAAAATAATTATAAATAATTATATTCACATTGTACACAATTCAAATGTACTCACAAATATTTAATCTTTCATATTATACAGTCAGGAGAACAAAAATCAATGAGAATCCTATATATTACTATATAAGTAGTGATTTGCTAAAATCAAGGCAAAAAGAAAGATAAATTTTACAGGATAACTTTGTAATGATTTCTGAATTATGTATGTCTTTATTACATATCCAAATATCAGTAGCTATTCAGTAGAAACCCATATTTATGACATATAGAATCATAAAATAAATTTGATCATCTTTGAAATCTTCTGACTTTCAATCACATTAAGCCTATGGAATATTTTAAAGCAATCAGTTATCTAAACATACTTTTAAAGATACAGGGAGGAGATAAAAGAATGACCACAGATAAGTGGGAAGAGATGAACAGAAAAATGAAGGTCTTTTATTTTACTTATGTCTACAGTGTTCCCACATTATTCTTAGGGTATACTTTCTAAGACCCCCAGTGAATGCCTGTAACCACGTACAGTACTGAACCCTACATATACTGATTTTTCCTATGCATACATACCTATTATAAAGTTTAATTTATAATTTGGCACATGAAGAGATTAAACACAGTAGCTAATAATAAAATAGAACAATTATAACAATACTAGAGGCCTGGTGCACGAATTCGTGCATGGGTGGGGTCCCTCGGCCTGGCGGGCTATTGAGGCCTATGGGGGGGGGCGGGGGGCATTGGGGACAGCTTGCTGGGGGGAGGAACTGTGGGAGGTTGGCTGTGGGAGCACACTGACTACCAGGGGGCAGCTCCTGCATTGAGCGTCTGCCCCCTGGTGGTCAGTGTATGTCATAGCAACTGGTCGAGCGATCTTTCCAGTCATTCCAGTTGTTCAGTTGTAACTGTCACTTAGGTATCAAATACAGCCTGGATACACTCACTGGATAAAGGGATGATTCACTTCCTGGGCCAGGATGGAGCAGAACCATGAGAGATTTCATTATGTCACTCAGAAATAATGTGCCAGCATCAATAGAATTTGTGGGTTTTATCATGAATGTAAAAGAAGATTTACCATTAAACTATGCAAAACTTTCACAGACTGCTTTAACTGTGTACCAATAGCAGCCATGGTGGGTGAGAAAATATTATGCTGTCGTGAAGGTTATCACCAGATCTTCAACCTATGGAGCAGATTCAGTGAATTATGTGACCAACTGTTGTACCAGATCAAGCTCTTCTTTGGTCGAACCCCGATAAACATGTCTTTGGGTGGGGTGAAAATAACAGGAGCGTCCTTCACAGTTGGTGCAGAAGTGGTGGCAGAATTTCTCCATAATCATGATTTGGATCTTATGACTTGTTTTTTAAAACATATGAATTACTTATTTCTGGGATTTTCCATCTAATCCTTTGGGACCATAGTTTATCATGAGTAACTGAATTTGTGGAAAGCAAAAACCATGAATAAAGGGGGACTGATGTATTAGACTAAAGGCATATGCAAATTAATAACTTGGCCACCAACTCTTAGATGACTTTCTAAGTAAGTATTCCATTTATCCAGCTAATTGAGTTCTTGCCTATCTGCTTTGGGTTGACTTTGAAATAGGGGGGGAAACTGTCTATCTCGTATGAGCAATAGCTCTATTTTAATCTGTTCTTTTTCACACTTTCTGTTTGAGTGTCATTTATTTTAAATGGTAATTAAAGAACGATTAGACATGTCGTTACCCCCACCACCACTCCTTTCTTGGAGTATTGTCTTGGAAGCAGTGTAGGGCAGAAATCGGAGATTTCCACATGAAAGCACCGATGAAGCTGACGTTAATAGCAAATGTGTGACTAATGTTTTGACAGTGGATTCTAAATTAATTAATAATGATAGACCACTTCAGAACATTTCTTGGTATGAGAGAAGACTTTTCCTTTTTGAAAATACCTGTAGATCTTTAGAATCAATTTCTTTAGAAGATTTAATTCAAATTTCTTTAGCTCTTGTTTGAGCTTTCTTTAAAAATAAGAACTTTTCTCTTAAACTTAACAAAAAATCCTTAATATAAATATATACTGTAATTTGTGATTATATTGTTTCTGCACTTCTTTGTCTTTAATACATATTCTTCTCATATGCTATGTAAATTTCCCAAAATATTTGCTTGAGCTGTAAAACATCTATTAGATTTCCGTAATCACCAATAAAATGCCAAAAGATATTACAGCTCTATTAGAGATTATTTCATTAGTCAGTTCCTATACGGTCATATCTCAATATTTTAAACTTGTTGGACATTTATTCAATAGGATTAAATCTAAAATGAGAAAATAAAGATATGCAAAGGCCATTCTTAGTTGTCTAAAAACCTGGGTGTGACTTGTTTCGCGTTTAAGGTAAATGACTTCCCAAGATCACAAATCTGATGCTTTGATGAAAGAGTTGCAAATCCCAAATTAGATTCTGTATCTCACATGGGAACATGCTTGTGCAGAATATTTATATGCATCTTCCATGATTCAATAAAGCAATCTTCCTATCTTTTTTTCCATTGGGATATTCTTCAACACATTTTATAATGACTTCATTGAAATCATTTTCATTCATGGTGACATCATTCAGAGTTTGCTTTATTGAATTGAAGATAAAGAGATGATATTTTTTCTCTCTACCTCCTGAGAAAAGAGCATAAAATCATAAGTGAGTGATGACACTTTTCTAATCTCCTATCTATCTTATTGCGTTATCTTGCTCCTTCTGTGTGCTCTTATGTACTTTGACAATTGCTCATGAAATCAAGGAACAGGCTTGTGTGGTTTGTGGGTAATTTTTTGTTCTCACCACTCCTTGTCCAACATTGCTTTTCAGGGGATAGATCATCCAAGTTTACAAATCTAATTATGTAACCTATGGGGATATCCTGTGAATTTATGTATCCTATATAGAAAGATGTTTTTAACATTTTATTGATCCAAAGCAAAAGAATGCTTATATTGACAGCTAATGGCCCACTAATAATTACTAAAGATTACAAAACCCTCAGAAAATTAAAAAACATATAAATATTATGAACCTCAAAATATTAACTTACTAGTTATCACAGGAAAGTTATAAATATCTAAAGGTGTACACTTACTTCTGTAATATGTAAATTAAAAATACAGGCCTTTATGGTTCCTGCTTCCCTCTTAAATTGCTTCCACTAATTACTTTCCATTTAATGTCTATAGTGAATAAATCAGTTCATTTTATGGATTTGTCTTTATCCGTCAGTTTAACAGTTCATGGTTAGATAATTTTAGAACTACAGGAACAAAAATCCTAACTAGTAAAGATTATCAGCCATGAATTGTTAGATTTTTTATTAAACACAATCACTACCACCACTTCAATAAACCACTTTTTAACATTATGATGATCTTAAGATACTTGTACTGACCAAGCATTTATTCACTCATTGAGTAAATATTTATTTCCCACCTACTATGGGCCAGGAATTTAACTAGGCATGGGGCCACTGCAGTAAATAGAAAAAGATAATGTCTCTGCCCTCATAGATTTTAATTTGTATTTTCTGGGGAAGATAAATATTAAACAAACAAATACATATTAAATATGGCATTAATGGTAATGTGTTATGAGGATAACTAAAATAATAAGGGGATTGAAAATGACAAGAATACTAATGTGTAGTTAGGAAGGATTCTCCTCAAATTTAACATTTGAACAGAATCATGAAAGAAAAGGTTGAGTCAGGTGCTTATATAGCTGGGAAAAAGGGAAGAATGAATGCAAAAGCCTATGAGCTAGGAGCATGCTGAGCATGTTCCAAGAACATCAAGGTGTAGCTGGAGCCCAGTGAATGGGAGGGAAAGTTGGAGGCAGTGAACTAGAATAGGGACCCTGGGTTTATATCAGATAGGCTTTCACAGGTTTAAGCTTTATGCTGCACTGCCTTTGTAATACTAAATAAGAAAAGAAGCCAATGTATTAGGGCCTGTTTATTTATGTGTACAGTTGTAATAGTTAAAATTCTTAAAATATAAGCCAAAAAGTATTTTTATTAATCTAAATTTATGTCGACTCACAAAGAAATAATTTTATATAGACATTTATGAGATTAGTATAAAATATATCACTTCACAAAAGTAGTTTAGTAGATTTAGTATTTGCAAAGGTGAGAAAATAATCCACATTATCCTCTTTGAGATTATATATGTATACTATGAGCTGTCACTTTCATTTAGTACTAAGGAGTGACTATGTTGATTAAGAAAATAAAGCTACATGGCTGGTGTGGCTCAGTGGTTGAGCATTGACCCATGAAGCAGGAGGTCACAGTTCCGATTCCCCCAGTCAGAGCACATACCCAAGTTGCAGATTCGATCCCCAGTAGGGGGCATGCAGGAGGCAGCCCATCAATGATTCTCTCTCATCATTGATGTTTCTATCTCTCTTATCTTTTTTGTGTAATATATTTATCTTTATAATATTCATTGCAAATTGATTTTTTTTCTTTATTGATTAAGGTATTACATATGTGTCTTTATCACCCCATATCCCCCCACCCCCCCACTCATGCTCTCACCCCCCTGGTGTCTGTGTTGATTGGTTAGGCTTATATGCATGCATACAAGTCCTTTGGTTGATCTCTCCCACTTACCTCCACCCTCCCCTACCTTCCCTCTGAGGTTTGAGGATCTGATGGATGCTTCTCTGTCTGGATCTGTTTTTGTTCATCAGCTTATGTTGTTCATTATATTACACAAATGAGTGAGATCATGTGATATTTATCTTTCTCTGACTGGCTTATTTCACTTAGCATAATGCTCTCCAGTTCCATCCAGGATGTTGCAAATGGTAAGAACTCCTTTTTTACTGCAGCATAGTATTCCATTGTGTAGATGTTCCACGGTTTTTTAATCCACTCATCTGCTGATGGGCATTTAGGCTGTTTCCAAATCTTAGCTATTTTAAATTGTGCTGCTATGAACATAGGGGTGCATATATCCTTTCTGATTGGTGTTTCTAGTTTCTTGGGATATATTCCTAGAAGTGGGATACTGGGTCAAATGGGAGTTCCATTTTTAGTTTTTTGAGGAAACTCCATACTGTTCTCCACAGTGGCTGCACCAGTCTGCATTCCCACCAGCAGTGCACGAGGGTTCCTTTTTCTCTGCATCCTGGCCAGCAGTTGTCATTTATTGATTTGTTGATGATAGCCATTCTGACAGGTGTGAGATGGAACTGCATTGTTGTTTTTTGCTCTCCCTTTCCCTTCCTTTCTGAAATCAATAAAAACATTTTTAAAAAGAAAATAAAGCCATTTTAACAATATTCTTGCTACCTGACTACTTCAAATGTATTTGTTCCCCTATTTTACTCCCTCTCCTTTTCTTTCTTTTATCATGAATTCTTTCTGGTTCATAGTGCCATCTCTCAGAATGGTGGGTACTCAACTTCTAAATTCATTTCAGGGCCACTGTCTAGGATGGATAAGGTTTCTTTTAGACCACCCTTCAGAGACAGAGCTGTAAGGATATAGGAGTTTCCCATTTATATACTTTGAAAATAGTTCTAAAATCATCCTTATGCCTCTAGCTTGAGAAAAGTTGGTATTTTCTATGAAATCTGTAGGTGCGTTAAACACAAAGTTCCTGACTGTGGGAACATGACGTTGTCCCCCTCTGTATAGAAGAGAATGGGGCTAATTCTGGCTGGCAGAGTTACAGAATTTATGCAAGAATTCCAATATTAGGGGACCTAGGGAACTTTTTATATTATTTTTCTAATATTTTATTATGAAAATACATCAACTGTAGAAAAATTGAAAGAATTGTGCAGTGAACACATCCATCCTTTCATACATCTCTCATTACCACTCGTCAATCTATTTTATTCCTTCACGCAGTTCAAAGTAAGTTGCAAACATGCACTTCACTGTTAAGCATTTAGTAAGTGTATCACTAACTAGAGTTCAATATTTTCTTACCTTTTTATGTAAAACTAGAGGCCCAGTGCATGAAATTTGTGCACTTGGGGGGTTCCTTCAGCCCAGCCTGCACCCTCTCGCAGTCTAGGAGCCCTCAGGAGATGTCTGACCGACAGCTTAGGCCTGCTCCCTGGCATTTGGACATACTTGGTGCTGCTGTGGAGGCGGGAGAGGCTCCCTCCACCACCACTGAGTTCGCCAGCTGTGAGCCTGGCTTCTGGCTGAGCAGCACTCCCCCTATGGGAGTGCACTGACCACCAGGGGGCAGCTCCTGAATTAAGCATATGCCCCCTGGTGGTCAGTGCATGTCATAGCAACTGTTTGTTCCAATATTAGGTCAATTTGCATATTAGCCTTTTATTATATAGGATTACCGATGGTGAATTGTACAAATTCAAAGTGTACCACTTGATGAGTTTCAACAAGTACATATACTAGTATAGCAAAAATATGTACCACATACAGGTCATTACCCACACCCTAGAAAATTTCCTGAGGTTCTTTTTCTTTTTAAGTTCACCATTCTGGTGTGTGTCAGTGGTATTTCACTGTGACTTTAATTTGCATTTCCATAATGACTAATGATGTTGAGTACCTTTTATTGCTGAGTGCTCATTTTCCTTTGCAGAATAACTACTGTCGCTTTAAACCCAAAGGTAAACTGTGTTGGAGAGACACCATGAAGTGGAGACTTAGCCCAACATGGTCACGGCCAAGAATGCTGCCTCCATGTGCCCCATGCAAAGACCACAGAGTCTATTTATTTCATACTATCCTAAAGTTATTACTATTCAATAAAACTTAGGACCTGAAGAAATATCCAAGTCATCTGAGAGCAATAATTATTTTATAGTACTTTTGCAAATAAGTGTTTCACAAAAGCTTGTAGTATAAAAATTAACAGAATTGTTTTTCTTATTGAAAGATGAGCAAGTGATTACTTATTTATGCATTTGAATGATTTTCTCAAAAGCTGAGTTACTTTATCTCTCCTAGTAGGTTAAAGGTAGCTGGAAAATTCATGGGCATCAGAGTTACCCTTGGGTACCAGGATTCCAGTTCTATCTTAAAGAATTAATATGTGGGAACAAGCAAGTCACTTGTTCTGTGAACCTCAAATTGTTTTTCCTTTTGAAAAATAGGGGAAATGATACCTATTATCTCAGAGTACATTTCAGGATTAAAGTTAATACTTTTTAAAAATCTTAACACAGTGGCTAAGCTATTGCATTCACCCAAAGCATGTGGATTATTGTCACATGAGCAAATGTTACCTAAAAGTATTGAAATACTGGCCACTAAAATTTTCACCAAAATCCCAATCATCCTGCACAGTTGTCTGTAACAGTTGAGCAATTGAAGCCATCCACTCTGAGTGCAGGCAATTTTTTAGAACTAAGTCTAACAAAAGATGTTTTGGAGAATGAGTACTTCATCACTGACATTGTTTAAAATTGCAGGTGCACGGTAATAATAAGAGCAAATTGACTTTTAGTAAGTTTTATTTTTTATTTTTCATTGTCTGCATCTGGTTGGACTATTTCCACCACTCTGCCCTTGGAACACCGTGACATAAATCTTAGATTCATTGGAAGTAGCTCAGGTATGTACCTCATTACCACTGTAGTGTGATAAAACTGAGGCACCGAGGAGTTAAGTATATTACTTAGATTTCATTAAAAAGTGCTTGGATTGGAACAAGGGTGACTTACAGTATATGTAGAGCCTGTGAGCTCATGCTATACTATCTCACCCTTACAGAGGTACCATATGGGTTCAAAGCAACAGCCACATATAAATTATCTGATATTTTATAATCGCAGTCTCTATATATTTTGGCATCATGGCACCTTTATATTCTTAAAAATCATTGAAAACCTCATTGAGCTTTTGCTTTCATGGGTGAATATCTATCAATATTAATGTGCGTGTGAGTATATAAATACTATATATAAAAGTTTCTCTACTGAGCACTTATCTAAACACTAGTGGCCCAGTGCATGAGAAAGGAAATTAATTAGAATAAATATTTTAATATTGATATTCACCCTTTCTCTATAATGTATTTAAACTAAATGTATTTAAACTAAAAAAAATTACAAATAGTTATTTATCTATTGAGAAAATAACATTAATAAAATAATTGAGAAAATAACATTAATAAAATAATTCCATGTCTTACAAAAATAAGTATGTTTTCAAAGCAAACATATCTAGTGAAAAAATGGGATTGTTTTACATTATTGAAAAAATCTCTTAATAGCTGTCTTCATAGAAAAATGAATTCTCATTTCTATTTTCTTTGTTTGCTTGTTTTGTTGATCCTCAACTGAGGATATTTTTCCATTGATTTTCAGAAAGAGTGGAAGGGAGGGGGAGAGAAAAAGAGAGGAAAACATCTTTGTGAGAGAGACACATCAATTGATTGCCTCCCACACACGCCCTGACTAGGGCCCGGATCAGCATGCAATGTGGGTATGTGCCTTTGTCCATAATAGAGCCTGTGACTCTTCAGTCTGAAGGTCAACATTCTAACCTGCAGAGTTAAACTGACTGGGGCCTATTTCTATTTCTGTGCTCAGTCTGTTGTTTTGTTTGAAGTAAATGAAGAAATGCACATATACTTATATCTGTACATGTATATGCATATATACAGGGTGTCCCTAAAAAATGTATACACACTTTGAATAATTATTCATTCCAATTAATTAAATCTGAAAAGAAAGAAACATCAATTGAGTTACCAGTTGTTAAGTGTGTATACATATTTTTGGGAACACTTTATATATACACATACTATATATAATATTTATATACTCACACGCACATAAACATCTTTAAAACAATTATTTTCTCAAAATATTCATCTGTATAGTCTATGATAAACTATTACTATTACCAAAGGAGTTTGTGAAATTTCTGCTTGTTTTATTGTTCAAAATATTAAATAGTAAAGTGAAAAGATCCCTGGATTAACATTCAAAAGACTTGTTCTTTGCAGCTTCACCATATATTTGCCTGTCTGTCCTTAGAAAAGTAATTTAATTTTAATTCTCTAACTTTCTGTTGTCTCATCTAAAAAATTGTGATATTAACTCATCTCAATAAACTCATAGTTATCATGAGAATTAATAGAAACATGAGTATAAAAAAAGATTTATAAATTATTATGCAAATAAAGATATTCCTATTATGACTATCTTGTAATCATTATAGTTTTATTAGAAAATGCACCTTCTAAAACTACAAGCACCATTAATAATATTGTCCTATTTGGAATTCCTGAAAACAAGCAATGCAGAGCAAGTTTCTCTACTGAGCACTTATCTAAACACTAGTGGCCCAGTGCACGAGAAAGGAAATTAATTAGAATAAATATTTTAATATTGCTATTCACCCTTTATCTATAATAGAAGTGTCAATCAAATTCATGATCAACAATGACAGATCGAAACACGTGTATGCAATTGGCGCCAGCAAGAGCTTTATATGTATCGTGCATACACGAGTCAACTTAGCCTTTTATAGATATAGAATAAGCTTGCTTAATTAGACCTGCTTTCTAATGTAGCTAAACTTTTTCCAGCCCAGTGAAGCACCCCAACTTCTCTTTCAGGTAATTGTCAGCAACACAGTGGTAAATATCAACATGAAACAGATTATTATTATAGATCACGCAGGGAGAACAAGGGGTAAAATATTTAAATGCAGCAGTGTTTGACTATATTCTGCGCAGTGAGAAAACCTGAAGTCATTTTCAAGATCCACCATTTCTTACTTTTTTCAGTCGGATCAAGTTTCTAAACTTTCTAAATCTCTGTTTTCTGGGTAATGAAAAGAAAATAGGATTCTATCGAATCTCCTATCTACCTACTCCAAGACTCCTTTGAGTATCAAATGAGATGAGGCACAGGAAAATGCTTCACAGACATTTGGTTAAAGTATAAAATGTTTCTACCTGGCTATAAAGCAAGTCGTGTTCCTGGGCTGAAGAATCTCCAAGGAGGCTAGTTGCTAGGGAGAGGAAGCTGGGCATTGCTATGTGAGGTCATTACCCAGCACCCACAGCAAACATTTGGGGGCTGCACTGGGCTGTGGGCTGCATTTTGCTCCATGGCAGCATTGGCTGCGATTTGGTGGGCTGTCACTCTGGGGTGGTGGTGGGGCCTGTGTCTCACTTGGGGGAAGCTGAGTGGTGCTTTGTGGTCGCCAGGTCCATGGTGCCATTTCTCTGTAAATGGCCAGTGCGCGTCATGGCAGCTCCTGCAATGAGCGTTTGCCCACTGGTGGTCAGAGTGTGTCATAGCAACCAGTTGGATAGGTGGAGGGACACTTAGCATATTAGCCTTTTATATATATAGACTAGAGGCCCAGTGCTCAAAATTCGTGCACTGGCGGGGGGAGGGGGGGAAGGAGTCCTTCAGCCAAGCCTGCCCCCTCTGACAGACTGGGAGCCCTCAGGAGATGTCCTACTGATGGGGAGCGGGCCTAAGCCTCAGTCTGGCCTTCCCCTGCGGGAGGTGACTGGGTTGATCAGGGGAAGGCACCAGCCCCATCACCCCACTGCTGCTGCCACTGTCACAGCCGCCAAGGTGTTTTCACCAACACGGACTCCAGTCCCTTCACCTTGAAAAAATGACAGCTTTCTTTAGGCACTTTTAAGATGTGTCTTTCATAGGATATGACATTTCTTTTCTTTCTTTCTTTTTTATCCTCACCTGAGGATATGTTTCCATTGATTTTTACAGAGCTTGGAAGAGAGAGGGAAAGACAGAGAGAAACATCAATGTGAGAGGGACACTTTGATTGGTTGCCTCCTGCATGAGCCCTGACCTGGGCCCTGGCTAGGGAGGAGCCTGCAACCTAGGTACATGCCCTTGATCAGAATCAAACCTGGACCCTGTGGTGGGCAGACCAAGCCTCTATTCCCTGAGCCAAACTGGCTAGGGCAGGTTATGACATTTCTTAGTCCTCCAGCAGCGGACCTTTGTTTTTCCTCCAGGAGTGTGGTGGAAAAACCTTAGAACACCTTCTTAGGTTCTTATTACTCAAGTTACCAAGAACACTGTGAGAGGCAGCTTACAGGGAGCTTAGCCAATGAGCCTTCAGAAAAGGTGTTTCTTCTGCAGCTCATGCACAGAGGACCCCCTTCATTGTGTCTGCAGGGCTTCCGTCCACTGGGCTGGGGGCATGCCCCAAGCTGCGCCCCCCCCAGCCCAGCGGCCCTGCTTTCTGTCAGCTGCGCTTCAGTCTGCTGGGCCAGAGGCATGTCCCAAGCTGCGCAGCATCGCTCCCCGGCCCAGCGTCTGTCCGCTTGGCGTGTCCCAAGTTGCGCTGCGGTGGCTCAGAGCTCACCCCCAGCCCACCGCCCGCTTTCTGTCAGCTGGGCTTCTATCTGCTGGGCCGGGGGCGTGTCCCAAGCCACGCAGCGGTGGCTCTGAGCAGCCCCGGCTCTGAGCAGCCCCGGCTCTGAGCAGCCCCCGGCCCAGCGTCTGTCCGCTTGGCGTGTCCCAAGTCGTGCTGCGGTGGCTCAGAGCTCAACCCCGGCCCACCGCCCACTTTCTGTCAGCTGGGCTTCTGTCTGCTGGGCCAGGGGGTGTTCCAAGCTGCGCGGGTGGCGGCTCTGAGCATGCCCCCAGCCCAGCAGCCCAGCGTTCTGTCTGCAGCTCTTCCTCCCTCTGTGGCCTGTGAGTGGGACGCTAGCGTCGTCACCATGGTGATGATGCTAGCGTCCCACCCTGGTGCTAGGTGGGCCGCCAAGCAGCCCTGGCTCTGAGCAGCCCCTGGCCCAACGGCCCAGTTCTGTCAGCTGGGCTTCCATCTACTGGGCCGGGGGCGTGTCCCAAGCCGCTCAGCGCCAGCTCTGAGCAGCCCCCGACCCAGCGTCTGTCTGTTTGGCGTGTCCCAAGTCACACTGCGGCAGCTCAGAGCTCACCCCCGGCCCACTGCCTGCTTTCTGTCAGCTGGGCTTCTGTCTGCTGGGCCGGGGGCATGTTCCAAGCTGCACAGGCGGAGGCTCTGAGCTTGCCCCCAGCCCAGCAGCCCAGCGATCTGTCTGCAGCTCTTCCTCCCTCGGCGGCCTGTGAGTGGGACGCTAGCGTCGTCACCATGGTGACGACGCTAGCGTCCCACCCTGGTGCTATGTGGGCCGCCATCTTTGTAGCTATGTGGGCCGCCATCTTTGGTGCTATGTGGGCCACCATCCAGCCTGCCTGCGTTTCCCTTCGGCCCCAGCCCCGGCCCCACCTCCGCCCCGCCCTTGTCCCCCGCCCTGCCTTCTCCTCCAGCCCGCCCGCTTTCGCTTCACCCCCAGCCCCGCCTCCGCCCCGCCCTTGTCACCCGCCCCACCTTCTCCTCCAACCCGCCTGCGTTTCCCTTGGCCCCCGGCCCCGCCTCCGCCCCGCCCTTCTCCTCCCCCCTGGCTTGCTTGCTTCTTCAAAGCTTTACTCCCTTCTGCAGCTCTTGGCTTCTTTGGACGCTGTCTTGATATGCAAATTAGCCGCCATCTTTGTTGGGGTAATTTGCATACTCGTCCTGATTGGTTGGTGGGCGTGGCTTGGCTGGTGGGCGTGGCTTAGGTGTAGCGAGGTGCGGTCAATTTGCATATTTGTCTATTATTAGATTAGATACTCCAGGCACCACAAATACCACATGGCTAAAACTGAACTTACTTTTTTCTCTTCCACATATTTTTCTTCTTTTTTATTCTTTAGGATAATTAAGTCTTATCTCCTCATTTTCCCAGTAACTCAGGCTATGTCCCATCTTCAAATTCATGCTTCCCCTCTTATCACCCATCTGTTTGCCAAAGTTTTAGGATCTGCAGTCTTACTGTTTAACATGTTCACCTCTTGTTTGTTATTTTGACTATAGAACCTCAATCAACTTCTCAACAACTCTTTTTATTTTTTAATTACATCTTCAATAACTCTTGCATAGACCATTTCAGTTGTCTTCTGCATGATCAGTCTCCACGCACTTGTTTCATTGTCTCCAACCAATTTTCACCTTGCCCACGGATATGTTTCTTCAGGTGAGTGGGGTAAGATAGAGATTCAAATTCATTGTTTAAAAATGAACCCAAGCAGGATCACATCACTGTTCTAATTTAAAAAAAGTTTGATTGTCTTCCCACTGCCTAGAGAATACTATCTAAACTCTTTGCAGGAGAGTCATAATCCTATATGAATTTGCCTTAGCCTATCATTAAACCTGTATCTCTTGGTACATCTTGATCCCTAGCCCCAGGGACTATTTGCCATTCTTAAAATAAGCCATTCATTTTTTAATACCTTCATCACTTTTCTTATGTCTAAAATGCCTTAACCCGGTTTTTCACCACTCCTCCTCAAAGTTCTCTAATGATCAATGCCATGCTCATTCAAACTCCCTTTCAATGCCCTGATCATCCAGGCTGCCCAAAGTAATTTGTTTCTACCTTTATTATCTGATGTTTAAATACATGACAATCTACAAAATATAAGACAAATATTAGATGATATGTAGCAGCATTTTTAATGATTATACATGAAAATTATGCTCAAATATATCACCAAAGAACATCTTTTTGCTTTATCTTGGATGTTCAATTTAGATTGTAAATAATGTGATAGCATAGATTGAGACTGTTTTTTATTTCCTCTACAGTATCTAGCATAATGTCTTGTACAGATATCAGTGAATCCAAACAAATGATAATTTTGTTTGAATTTTGAAAGACTCAAGCAGAGGTTGAGGAATTGCACAAAGCCACTATACTTTTGATATTTCGTTTGCTAATAAGAAACTTGTCATAAAGATCTATATATTTTCTGACAAGGCTTCTCAGCATCCCATTACTATTTCTTTTGCATTCTCTGAAAGAAGACCCAGTATTCAAAATGTTTTTCTGTACTCTTCTTCTATATCAAAAGGGAAAAAAAACTCCTGAAATGTGATAATATTATTATAAAAAACAGGATGCTTTTGTTTGACTTCTATTTTTTCATGCTTTCATTACATTGGCAACTAAAATTTATAACCTAAGAAATAGGCATGCATCTATATATTCAACTACCTATGAAAATGGTAAGATTTTATGTATGAGGGCATGATTTTGACCATTAGATATACTTTTTGAAGAATCAATTTCAGATGACTTTATCTGAAAAAAAAAAAAAAACTGGTAAATCTGTTAAAAATGATATTATGTTGTGGCTTAAATGAATGAAGTGTCTTATTTTTCAACAAATTAAAAGTTCATAGAATATAATCAGGAACAGGAATGGTGGCTTCATGATGGCATCAGGCACCAGGCACTTTCTGCTCTGCCTCTTAAAAGTGAGATGGCTATTCTACCTCTAGGCACCATGCCTGTGTTCCAATCAGGAAACGGGGAAGGGCACCAACTTCAAAGCCACGTGACAGCTGAGTTGGTCCCTCTTGAAGTACATGCAACTCTGCAACTTATATATCTCATTAGCTCCATCTGTGTGTCTTAGCCATCTTTATCTCAAAGAGAAGCATGGAAAATGATATATTTGTTGGCCACAAAAAATCTTTATGGTAGAGGAAACAAACTAAAAGATTGTTAACATTGGTTTTGTGAGCCAAAACAAAGTATTACCAAAGTGGTTGGAGTAATAATCTTTCAAAAACTGTTCTTGTTATATTTCTCAATGTAAATGATATCATCAAAGGTCAGTTAACTGATAAGGTTAGTTCTTTTTTTAGTCATAAAACCATGTAGGTCTTCTTAAATAGGAGTATATGTATATATAGTCATGAGTACATAAAACCTGGTTTATTTTTGTATTATTTTTGTTAATTCTTGTATTATCTGTATCACAACTGTAAACCTACTTTTGCCCACCCCTGTGTGGTGTGTACATAAATATGATTTGATTATATTTATAATTATATATTACATATTATATAATTTCATCCTATATAATAAAAGGTTAATATGCAAATTGTTCCCTCGGGTGGGAGTTCGACTGACCAGGAGTTCGATCAGGAGCAGGCCCAGCCAACCAACCTCCCACGTCCCCTCCCCCCGAGCCAGCCCAGCACAATCGGCCCCAATTGGGGCGGGCCAGCTGAACCCCACTGTGCATGAATTCGTGCACTGGGCTTCTAGTATATTATAATTTAAAAAATTGATCATACACCTCAATATTCTTGATAAAATCTTAAACACAGTCATTGCATTTCAAATTTATAGCTATATTTGTTTGTGTTTTTCTTAAATATATTCAGTTTTGAAAATTTTTTTACTTGATTTGGAAGATGTGCAACTGAAAGCCACATGTTTTCAACATCAGTGACTATGACTAGATGCTTTGATTTATATACCAATTCTAAAGTCATTAGCAATCTGCTAAAAACATTGCCATGAATAAACATACAGGTGCATATAGTCTTTCAAGTTAGTATTTTGGATTTCCTCAGCTGGTAATCATCTTTGCTCTGAAATTTACTCTGTCTGATATTAGTATAGCCACTCCAACCTTCTTTTTATTAATGTTAGCATTGTACTTCCCACTATTTGCTTTTAATCTATTTGTCTGTTTATATTAAAATGTATTTGTTGTCGGTAGCATATAGTTGGGTCTTGCTATTTTACCCTGCCTGCTAATCTCTGCTTTTTACATGGAGTGTTTGACCATTTATATCTAACTAGTGGCCCGGTGCACGAAATTCGTGCACATTAAAAGGGAATTAATTAGAGGAAATATTTTAATATTGCTATTTGCCCTCTCTCTATAATAAAAGTGTGAGAGATAAAAGGAAATGAGTACAGTGTATATGAAAATAATACATAATTTTATTAATAAATAATAACAAAATGATATAACAATAACAAACTCATAATATAAAAACAACATTGATGCAAATAACGACTGATAAAGTGATTAAACTTATTCTAATATCTCCCTGTGTACCACATTAAGAGTGAAAACACTTTCAGAGTGCTTGACTAATTTCCCTTGAGATAAAGTATTTACAACTTTAACTTTAACGTCACATGCTCTTCGAACTTGAGAGAAAGCAACATATAACTGACCATGTGTGAAAACGGGTTCAGGTAGGAATATTCCTACTCTGTCTAGAGTTTGTCCTTGTGATTTATTAATAGTCATCGCAAATGCTGGCATCACAGGAAACTGTCGTCGAATCAATTTAAATGGGAGGCCAGTGTCAGATGGGGACAAATCAATTCTTGGAATCAGAACAACCTCTCCCTCTGCAGATCCTGTTAATACTTCAGCTTCAATAATGTTAGGTCGTAATCTTTTGATAATAAATCTGGTACCATTACAAAGACCCCATTTACTATTAAGATTTCTCAATAGCATGATGATTGCACCCACTTTCAATTTTAATTTATGGCACGGCATTCCTGAAGGAGTAATACTATTTAGAAATTCAATGGGAAAATTTTCCTTTTCAGCATCATCTGTTGAGTCAATGGAATCATCACTCAAAAATGTGTGAAAATCTCCATCAAGTGTATCCAAAATTTCTTCACTTAATTTTTGAACGTGCTCATTTTTTGGACAAAGAATCGCACGTTTAGATATATTTTTAATATTATCTATAGATATACTATTTCCAAAGGTGGCTTCAATAATAGATCCATTACAAATCATTTCATGGGGAATTTCAATAATATCCATTCCTAAATGAAAACTGCTATCAAGTTTGCCATCTCCAAGTTTTACTAACCATTCACTATAAGCAGAATCCTCTGATCTCATATTTGTTTTAAGAGACAACTTTCTGAAACAGCCCCAAACATCACAGTACTTTAAACTTGTTTGTACTATGGCTGATCAACTTTCTGAAACAGCCCCAAACATCACAGTACTTTAAACTTGTTTGTACTATGGCTGATCATAGCATGCGGCACAATACTGAGACATTGTCGAAAATCCCCTCCGAGAAGGAGAACTTTCCCACCAAATGCAACATTCAAATTCATAATTTCTCTAAGTAATCTGTCTATGGCGTTTATAGCATGACTGGATGCCATGGTGCATTCATCAATAATGAGAAGTTGGGCCTTTTTAATGGTTTTAGCAACTTCGCTCTTTATATCGAGTCTAGAAATTGAAGTTTCATTTAATGGAGTTGGTAATTTATATTGGGAATGAAAGGTTCTTCCACCATTAAGTAAATTTGCAGCAATTCCTGTAGATGCTGTGGGTAAAACAGTACCACCACGACCTCTAATATAATGTATTAAAACTTTATACAGATATGTTTTTCCACTACCACCTGGACCATCCAAGAAAAAGCATTTGGGGTGTACAGTTTGATCTTCGATGGCTGAAGTTATAGTCTGAAAGGCTGCCAACTGTTCATCATTCAGAGAATTTATCAAAACTTCTGCCTGTTGTCGTTCGTACGATTCATCACATGTATTTGCATTCATTAATAAAGGATAGTCCGCAAGTTTGAAATGTGAACATTTCATTCCTTGCAATGTGAATACCTCTTGAATTTCTTTAAGGGCATGCATTTCACAGTTCACACAGGTACCTTCTCTTCGGTGCAATTTTCAACAGAAATCTTCAATAAAATGAGATTTATTCTCATCCCATAATTTGTCTGCAGCAGAAGGACATCCAAACACACATATGTATGCAAAAAGTTGCCGTAGTTGTTTGGGCATATTAAGGACGATTGCATCGTCAATCGTATCTTTCCAGGTAGTGTCATCAAGTAATAATCCTCGGTGTTTAGCAGCTTCATGAAATGTATCATAAGTTACACCTCCTACAGTTCGCAAATCCTCAAAACTTATCGCACCTTTTGCATGCACAAGCAAAAGTCTAAGGTAATATCGTTCTGGTTCTCTAAAGCTCACAGTGAACAGTCTACCTAATACTTTATTCCCACCCTTTCAGCATTTTGTCCACAAAGAATTATTAAACACATAATGCTGTGGAATCTCCCAATAATAATAATTACGTGCATAGAGTCTTCTCTATTCAATAAGAACCAAGCCATCAAAGTTGAGTTATGTCTTTTAGCCCTATCTAAAACTTCAGCAAAATCATCGGCATGAAAATACAAATTCTGATCATTTGGCAAATGAATAGCTAATCTTGTGATTGCATGAGATTGGTCATGCATTCGCATTGCAAAAAGTCTCCAAACAGCCTCAGGAGCGCTCACATACCTGGAGTCAATGAAGTCCTGTACTTCGTCATGATTGATAATATTTTTTTCAGAAATTTGAATATTTGCACAATCGTGCCCTTTATAGATGTATTTAAATAGATATTTGACACTTTCAATCGATGCACAGACTTCAACATTTATATGACAGTTATATTTAAGGCACAAATATGGATTATAAGGGACAATCCAAGTGTTATCGACAACTTTATTTCCAATAGACATGGTGCTACCAGATCTTCGTTTGTATTTGGGATATCCATCAATATTTCCAGTGGTCACGTTTTGAAATTCTTTCGGATATCCCTTTGAACATTTTCCATTTTCCATACATGGACTATTTGGATTTTGTATTCCACATGGTCCATGTACCATATTTGATTTTACAATTTGAAAAAGTCGAGGACACTGGTCCTCATCTGGAATTTCTGCCTTAACTATACGGTCAATGTCATCTTCTGAACGTAATTTGGACTCACTATCTAATATCAATAATATGTGAGCGTGAGGCAGTCCTCGTTTCTGAAATTCAATGACATGAATCTTAGCTATTACTTTGCCAAATAGAGCGTTCAGCTTAATATTAAAAACTCTGGCTACCAAGTCAGGTCTGTTTTCAACTTTTTGCCAGCGTTGTAGATTGTTTGTAGTATCTGCCCATTTAGGGTTGCATGTCATGGTTATGAATAAATCGGGCTTGCCATACTTCGTTACAATTGCCATAGCATCCTGATATCACTGCTGCATATTTCTGGGACTACCCTCAAAAGATGATGGGAGTATTATCATTTTACCAATCGGTACATTGTCATTTTCAGATCTAGATTTGATATAATCCATCAAACCACTATATTTTTCAACTCTCAACTTAGATTGGTTTGCTTTAATGAAATTTATCCGATTTGCTTCCATTTTTGAATATGAATCCACAATAAACTGTTGAGTTAATTTTCCTGCATTTAAAATAGGATTGAACGTGTCCCTCACAGAGAGATGAAATCCATAATACTGCATTTGTGTGACTCGTGTCCTTACATTTTGTCTAGTATTATTGTTGCGTACACTGTTGTCTTTGAGTCTTAATGCAATATCTGTTCCCCAGCCTTTTTCACCAGGTGGAAAAAGAATAGGATATGTCATTGCATCTAATGTAGGAAACAGGATACTGATTTGTTTCATTTTAGTGGCACTTGGATTATTGGGATCTGGTTTACAATGAATGAGCAAGTCCCTTTCAAAAGGAGGTTCTCCATCTTCGTTTCTGAATATGACAGCAACCTCGGTTACACGGGGAGAATTATATCTACCTGGGTCACTGTTACGATCATATTTAATTGCCATAGTTACTTCTGTGGGAGCTATACCTTTTGCTGCTGCTTCAGATTGGGCTTCCTTTTCTACCTCATGTAGCATTTTGTACGATTTTGTTAATTCATTTATTTCATGCATGAGGTTACTGATGTTGATCATGAGTCTTTCTGAGCAGCCCTGGTTCTCTGGCATTGCTAATCGTTTACTTGTAGCTTCGGCTGTATCCAAAATATAGAGTTGAGCAAACTTCCGAGAAACACCATCCGAAGGATGTAAAGTTCCAGTACGGTGATAAACTTGTCCGTGTATTCTAAAACAGTATGGCCCATACCCTGATGGCGATGCAATATTTGCACCCATGGAAGCAAAAGCAAAAGAACTATTTATGGATCGAATATTTTCCATGAAATTTTTACTGTCAGAATCTTCGTTTGTCATTAATCTTTTTAAATATGCTGGGTATTCTGGAAAATGTATATCATTTGGACAGACTTTCCCTTTGCTACAACATCGAGTAAATTTCCTATCGGATGGTTTTTCATCAGAGAAATTTAGTGATAGGCAAAATTCACATGTAGCAGTCATTCCACCACAACTATGTTCGAGAATTGCATCCTCATGTACTCCATTATTGCTGAGAAGGCAGTTCCTACCAGTATTGCTAGTACTTGTTGATGACTGTTCTCTAGACCTCTGTCTTCGCCACCGCCTTCTTTCAACTTCATAGGCACGTTGGTCTTTAGACATTTTCTGTCGAAGATGCTGGTGTTTTTCGGCTTCAGAGCGACGTTTTTCCAATAGCTGCTCTTCAGATACATTCTGTCGCAGGCGTCGCCTTCTTTCAAGATCAGACGCCCTTTGCTCTTCAGAAATTTTCTGTCAATAACATCGGCATTTTCTGCTGCAGAGCTACGTTGTATCAACAGTTTTTCTTTGGACATAGTCCCACCTCTCTACTGCCACGGTCTGAGATACAGGTGAATGAGAGTCTTGACTGTCAGGCCTTTGAGCTGTGTGACCAACAGCTGATTCTGGCCGTTTCTGTGGGGGTGGGACTTCCTCCCACCATTTTCTGTGGGGGTGGGACTTCCTCCCGTCAATTTTCACAGCTGAGATGCGGAAGCTGGGGCTCCAGAGGGAGCAAAGCCCTCTAAGCTGCCAGCTTTCTCCCTCTGCTCGAGCCCACAGGCGGGCCTTGGCAGAAGTTGCCCAGGTCCTCTCGGCTTGGACCCCACCAGCAGTGTGCAGTACTGCCACACGCCGCCAGCCTGGGTCCACGATCCAGGCAAGCACCGGCCTAGGGCTTTGCCCCCCACTGCTTGCCCGGGCCCCCATTGTAGCTTGGAACAGGCAGGCGGTGTGATGGTGGCTTGGATCAGGGCAGTGGCTAGGGCGCTGACCCATGCTGCCTGCCAGGGTCCCCGATCTGGGCGTGGCTTGGGTTCCGCCTGAGGTGGTGGGCACTGCAGGGCTTGGCCGGAGCCAGCGCCTGCCAGTCCGGGTTCCGATCGGGGTGTGGCTTGGGTTCCTCCTGCCTTTGCTGGCTCTTTGGGGCTTGGCTGGAGCCAGTGCCTGCCAGTCCGGGTCCCGATGGGGGCGTGGCTTGGGTTCCTCCTGCCTTTGCTGGCTCTTTGGGGCTTGGCTGGAGCCAGTGCCTGCCAGTCCGGGTCCCGATCGGGGCGTGGCTTGGGTTCCTCCTGCCTTTGCTGGCTCTTTGGGGCTTGGCTGGAGCCAGTGCCTGCCAGTCCGGGTCCCGATCGGGGCGTGGCTTGGGTTCCTCCTGCCTTTGCTGGCACTGCGGGGCTTGGCTGGAGCCAGCGCCTGCCAGTCCCGTCCCCGATGGGGGCATGGCTTGGGTTCCGCCTGAGGCGGTGGGCGCTGCGGGGCTTGGCTGGAGCCAGTGCCTGCCAGTCCCAGCTCCCACCTCCGATGGCAGGGCGTCTGCTCATGTACCAGGCCAAAAGCCCCCTGGAGCCCAGCGGACACCCAGCTCCCTGCAATCCGTGGCAGGGGGTCAGCTAAGGGCACCTATGTATGCAAATTACCCGCCATCTTAGTCTGGTTTATTTGCATACTCGCTCTGATTGGCTGGAGGGCGTGGCTTGGCTGGTGGGTGTGGCTTAGGCGTAGCATAGGTGCGGTCAATTTGCATATTACTGATTTATTAGGTAGGATGTGACTGTTAATATGGTTTGGTTTAAATATACCACCTATTATTTTCCCTTATTTTCTGACTTTTCCCCTCAATTTATATTTTTTATTATTTACCTCAGCTTTATTGAGGTATAATTGACAAATTGTATAAACTTATAAATTTAATATACCTTATAAAAGGCTTCTCCTCATCTTGTTAATTAACACATCCATCACCTTTATCTTTTGTGTTTAGAACATGTAAGTGCTAATCTCAGCAAATTTAAATTATATAGTATAGTATCATCAACTATAGTCACCATGTTTTATATTAGATCTTTGGACCTTATTAAGCTTATAGCTGAAAGTTTGTACCCTATTTTTATTTCCTTTATTGAATTATTTCTATATTTATTTTTTTTGTTTTATTGTGGTTGTTTTGGAGTTTATAGTATAGATCTTCAACTTATATCAGTTTACCTTCAAGTATTATTATACCCCTACACATATAAGAACTATAAAACACTATACTTCCTTTTCTTTCCTTCAGACTTGGCACTATTATCCTGCCTTTTATTTCTACAGATGTTATAAACCACACACTACAATGTTAACATTTTGCTTGAACAATCAAATATCCTTAAAGTATATTAAATAATAAGAAAAGAGGCTATATATTTACTGCTATAGTTACCATTTTCAGTGTTTTTTATACCTTTGTGTAGATTCATATTTCCATCTGACAACATGTTTCTTCTGCCTGAAGAACTTCTTTTAAAATTTTGTGTAGTGTGAGTCTGCTGGTGATGAATTAATTCGGCTTTAGATATTTGAAAGAAAAGTCTGAATTTTACTTGATTTGGAAGATGTGCAACTGAAAGCCACATGTTTTCAACATCAGTGATTAAGATATTTTGCTGAATATTTATTCTAGAGCGATAGTCATTTTTCTTTTAACTTTGAAGTTGTTGTTCTCAATTGTAATTTTTTCCAACAAGAAAGCTCCTGTTACCCTTATTTTGTGTTCTCTCATAACCTGTCTTTTCTTAGCTGCTTTTAAGTTTTCCTCTTTAGCGGCAGTTTTGAGAAATTTTATTACAGCGTGTCTTCATGTAATTCTTGTCAAATGTCTTGGGGTTCATTGAGTATTTTAGATCTGTGTGTTTATTTTGTTCATCACATTTGGATAAATTTGGGCCAATATTTCTTCAATATCTTTTCTTCTCCTTGTCTCCCTACTTTGTGGGACATGACTTACATACTAGTATACATTTGGCCACTTGAATCCATCACACTGCATATAAAAGTGAGAGGCACAGAAGGGTACTTATATTCATTCTGGTAGAATAAAAAATATAGGACTTTGTAATTTTGAAGCTGCAGGAAATTTGAGTAGTGGCCAAAGATACACAGAAGTGGGCATCTTAATCATTACAGATGAAGTACTGCTTGTGGGCTCCAAAGATATTAAGAGAGAAGGGATGCTGGAAAGGAGGCTGAGAGCCCAAAATTATAAGTTGGAAAGAACTATTGAGGTACTGAAATTTACATCTACATATTAAAATGAGTTAGTTTGTATTCAAAGAATGGCAATGCCTGTGATATAATATGCATTTAAAGTGGAGCAGATCTCTTACTATATGAGAATATCAACTATCATTTCTAATATTTTATAGTGTCTTAAATTCAGTCAGTAGCATTCCTCCTTCACTTACCAATATTTATAACATTGTTTAATATTATACAATATTATAAGTTTCTGACTAGTTTAAATCCCCCTGTCTTCAATTTCTTTTCCAAATGGATTTGTGTGTGTGTGTGTGTGTGCCCCCATATGGAAAACTACACCCAGTGAGTAGTTGCCTAATTAGTGCTTTTGGCTGCTTAACTAAATATAAATATAGAAAACAGATTTGATCCAGAGTTATACTATTAAAACATTACTCTGGAATAAGGTAGAATTCAAAATTATATAAACAGTTTGAGCTCAATTATGAAATATATATACATCACATTTAGTTTAATGGAAGGATTTAGAGAAGGCAATATTATTTTCCTCTTTCCAAGTGTCTCTTAGCCCACTGATTGTTCCTGCAATTAGTCAGTTATAGGCCTGATTTTGAATCATATATACAACATTAATTAGATAAGATAATCTTTAAAATTTAAGCTTTTAAAAAATTCAAAATATTGCATAGGCTGTTAGCTCTTCTGAAGAGAGACTTGAGTATGATTTTTTTTAAATCAAACTTCCAATCTGAAAGCATGCAATTAGTACCAATCATGTTTATGATGAAACTGTTCCTTTTAACCAAACTGGAATTCTAAGAATAGTATGTCACTAGCATATATTTTTTTAATCAGAACTTCTGGGAAGGTTTTTCCCAACGTTGTTACTGATTTTTAAAGTTTGACTACCTCTTTATACTTACCTCAGTGTAAAGAAATAAAGGAAATACTTCTATAAATATGCCACATATGTAACATAGCATTCATATTTCTTAGGGTTAAACAGCTCTGTGTTTTAAGACCGGATAAACATTAATAAGATAAGCAAAATGTTCTAATTGGCAGTAAGTAGATTAAAAAAGAAAAAATATATATATTTCCCAAATCTTAAAGCAAAAAGTAGGTCCACAAAATGTTTTTAAAAGGAAAAAAGTATTTCAGAGAAATGAAATCATATTCCAAGCCCTTAATTTTCCAACCTAACCTAATAACTCAGAGAGTTGTGCATTTAACAAAAATGTCCCTGTAAACAAAAAAAATTATGTTGAACTGATCTGATTTTTTTGTCAGAGTGATGATATAGGTATGAAGGCAAAATGCAGCAATGCCATATATCCTAATTTACATAAGACTTCTGTCTCTTCCTCACATGACATGATTGTTTATGACCAAAGTAGGATATACATTATTTTGACAGGAGTGAACAGCTGACAGATTAAGTTCCAAAAATAATCATCAGAGATTGGGTATAAGCTTAGTTGGGCAGAGGTAGAACTGGGCTCTATATGGAGAGAATTGATGTGACACAACTTCAGGTCCTCTCAGCCCCTTTTATGCTCATAAAGCCACCAGTTTCATACAGACTTGAACAGCTGTGTGCAGTTGTTACCTCACCATACATCACCCTGACCTGTCTCCACCGGCTTCTCTCCTGATTCCCTGAGACTTCCCTGACAATTCACCGTGCCCTTTTTATGTTAGCGACCATCCGGTTGGAACTGTCTCATGAGCAACCTGAAGTGCAGAGGAGTTAGGCCTGTGGACCCAATCTTGACCAATGGGTATATGCTGCTTTTTCCTAGGCTTTAAGCGACATCACATAACACTTTCCAAATAATCGTGGGATGTGAACTCTATTTATTATAGCAATGACCAATATGATTATGCATTGTTGTACTGGCTTTTCCACCTTTCCTGTTCACCCCTCCTCACCCCCAGACCTGTTCCTTGGCTCATTATCACACATAGACTATTGGTATACAAGGCTTTGTTCTTTTAAATATCTGATTTCAGGGAAATCTAGGCTACGAGTGGGGGAACGACAGTCAGAAATTCACAAAAATACAATTCAAAGCAATCCGTGTTCCTTTATACGTATAGAAATGCTGAAAAGAAATCAGAAGAGATTGCATAAAATATGTATGGTGTTTTCTTAAGAAACCCAAGTGTCAACAGTCAAGCAAATGGACAAGATCTTTACTGTCACAGAGTTTTCATTGATATGTGGGGGGTGCAAGTAAGCAAATCAATCAATAAGAAACATCAGGAAATTTGTAAGTGCTATGAAGAAATAAAAACATCTAGATATGTAGAAAGTAGCAGAGATCACTTTAAATTTGTCCTAAGGGAAGGTCTGTTTTAAGATGTAACGTTTAAGCTGACACATGAATGGCATGGAAGACCTGGACTTTATGGAAAAGCCAAGGAAAGTAATAACAACAATCATAACAATGGTTTCAGCTACCATTTATCAAAACTTTAACATTTGCTCTTTTCTGTTTTACACATAATAATCCATTCTAAATCACTTGCCAAGTTGTGTCAAAAAGTGGGCTCCAGAACCAGGATATGAACAGAACCTTCTGACCCCAGAACCCATGCTCTTATCTACTACATTCTTTTGCCTCTAAAGGTCAAAAAGAAGAGAATACCAATGCAGAGTCCCAAAGGCAAGTTTGTGCTTAGTGCACTGAGAAAAGAAAGGCTAGATTAACTGAATTATCATGAACACTTTGGCTCTATGGTAATGGGGGGGTGGGGCCAGGGAAGTAAGAATGATCTATGTGTCATGTAGGGCCTAGTCAGCCAGGATAAGGTATATGGCAATCTTTGTAAGTGAGATCAAAGACATGAGGTAAGGTGGGTTGAACACAATAGAAAATCTGCTTCAGAATTTATATTTATGGGCATTTTGGTGAAAATGTATTGAAGACCTGTGGGATGACTTAATGACTTTTAATGATAAGAAGAAATTGGCTGCCTATTGTCATAAATCCTGGAAATAGAAGAGAGAAACAGACATTCAGTAGAACATTTTGGAATAAACGATATACTGTATATTCCATTAGTGAGCCTGACCTGTGTGGCTCAGTGGTTGAGTGTGGACCCATGAACCAAGAGGTCACTGGTTTGATTCCAAGTCAGGGCACAGGCCTGGGTTGTGGGCTCAATCCCCAGTAGGGGCTTGCAGGAGGAAACCAATAGATATTTCAATATCTATCTCTCTCCCTTCCTCTCTCTATAAAATCAATTAAAAAATAAATTCCAGCCGAAACCGGTTTGGCTCAGTGGATAGAGCATCGGCCTGCGGACTCAAGGGTCCCAGGTTCGATTCCGGTCAAGGGCATGTACCTTGGTTGCGGGCACATCCCCAGTAGGGGGTGTGCAAGAGGCAGCTGATCGATGTTTCTCTCTTATCGATGTTTCTAACTCTCTATCCTTCTCTCTTCCTCTCTGTAAAAAATCAATAAAATATATTTTAAAAAATAAATAATAAAATAAAAAAATAAATTCCATTAATGACTTAATTATTATGACAAAATATATGCTTGCCACATTAGTTTCCCAAACTATTTTAGAATCATAATTCTATTTCACGAATGTCTTTCATGGTTGACTCTAGGGAATGTTGTGAAACTAAAGAAGTGCCTTGCCCTCTGCCTCACATATCTCTGCCTTCCTTCTCTTACACATCATGAACTTCAGAGTGGTTAGGAGTCCCTAATGTGGTGCACTGAGCCTTCCTCTAATATTTCCACTCTTCTTGACTTCCTTTTCTTTTTTAACTATTCACATTTTTTCTGAACTTCAACAACACCTGAGGTTACTTTATCTAAGATTTCTCTTAGCAAATAGTGTGCTAATTTATATGCGCATGCAAATTAGTTAATGATGTCCATGTATTTTTGACTTGCATTTTAAAGTATATTTTATTGTTATAATGTTTTATACTAAATAGGAAGCATAATAAGAATTCTCAGGCTCCAGGTACAAAATTTGTAAGATAAACAAATGGCCCTCAAACTGTATCATAACTTATTATTCCAAAACAAAATGTTCTTTTTATTTTTTTTTTAATACCATTGGGGTGTTTTAACTAGTTATTTTTAGCTTTACTTTTATGTTTATTGATTTTTAATTAAGTAATTGACAACTTATTATGCCTCTTTTGATAAGATATTATAAAACACACACATATAATCCCTAAATCTCACAACAATAACAGTTAATTTGGGCCAGGAAAAGTTCCAGAAGAAATCACAACTGTTTTGCAGCTTTTGAGACCTAACAGGGAATCTCATTCATAGTATTTCCTAACAAATCATTGAAATACAATAATACATTTGTGCAAATCCTGGAAAGAAAGGTAGAATAATCTAGGTTTTTTCTCTGATATTCTGTAATATGGGCGCCACTTGCGAAGGTACAGCTTCAGCCTCTTAGCTAAGTCTTGCTAAGGAAAATGCATGATTTAGAAGGAATACTACCTAATAAAAGAGTGATATGCAAATTAACCATCACTCTGCTATACCCACAAGCCACGCCCACCAGCCAATCAGAGTGAGTATGCAAATAAACCCTAACCAAGATGGCTACAGCCACAGAGAGCAGGAGGGAGGCTTGGGTTTCCAAAGCAATGGAGGAAGCCAAGCTTTCCGCCTGCCCTTGCCAGCCTAAGCCTCCACTCAAAGCTACAAAGTTTCAATTACAGAAGGTAAACAAATCCAAGCAGAAATGGTGGCAGCCACTGAGCTGGAAAGAGCGGGACGCTAGGGTTGCCCCAGGTGATGGAGAAAGCCAAGCTTTCTGCACACTCTGGCCGGCCCAGGCCTCCACTTAAGGCTACAAAGTTTCAATTAGAGAAGATACACAAACCTCAACAGAAATGGCTGCCGGCCACGGAGATAGCGGGAGGCTTGGCTCCGCTCCAGGCTACAAAGTTTCAATTGTAGAAGGTAAATAAATTCCAGATACCAGGGCCTCTGCTTGGGTCACCAGGGGGCGTGGCTGGCCTGCAAACCACCACAGGCCCCTCGCTCAGGCCGCCCCATGTCCCAAGGGAACCCCCACCCTGATCCGGGCCACCCTTCAGGGCAAAACAGCTGGCCCCCACCCATGCACCAGGCCTCTATCCTATCTAATAAAAGAGTAATATGCAGATTGACCATCACTCCAACACACAAGATGGATGCCCCAATGTGGTCAAAGATCCTGCCCCGGTGTGGACACAAGATGGCCAACACAAGATGGGAGGCACCAGGCCTGCAGGGGAGGGCAGTTGGGAGGCACCAGGCCTGCAAGGGAGGGCAGTTGGAGGTGATCAACCCTGCAGGGGAGGGCAGTTAGGGGTGACCAGGCTGGCAGAGGAGGGAAGTTGGGGGCCAACAGGCTGGCAGGGGAGCAGTTAGACATCAATCAGGCTGGCATAGGAGTGGTTAGGGGGTGATCAGGCTGGCAGGCAGAAGCGGTTAGGGGCAATCAGGAAGGCAGGCATGCGAGCAGTTGGGAGCCAGCAGTCCTGGAGAGGGTGCAGTCTGGGCTGAGGGACACCATTCCCCGCCCCCATGCACGAAATTCGTGCACCGGGCCTCTAGTACTAGATAAGAATCTGGACTGTGGGAATCTAATTACAGGACTTTGGACAAAAAGTTATTCTCTCTATATATCTACTTTTACTTATCTATAAAATAAGGAGTGCAACATGCAGCTGTTCAACAAAGATTAGTTTAATTGAAGTACTTGAGATAATCTCAAAGGTTCCTTTTAGATCAAACATTCTGTTCAAAAACCAGCAGTAATATCCTGGCATGACCTAAACCTGAGCTACTTAACCTCTTGGATCATCCTGCTTGGCCGAGAAAGGGTTGAAATGAGTTTGATCTGTTTTGGGCCTCAGAAAATCCCATTGCACTTAGAATACTTTCAAAGTCATACTGTAAACCCCCTTGGACACTTTAGAACTGCAGTTAATTGGAGAGAAATTAATAGTGCCAGAAATTTCTTGAACTCCCTGCTGACCTTTAAGGCTTGATGGGCATTAGGGGGGAAACGTCCAGTTTTCTTTGTATTAACGTATGATTTGCTCACTGAAGTTTTCTGACAAAAGGATAATTGTACATGTAGCTGAGTGATTTTAGATGCAATTGCTTCTGCATGTTCAGCCAGTTAAAGCTGAAGGTTGCTGATGCAAACAATCACAGGTGTGGGAATTAATAAAAATCATAGTAAAACCAGCATGGGAGGAGCCAGTTATGAAATTTGGTGATGGCAGATTTGTGCTTAGCTATTAAAACCAGAACCAAAAGGAATGATTAATCAAGACTTACAATTTCATTAATGCTAACTGTTTATTTTTTCCCAGGGCCAGTGCAGATGTGCTAATGGATAATTGCTTTCTAGATTGCATTATGAAAGAGTCTATAAAATGTTGGATAATTCTGTGCAATTCCCACACTTGAATTCCTCCCACCCAGTGAGATGACAACAACTTCTACTGTCACAAGATAGATAGTCAGGAGCTATTCCAAATGACACTTCTGTAAAATTGATGCCTCCTGGGTCCCAGGAAAGAGCAGTCTAAAATACTTAGCCAACATTACAAGGAGGAGTTTATACTTCAGTTACAGTACCTGGATTATTTGTATAGATTATATAGGTTAAAAGTATATCTTGGAATCATATAAATTGATACCCAAAAGCACTACCAAAGCTTTTTTTCTTTCCTTTGAAGTTAAGTCTAACGTATTATAAGTTAATATATTACAACCATTTTTAACAATTTTTAAAAATAACTCACGATAGTGTGATTTACTGAGTGCTCATGGTACAATATATCAGCACAGAAAAGGTTACTGTTCACTATGCATTTCTGAGCATGCAAATGATCATATTAATGGGAACATTGTCAGGCTGTATAAAATGATAAGCTTCATCTCATAAGATTAACTAGAAAATTCAGATGCCACTGTCACATTCTGCTCATTTTATTAAAACTGAGATGGATCCTTCAATGCAGTGATGCTCAGTTGTTGATACTTATAATTCTTTTGAAATAATTATTTCTCCAAACTTTTACAAATACTCAAACTGGCGTTTAGTTTTATTAAGCTAAAACTGGTTTCATTTTACTAACTTCTCCTTCAATTCATTTAGCAGGTAGCAATCAGAGAACTGAAAACAAAAATATCAGGAGAAAAACAATAAAAAAAATGGTGAACATCTAGCACCCAAACCTAATTTATTTCATGTTGACCATAGCAAGAAGCAGAAATTTAGTATTTCCCCATAAAATGGGGTAGTTGCGCTATTGAAAAATAAAGAGAACTAGGGAGGAGAATCAGCTACCGCTTATCTGAGGCAATTTAAATCGAGTCAGACTGGAAGGAAAGGATAGTAATTGCCTGGTCCCATGTCTCACACACCCATGCAGTCAAACAGGTTTGCTCCAGGTCCTCAGCACTGATCCAGACTGTGGAACTGTGAAGTTGAAAATCTTGAGCGTTGAAGCAGATAACTAAATGGACTTGAACTCTAAGTTCTATTCGAATGAGTTCACTCTTAAGGTTTTCCCAAACCAAAATTATATGATTCTAAGTAGAATCTATTGTGAATAACATGTACCACAGACAATTAATTGAAAAATTATGGGGTCACCTGCCATTTTTCAAAATGAATTGTTCAGTTGGTCTAGATTCATGTCATCAACATAGTGTTATCTGCTGTGGGTGAGTGCCATTTTAAGATTACGTATTTTGAGATTCTTTGTTTTTAACCTTTGCCATTTTAAGTATGATGTGTCTTGCTGTGGACCTCTTTGGGTTCTTGTTTGGATCTCTCTTTACTTCCTGGACTTGTGTGTCTTAAGATTGCATATTTTGGAGAAAAAGAGTGTTTAGCTAGATATGAATTTTGCAGGTCAGCTATTCAGATGAGTTAACTAATGCAATTAGTTATAAATTATAAAAGAGAGAGCTTTTAGAAGATACTATGTAATAAATAGAAGTACAAATAACTGATTTAGAGGTAACTAAGTAGAAGTTGTGTAGATATCAGAGTTATTTAAGGTATTTAACTATTTTTGTAGTTTTATTAAGGAATGGCTAACTCCCTAATTTCCTGATTTATAGGTATTTTCACTTGTGATTAATTTTAATCTGTTTATATTTATTAAATATTTAGTGGATGTTTATTATAGGACCTATAGTAGGAACTGGAGTACAGACTTATCATTGACTTACAATGGGGTTACATTGCGATAAACCCATCATAAGTTAAAAATATTGTATGTTGAAAATGCATTTAATATACCTATCCTACCAAATATCATACCTTAGCCTAGCCTACCCTAAACATGCTCAGAACACTTAACGTTAGCCAACAGTTGGTTAAGTATCTTGTTCCATCTCAAGAATTGCCTTCCTCTTATCATCAAAAGCAGGAGACCCAGATGGGTGTTTTGTAGACATCATGGGATGCAAAACACAAAATACAATATCTGCAAATGCTGGCATGCTGTAGAATATCAGTTGTTTGCCCTTAGATTGTGTGGCTGGCTGGGAGCTTTGGCTCACTGCCACTGCCCAGCATCACAATACAATATGATGCTGCCTCTTACCAGCCTGGGAAATGAGCAGAATTTAAAATCCAAAGTACAGTTTCTACTGAATGCATATCACTTTTGCATCATTGTAAAGTCAAAAATCACTATTCAGATCACTGTAAGTCACAGACCGTATGTAGTTAAAAATAAAATATTCAATTAGAGTAGAAAGAGCTATGTTAGCGTTAAACACAAAATGCCAGGAGATTATATAGAGGAGCAGCTCCTAAACCAACCTGGTGAGATCAAAGATAACTTCCGGAAAATGATAGTGTGTGGTGAGTTTGGAAGAGACTATGAGAGTTAAGTAAAAGAAGAGGAGAGAGGGAAGAAGATGTTGTAAGCCAGGAACAGTATTCTAGAAGCCCTGAGACTAAAAGAGGCTTGAGGTATTTGAGAATCTGAAAGTAATTAGATATGGTGGGAAAAGGATCAGTGAAGGGGCTGGTAGGATGGAACTGGAGAAGCAGACAGGGGCCAGAGGATTAAGGGCTTGTAGATCATGCAGAAGTCTGTGCAACTTCAACTACAAGCAATGCAGAGGGCACGACCTACAAATTCCAAAGTGATGTGGTACCCAGCACAAGGGAATAAATATTTAATTAACACTTTTTAATGTTAATGAGTGTTCTGAATTTGCAATACTGAGCAATATTCACAAGGACTTCAAAGGAAGCAAGCTACCTCCACTTAAGCAGCAGGTTTTGCTCCATTTTTTTTTGTTTTGTTTTGTTTCCTTTCTTTTTACCCTAACCAAACCTAAGCTTCCTTGATTCTTCTATCCCTTAAGTGACTTACAAATTCATTTCATAAATAATTGAAGAGAATGGACTGGAACAATTCTAGCAACTATTGTTTAGTGACATGTTCATTTACTTTATTAAAAGAAATGTTTAATAAAGAAGATTACAGTACTAAATATAGACATTGAACCTAGAAATATGCAGTTGGGAATATGGATAACAGTGATAATTTAAGGGGTTCCTTAATTTAACACACAGCTAGTCTTGAGGCTGGGCTAGTCATTCATTTTCCACAGATGGAAACAGGCTGAGCCAGAATGAGCAAGATTTTCTGTACCTTAAAATGATGCATATCACTACACTTTCTAATGAAATAGCACTGCTATAATTCCTTTAAAATTTTCTTTTCTGCAAGTTATTGGTAAATTCTTTTAAAAATGACTGTAGCCTTTATGTGAAGCCATGTTTTTATGAGCAATGATGGCTTTTGCTAGGCCATAAAATATAATAAGTGGTCTTGGGTTTATGATTTTGTCTTAAAATTTTACATAATGCTGCTGGTTAATGTTTATATTTCTTTCTAAATATATTTATTCCCATTAAATTATCACTAATGTCTGTTCCCTATGGTGCATGACTATGGTCATGGGCCCTTAAAATTTAAAGAGAGAAATCTATATGCATTGAAAATAATGTAAGTATTTTAAGCAGGAATGCCATCTACTTTATTGCCCCTTTACTCTCTCATACTTCTTTCAAACTTTAAAAAAAGAACATTTTCTTTTTCTGGATTTTTTGATATATCAATTTCTTCAGGAATGCCCTAGATATTAATCAAATATTTGTATTTGCAAACTAAATTTAGGTAAGGTAATCACCTGTTTTTCTAATTGGTAGAGTCTCCTACCTTAATAAAATTTTGTGGGATGCAGATTTTTTTTGCAGCTCTGATGGCTGTTTGTACAGAAGCACAGTCCATTCTTCACTATTCCTTTTCACTCACATTTTATTTCATGTATTTTTATTTAATAGTCATGGGGTCACATAGAGTCCCCAAAAGTTCAAAAGGAGAATGGGTATTACTAGTGACTGCAAAGGTATATTTCTGGTCATTGTAGAGTTTATGATAATTATATCATACTAGAGGCCCAGTGCACAAAATCTATGCACGGGTGGCGGGGCAGGGTGGGTGTCCCTCAGCCCAGCCTCCACCTTCTCCAATCTGGGACCCCTCGAAGGATGTCCTACTGCCGGTTTACAGGGATCGGGCCTAAACCAGCAGTTGGACATCCCTCTCGCAATCCGGGACTGCTGGCTCCTAACCACTCACCTGCCTGCCTGATTGCCCCTAACCACTCTGCCTCCCAGCCTGCTTGCCGCCAACTGCCCCCCACCGCTGGCCTGCTTGCCCCCAAATGCCATCCCGTGCCAGCCTGCTCGCCCCCAACTACCCCCCCTGCTGGCCTGCTCACTCCCACCTTCCCTCCCCACTGGCCTGCTTGCCCCCAACTGCCCCCTGCTGGCCTGCTCACTCCAAACTGACCCTCCCCCACTGTCCTGATCACCCCCACTGACAGCCTGCTCGCCCCCAACTAGCCCCCCACTGGTCTGCTCACCCCCAATTCCCCCCCCCCCTCGCTGGCCTGATCACCCCCAACAGCTCCCCCACTGGCTTGATCACCCACAACTGCCCTTCCATCCTGGCCTAATCACCCACACTGCCCTCCCCTCTTGGCCTTTAACCACCTCTACCTTGGCCCCGCCACCATGGCTTTGTCCAGAAGAACGTCCAGAAGGTCTCCTGGAAGGTCTCCCAGTCTAATTAGTATATTACCCTTTTATTAGTATAGATAGAGGCCTGGTGCATGGGTGGGGGCCGGCTGGTTTTCCCTGAAGGGTATCCTGGATAAGGGTGGGGGTTCCCTTGAGGCATGGGGTGGCCTGGGTGAGGGGCCTGTGGTGGTTTGCAGGCCGGCCATGCCCCCATGGGGTGAGGGTCCCTGCTGGGGTGCCTGACCAGCCTGGGTGAGGGGCTGAGGGCTGTTTGCAGGCTGGCCAAGCTCCCCAGCAGGGACCCTCAGCCCATGGGGGTGTGGCCAGCCTGGCTAAGGGGCATTTTTTCTTTATTCTTTTTTTTTTCAGCGCCTCCTTGAGCGGAGGCCAGGGCCGGCTAGAAGCAGGTATCTGGGATTTATTTATCTTCTATAATTGAAACTTTGTAGCCTTGAGCAGAGGCCAGGGCCAGCCAGGGCAGGTGGGAAGCTTGGCTTCCTCCATTGCCAGGGGCAGCCCAAGCCTCCTGCTCACTCCAGCTCCATGGCCGCCGCCATCTTTGCTGGGTCAATTTGCATACTTGCTCCTGATTGGCTGATGGGTGTAGATGAGTGATGGTTAATTTGCATGTTTCTCTTTTATTAGTGTAGATTATTGCATCTGGTAAAAATTGCCCTCAAATTAAGTTTGTTATATACAGGGTGGGGTGAAAGCAGGTTTACAGTTGTGAGTACACTGAATACAGAGTTCTTATATTATTGCTTATTAATTATTATATTATTTTTCATATGAAGAACTGTAAGCCTACTTTTGCCCCACTCTGTAGATGTGAAGAAGTGTGTAATGTTTATAAGCCTGGTCAAGAAAATACATGACTAACAAGACTCTTTCTGTGTTTCTTTTTTTAATCCTCTCCCAAGGTCATGCTTAGAGAGAGAAAGAGAGAAAATATTGTTGTGAGAGAGAAACATTGATCAGTTGCCTTCCATATGTGTCCCCACTGGGGACTGAACCACAACCCAGGTATATGCCCTGACCAGGAATCAAACCAGCATCCTTCTGGTTTGCAGAAAGATGCTCAACCAACTGAGCCACTCAGGCCAGACTCTCTGTGCTTTGATCTTTGCCCCTTTGGGTCTGTAAATTAGTGTCTCATAGACTTTGGCCTTCACTCAGGAACTCAAACACCAGGCCTTCCACTTGCTGTTTCCTTCTCCCACCTTTTCTACTTAACATAGTTTTGTCCTTCACATTTCAGCTTGAATGCCTTCCTCAGGGTAATTTCCCTACCCCACTCCATGAAGTGACTCTCTCTATATTATGCTCTTCCAGCTCATACATTTTCTTAAAAGCATGTACCACTCCTAATCATCATGAATTTATATTTATTTTATCCTTAGTAATAATATTTTTCATTGCAAGTGACAGAAATGGAACTCAAGTGGGATTACACAGTGTGAATACTACACAATATCTGGGCCTCTTTGAGATTCTAAAGAGGCAATACAGAAATCATGTCACCTCTGGGGCTTTGGGTTCTGGAAATAAGGATAAAATTTGTAGGATTTAATTCCTCTCTATCCCATTTATATCTTTTATGCCTGTCTGTGTTTGGTTTTGTCCTATCTTTATTCACATGAACCTTATTCATCTGTTGGATATCACAGTGGCAAGAAGTTTCTGGACACTTTCCTATTGTTTCTAGGTAGAAAAATTTAGTATGGTCCTCTGGGCTAGTTTGGGTCATGTGCCCAACCCTGGACCAATCATAGTGGCTAGAGAAATATGGAGTATTATGATTGGACCAATCAGAGAGACATAGGTCCCTCCTCTAGAGAATGGGGCCTTTTACCATACATAAAGTATATATGTGTGACAAGAACTCACTCTAGAAGTATGCTGAACAGAACAAACAAATAAAACAAACAAACAAACAAAACAAAAACGGTTACCTCTGTGGCATTATTTATTTAATATCCATATTTCATTACAGGTAGGGAATGTTTCTATTTTCCTCACCATTATTTTTTTCTGCTATCTATCATGGGACCTGAAGCACAAAAAAATATTTGATATTTGTTTACTTGCTTGAATAAAAATATATATGCAGAGAAAATAGTTTTCATTGTTTAAGAGGAAAGAGGTTAAATTATAAGGCAACAGATCTTGTCAAATAATGAAAATATATTAGTACTAGTGGCCTGGTGCATGAAATTCATGCACGGGGGAGGGAGGATGTTCCCTCAGCCCAGCCTGCACCCTCTCCAATCAGGGACGCCTTGGGGATGTCCGATTGGGTTTAGGTCCGATCCCTGTGTCAGTTAGGCCCGATTCCACACACATTCCTCTCACAATCTGGGACCACTGGCTCCTAACTGCTTACCTGCCTGCCTGCCTGATTGCCTCTAACCCCTCTGCCTGTCTGCCTGATCGCCCCTAAACCTCTCTGCCTGCCTGCCTGCCTGATCACCCCTAAACTGCCTCTGCCTGCTTGCCCAATTGCCCCTAACTGCCCTCCCCTGCCAGCCTTATCTCACCCCCATCTGCTCTCCCCTGCCCACCTGATCTCACCCCCAACTGCCCTCCCCTGCTGGCCTGATTTCAACCCTGACTGCCCTCCCCTACTGGCCTGATCACCCCTAACAGCCTCTGCCTTGGCCCCCACCACCATGGCTTTGTCTGAAAGGAAGTCAGACATCCAGAAGATGGCCATTCAGCCTGGTCTAATTAGAATATCACCCTTTTAGTAGTATAGGTAGATTATATAGGATAGGATTGCTTAAAAGAGGCAGGGAAGCCTTTTTCATCAGGAGGAGATGCTCTTGGCAGACAAATACATAATCCCTATATTTGGTCTGATAGCCAGCCATATGCACTATACTGCCAAACCAGTTATTAAGAACTTGAACCACTTTCTTACACCTTATACCAAACAGCTGTTGGCCTTAAAACCCCTCCTCAGCTCCCACCTTAGGTTCTGCCTTCACACTTCACCTAGATTAGGTTCTGATTGGTTTCTATGCCAGTCAGTGTCAAAAACTCTGCCTCCTAGGCAGCCATTGGCTCCTCGCACTTCACCCAGATTTGGTTCTAATTGGTCGATTTCTATACCAGTCAGCGTTTCCAGGCCTATCAATGGGCCTGATCAGAGAGGCAGGGCTGATCAGCAGCCCCAGCAGAGGCCCGAGAGAAAGAAAGGCTCAGCTGCTGGCCAGGCCCTAAGAAAAAGAGAGAGGCAAGGGCTGATCAACAGCTGCCACGGAGGCTACAGATCAGACCCTGCTTCTCTCTCCAGGCCTCTCTTCGGGCCTGATCCACAGCTCCCCTCGGCGGTCAGTGCTGGTTCACCATGGTAACCCAGCACTTACTTCGAGTTGGTCGAGCCTTCAGTTGTTTTGGATGTTATGGACCCTGGATTTTTATATATTAGGATAGTGAATGGTATGGAAGTAATTCCTGCATTCTATTTGTGTGTATGCCTATTTGAAAGTGTACTTGCTTGAGAGTTTTAAGCTTTATTTCAAGCAATCAGGCAATGAGACTTGCATGGTGAGAAGAGCATTAGGTGAACAGATGTTATATTTTCAATGAGCTATCCTGCTGAGATCTAATGAGTTATACAGTTCTGTAAACCTAGCTGAGGAGATGTTAGATAATTCTAAACCTAAATATCCCCCAGGTCTTTGGGATGACAACTTTACATCTCCCACTTAGAATAACCACATTCACTGCCCGCAGGCAGAAAATGACCCTATATCTATGTTTGCACCTAAATGTGGATGACATTGACACAGTCAGCATAAGCATGGGAAACAAAGTCCTTCTGAGGATCTTTGACTGCCTGCCAGCAAGTCATTCCTGCTGGATTGGTTTTAATGCAGTCCTGAGAACCTTCTGTTCATGAGAGTTTTAATTCCTGTAATCCCATGTGAGGCTATTCTTGAGTCTTAATCACTTTCTCAAATTCAACCCTCAGGTCATCCTTGAATCTAACAATAATGTTCAAGATGCAACTGGGTCAAAAAATGCAAAAAAGGCAGCCAAGAGAAAAATAGATGGCCTACAGAATTAAAAGCAATGACTTGAAAAATTCAAAGAACTAACACCATCCTTCTCAAACTCTCCCAAAAAATTCAAGAAGAGAGAACACATCTAAGATAATTTTACAAGGCCAGCATAATCTTAATTCCAAAACCAAACGAAGACAATACAAACAGACAAAATTATAGGCCAATATCCCTGATGAACATAGATGCTAAAATCCTAAAAAGAATATTAGCTAACAGGATCCAGCAATACATTAAAAGATCATACTCTATTTAGTCTGAGGATGCAAAGGTTAGTACAATATCAGTAAACCAATAAACATGATACACCACATAAAAAATTAAGGATAAAACCATATGATCATATAAATAAATGCAGAGAAATCACTTGATAAAATCCAGCACCCATTTATGAAAAAAAAAACCTCTTAGCAAAGTGGGAATAGAGGAGCCATACCTCAACATAATAAATGCCAAATATGACAAACCCACAGACAACATTATACTCAATGGGCAAAAATAGAAGAATTTCTCTTAAGATCCAGTACAAGACAAAGATGCCTGCTTTTATCACTCTTATTCAATATAATACTGGAAGTCCTAACCACAGATATCAGACAAGAAGGAGAAATAAAAGGCATCCACATTGGAAAGGAAGAAGTAAAACTGTCATTATTTGAAGACAACATCATACATATATAGACAACCCTAAAGATTCCACACACAAAAACCACCAGATCTAATAAATAAATTCAGTAAAGTAGCAGGATACAAAATAAATATCAAGAAATCAGTTGCATTTTTATAAACCAATAATGAACTATCAGAAAGGGCAACTAATAAAATAATCCCACTTATAATTGCATCATAAAAATAAATTTAACCAAGGATATAAAAGATGGCTAATAGACATATGAAAAAATGCTCAACATCACTAATCATCAGAGAAATGCAAATTAAAACCATAACGAGGCATCACCTCATGACTCTCAGGATGGTTATCATCAATAAATCAACAAACAAGTGTCAGCAAGGATGTGGAGAAAGGGATTCCTTGTGCATTGCTGGTGGGAAAGTAGACTGGTGCAGCCACTGTGGAAAGCATTGTGGGGTTATCTCAAAAAATTAAAAATGGAACTGTCTTATAACCCAGTGATTATACTTCTTGGAATATATCTGAAGAAACCTGAAACACTAATTCAAAAAAATATAGTACTCCTATGGTTCATTGCAGCATCTATCTAATAATAGAGGAATATGCAAATTGTCCAGGACACTGTCACAGTAACAACCAGCAGGCTGCCTGGGGCGACAAGGCTGGCAGGGGGGCTAGTGAGGGATGACCAAATGACTGAACAGCAGATTGCATGGGGCTACCAGGCCAGCAGGCGGGTTAGTGAGGGATGACCAAACGACTGAACAACAGGCTTTGTGGGGCAACCAGGCTGGCAGGGAGAGCAGTTAGGGGCAATCAGGCCAGCGGGGGTGGGGGGTAGTTGGGGGTAACCAGGCTGGCAGGGGGGGTAGTTAGGGGCAATCAGGCTATCAGGCAGAGGTGGTTAGGAGTGATCAGGCTGGCAGGTGGCGGGTGGGGGTGGGGGCAGTTAGGAGCCAGCAGTCCTGGATTGTGAGAGGGATGTCTGACTGCAAATTTAGGCCTCAGGGATCAGGCCTAAACTGGCAGTCGGACTTCCCCCAAGGGGTCCTGGATTAGAGAGGGTGCAGGGTGGGCTGAGGGGACCACCCCCTCCCGTACATGAATTTCATGCACCAGACCTCTAATTATTTATAATAGCCAATATTTGGAAGAAACCCAAGTGTACATCAGTAGATGAGTGGATTAAAAAGCAGTGGTACTTATACACTATGGAATACTACTCAGCCATAAAAAAGGAAATATTACCCTTAGCAACAGCATGAATGGACCTGGAGAATATTATGCTGAATGAAATAAGCCAGTCAGAGAAAGACAAATATCATATGATTTCACTCATATGTGGAATCTAATGAACAGAATGAACTAACAAACAAAATAGAGAAAAAACACATAAAATAAAAACAACGACTTGACACTGCATCTACAGAGAAAAGAAAGAGATGGAGGTGCAGGGGAAAGAAAAGAGGAGGGATTGAGAGATTAACTGCTACTAAGCACTTACCCATGTGCCAGTGTCATGCTCTACTAGATAGTTTATATTTGAGGACTTTTCTAATCATCTCTTCAAACTAGCTCTTACTCAGTGTGGTAGATAAGAAAATGGAATCTGAGAGAGATGAATAAGTTTCCCTAGTTCACACTAGGTCCCGAGTTCCAGCTATGGCTACTTTATAGGGAATAAAATAAAGAAAAATAGTAAAGATAAAGGGATAAAAGAACCTGAAAAAATTAGTTAAGAAGACACTAAAGAGAGCTATATAGACAGTTATATTTTCAAATTAAACTTTTTTTTCATTTGAATTCTGTAGTTGCATCATGAAGTACCCCAAAATACATAATTATTTTGTGGGAATAATTTAACTTAAAATAGGAAATGTATTAGAAAAGATCTAGTTATTTATAAAAGTTATTACATATGAAAGCTTTAATTTGCTAGAGACATTTATGCTAGAGACATTTTTCTCTGTGGGGAAATCTGAATTATTTTTTTAAATCTTTATTGTTGAAAGTATTACCATTTGACCTCTTCTAGCCTGCCTCCACCCCCCACCCCATGCCTTCCCCACCCTATTGACTGTGTCCATGGTTTATGCATATATACATACAAGTTCATTGGTTGATCTCTTTCCACCCACCCTCCTCTGCCTTCCCTCTGAGGTTTGATAGTCTGTTCCATGCCTCTGTGTCTCTGGATCTGTTGAGTCATGCAAACAATCTTGAAGGCGCTAACTTTACCCCCTTTGGGTGTCTAAGCGGTATTTAGATCTCATGTGAAAGAGAATATTCATGCACCTCTTACAGAGACTGCTAATTCCAAGTATAGCACAAAAAACTCTTTCATGAAATAGGCCCATTCTACAAAATATAGTGATATCCTTGTTGTTACATTAGATGTTGTTTTTCAATGAATCTAGTCTCTGCAGGTTCCCTTGTAACCAAGTAGTCTAATATTGTGTGTAATAATTATTGGGCCAACATTTGAATGCATGCTACTTATCTAGATAGTTCTTTTACTGTTTTAAAAATTAAGTGTTAATATTTTTTTATTCTAACTACTGATTCTTCAGGCCTTCTTATTGTATGATCCCTTTTAAGCATCTCATTCATCAAGTATCTCTTCCTTTTGTCCTCTTTCCTTTCACCTCTGTCAGTTCTAGTACTTAAAAAAAAATCAATGTCTTGAAGTTTCATTCTGGTTAAATGACAAACTCATACTTACATTTAACTAGGTTAGGAAATACTGTATATCCAGAACATAGTTGGCTGAGATTCAGAGTTCAAGCCTTGTCTCCTGACAGAAAGTGGGAGCTACAATCCTAGATCTAGATGTAACACTAGGTGTGCCAGACACTGCACTTTGCCTACCCAACAATTACTATTCCCTTCTCCCTTTACTAAGGCACTCCAATTTTGTTCAAGAAGAGAAATTGCCCAGCTCAAATTCTCCTTGTCCCAGCCTATCTCATAAGTAGAGATAGTAAAGCAGGAATGCAGAGCCTCAACCTACGAAGATTTTGTCAACAAGACGCACTAGCCCTAAACTAAATGTATGGTGTCATATAATAAACCATTCTAAACTATTCTTTTATTTGGTAAAGTTGGAGTTTGGGCAAATGGGGCCTGACAAAATGTTAATTTATTAATCCCTCATCCTAATGGTCTTAGCCACTGGGACCTAGGCACCATTCTTTCTGGGATAAATCAAGCAAGTTGATATTTAAAAGCCCACTTGGGCAAGTAGCTGCAAATATTTGTGGAAGATGTGTACTGAAATCATAACATACACAACTCATACTACTGAATTTAGGAGTCTGTAGCCAGGACAACCGTTCTTTGATGCTTTGAATATGCAGCTTCAACTTGACCTCAGGCCTGGGATCCCTAATTTTTTTCTAATGCTTTATGGGTGATAGCCACCAATCAGCCATCTGGATTGCTATCTGATGGTCCTGTTCTTACTCCTATTCCATAACCATGAACTATGTAGAAAAAAAAAAGGATTTTTTTAAATCTTCTACATAGGATGGAAAGCTATGTAAATTAGTGAATGGTGTGCGTTTTTGTTGTTTTTATAGTCTCTGAAACCATTCATTTCTGTGACATTAAACCTTACTCTTCTCTAACCTTAGTCAAGTTGGTAGCACCATTGTGCTTGCTCAACTCACTCCCTTATCATGTTCTCTCGGAAGATATGTTATTGTTTATTTGCACCCAAATGGGAATGTAACTCAGTCAATCAAATTTTAATTGAGGCCATAATAATTATTGTACCCTGGGGAAATAAACAGTGAGCAAAAGAGACATGGTTCCTGCCTTCACAGAACTTATATTTTGTAGAGGAAGGAAGACATTAGGAAATACTTTAGATTGACTTTTAAGTAATTAAATACCTGGTGGCTGTAGAAAGGTGACAAAAAATGCTTTCGGTTTTTTTTTTTCTTTATTGATTAAGGTATTACATATGTGTCCTTATCCCTCCATTGCCCCCCTCCCAACCCCCCAATTCATGCCCTTACCCCCTGGTGTCTGTGTCCATTGGTTAGGCTTATATGCATGCATATAAGTCCTTTGGTTGATCTCTTCCCCTTACCCCCACCCTCCCCTACCTTCCCTCTGAGGTTTAATGGTCTGATTGAGGCTTTTCTTTCTCTGGATCTATTTTTATTCATCAGTTTATGTTGCTCATTATATCTCACAAATGAGTGAGATCATGTGATATTTATCTTTCTTTGACTAGCTTATTTCGCTTAGCATAATACTCTCAATTCCATCCATGCTGTTGCAAATGGTAAGAATTCCTTCTTTTTCACCACAGCATAGTATTTCATTGTGTAGATGTACCACGGTTTTTTAATCCACCCATCTGCTAATGGGCACTTAGGCTGTTTCCAAATCTTATATATGGTAAATTGTGCTGCTATGAACATAGGGGTGCATATGTCCTTTCTATTGGTGTTTCTAGTTTCTTGGGATATATTCCTAGAAGTGGGATCACTGGGTCAAATGGGAGTTCCATTTTTAGTTTTTGAGGAAACTCCATACTGTTCTCCACAGTGGCTGCACCAGTCTGCATTCCCACAAGCAGTGCACAAGGGTTCCTTTTTCATCACATCCTCACCAGCACTTGTCATTTGTTGATTTGTTGATGATAGCCATTCTGACAGGTGTGAGATGGTACCACATTGTTATTTTGACTTGCATCTCTCGGATGATTAGTGACTTTGAGCATATTTTCATATGTCTCTTGGCCTTCCTTATGTCCTCTTTTGAAAAGTATCTATTTAGGTCCATTGCTCATTTTTTGATTGGGTTGTTTGTCTTCCTTTTGTTAAGTTGTATGAGTTCCCTGTAAATGTTGGAGATTAAACCCTTATTGGAGATAACATTGGCAAATATGCTCTCCCATGCAGTGGGCTTTCTTGTTGTTTTGTTGATGGTTTCTTTTGCTGTGCAGAATCTTTTTATTTTGATGTAGTTTCATTTGTTTATTTTCTCTTTAGTTTCCATTGCCATAGGACCGTGGTCGGCAAACTGCGGCTCGCGAGCCACATGCGGCTCTTTGGCCCCTTGAGTGTGGCTCTTCCACAAAATACCACGGCCTGGGTGAGTCTATTTTAAAGAAGTGGCGTTAGAAAAGTTTAAGTTTAAAAAATTTTGCTCTCAAAAGAAATTTCAATCATTGTACTGTTGATATTTGGCTCTGTTGACTTATGAGTTTGCCGACCACTGCCCTAGGAGCTGTTTCGGTGAAGCTATTGTTTTGGCATATATCTGAGATTTTGCTGCCTGTGGATTCCTCTAATATTTTCATGGTTTCCCATCTTATGTTTAAGTCCTTTATCCATTGTGAGTGTATTTTTTTGTGTATGGTGTAAGTTGGTGGTCTGGTTTAATTTTTTTGCTTGTATCTGTCCAATTTTCCCAACACAATTTATTGAAGAAAATGTCTTGACTCCATTGTATATTCTTTCCTTCTTTGTCAAATAACACTTTCTTAAGGAAATGATATGCAAGCTGAAAAATAAAGCATTGATTGAAGTTTCATGGGAATGATTTTTTTTCAAGTGAACAAAATTGCATCTGGAAGACCTGAGAATAGGAAAGTTTGAAGAACAGAGAGCCTTCCAGCTTAGATGGATGGAGAGGAAAAAAGAGAAAAGGCTCAATATGAAGCAGAGATGTAAGCAGGGATAGGACTATACAATTCCATTTACCAAGATCAAGTTGATTTTAAGCTGTGCTTCAAATTGTCAAATAATGGGGCTTTCCTAGAGTAAACATCTTTCCAGCATACAAAGAGTATTTTTGGAAATTGAGAATATCTTTTGTCAGGCTGACCCTCTCAGGAAAAAAAAGCCCATGTTTTCCAAGTCACATTAGAAACAACTGAAGTGGAGTTGCCTTTAGGGATGATTTAGGTAACTGATTCTCTGGTACTTATTTTTGTTGAGGGGAACATATGATTCTACCACTAAAGAATAAAATAGTGAAAACCATGTAAGTTTACTAAGGTTCAATTTCCTTATTGTGCATATCGGGACTAATACTACCTGCTCCCAGGGTTGAAGAGTGATTATGTGTCAATCAATTTAGTAGGAAATCTTTGAAAATACAAACTATGCAGAAAATGCCAGGAGTTATATGAATGCTACATTTCTATATAACCTTTGTGTGAGATTTGCTAACAGCCCAAAGAACCTGGATAGTTATAACCATAATAGCTTACATTTGCTAAGTCCTTATATGTATCCAGTCCCTTCTAGTACTCTATTACTATTCCATTTTGGAGATGCAATGAGGCTTAGAGAATGGAATAAATTGCTCAAGATTTCATAGCAAATAAATAGTGAAGCTGGCTTTAAATCAAGTAGTTGTTTCAAAAGTTGTATTTGACATGAGCCACTGTTCAGAAGTATAAAGTTTGTCCATAAGGACCTCTACACCGTCTCCATATATTCTTTTCTTGCTCCATTCATCAAAACTGTATACCCATAAATAATATAAAATACAATCACATTAAAGGTTATGTTTTTTTGTGATTGAATCTTTCCCTTGTGGAGTCTAAGCATTCCTATAGGAATGATTATCAGTGGAATTAAAGGGGTTATCAAGAGAGGCATGATGGTACCATTGTATCCTTTGTTGGGTTTTCAAATAACCTTATACATGTGGTTCCTAGTTAATTGCAAATGAAACCTCATACATAGACTATTGGATGATTCAGGATTTCTCGTTAACTGAGTCTAGGAAAAATTGTTCTCCCAATATTAAGCGAAGTTTATTCTAGGAAACAAAAGCATAGAGTGGAGGATTTACTGCAGTTTATTTTTTATCTGAAAAGCAAAAGGCTCTTCTTAGACAATTTTAAGGTTCCATTTGTTTCCTTCTTGAATCTATATGAATTATCGATCTGCCTTTCCTTTTACCTTTTAAAGCAGAATATAGGAGAGTGTTCATTTTCTGTTAAAATGGTAAAAATGATGGTAAAGATGTACTGTTTCCTAGGCGAAATTAAAGGATACCCTAGACCAAGGATTGGCAAACCAAGGTCTGTGGATCAATCCTGCCCACAGGCTGATTCTACAGAGTTTTATCGGAACACAGCCACACGCATTTGTTTTCATATTGTCTATGGCTGCTTCTGCACATCGCTAGAGCTGAGTGTCTCCAAAGAGACTTTATGGCCCACAAAGCCTAAAACTTTTACTCTCTGCCCACCACCACTCTATATAAAATGAGAATTAACTAGATAGTACATGTATTACAGAAAGGCAGTTTGAGGGTCACTTTTGAGTGTCAGGCTTGCCAAAAAGGCCAACAAGCCTAAGTGGGGGAAAAACAAGAAGGCAGTGGGGATGTTGCTGACACAGTCAGAGAGCAGAGTGGGATAAAGAAACAGAGTGCACTGACTGAGCAGAGCAAAGAGAGGGAGCAGGGCGTGGTCACGGAGTAGGAGTAGTCAGGGACAGAGAAGTATAATGGGGCAGAGGGTGACCACACAGTGGAATGTAGTCAGACAGCAGGAGCTGTTTGTAGTCAGTCAAGAGGTTGAATGCGGTCATGAAGAAGGGTGTGAGTGTAGTCAGAGACTGTGGGTAGTCAAGGAGCATGGTATACTACCTGCTCCCAGGGTTGAAGAGTGATTATGTATCAATCAATTTAGTAGAAAACTTTGAAAATACAAACTATGCAGAAAATGCCAGGAGTTATATGAATGCTACATTTCTGTATAACCTTTGTGTGAGATTTGCTAACAGCCCAAAGAACCTGGATAGTTATAACCATAATAGCTTACATTTGCTAAGTCCTTATATGTATTCAGTCCCATCTAGTATTCTATTACTATTCCATTTGAGAGATGCAATGTTATTAAGTCACAGTGCAGGGAGGAGTTTTGAATACAGTCACAGAGCAGAGGATCATCACGCAGTGACCTGTACTCCAGGAGCAGAGTGTAGCCAGGTGGCAGATTGTAGTCACAGCACAGAAGAGTGCAATCAGACAACAGGTGTAGTCAGGGAGGAAAGTATAGGCAGAGAGCTAAAGGTAGTCAGGGAGCAGAGTGCAATCAGGGAGAAGGGTACAGGCAGGGGGCAGAGTGTTGTTAGGAGCAGGATGGAGGAAGACAGCACAATATGATAGGGAGTTGAATACAATCATAGAACATTGTAGGTACAGAGCTCAGTGTTGCTGGGAGCAGAGTACAGCCAGGGAGCACAGTGTCATCAGGAATCAGGGTGTAGTCAGGAAGGCAGGTGCAGTCAGAAAGGCAGGGATATAGCCAAGTGAGAGGGTGCTATTAGGGAGTAGTATACAGTTCAGTTCCCATCTGTATGGTCAGCAATGTGTGGCCAGCAAGCTGGGTGCAGTCCTGGGAAAGTGGATAGGCAGAAAGCAGGGAGTAAGGTAGGATGTAGAGTGTGATAAGGGAGCAGAGTGTGGTTAGGAAGCAGAATGTAGGCAGAGAACAAGAACAGTCCAGAAGCAGGATATAGTTCGGGGGCAGGTGTGGTAAGAAAGTGGATGTGGTCAGAGAGCTGTTGTAGCCAGGCAGTCCCGAAGCCAAGTGCTGAGACTCAGAGAGGCAGCAGGCAGGCCTTGGTAATACTGAGACACCAACTTTGCACTTTAATTCTAGGTCACGGTCTGTTTACCCTCTGGGCTCCCCACCTTAGCCCTACATAGAGAGGCATCAAGTGCCTATTTTGAGCCAGGCACTGTGCTGAGTGTTCTTCCACCTGCTGGCTGCACAATTGCCTAGAGCAAGGACAGGTGTTATTATTGCCTAAAGGAAATCTGAGCTGCAAGGATGGAAACGGATTGGTGAGTGATGCCAAGGCACTGGCTCTAAGGGGCCATGCTTTGTGTTTATGCAAATAAGAATAAGAATAATTATGCAACTCAATCCACATGTACCTGCCAGCCATAGTCATTGTGCTCAATGTTAGTTGGAACTCATTGTGTATCAATAAAAGAATAGCATTTTATGTCATGAAAAATGCTTTATTCAAAATGGTTTGTCAGCTTTAAAGACTAAAATAATGTTGTACAATAAATGAAACCTTGAGTAGTTGGAGGGTTTTTCCCCATACTGCCAGCTGTTAATATAATTTGACAATATACCTAATCAAAATCACACAGCTTAATTGCCTTTGATGCATTCATAATTATATTTACCGGGACTTTAATACACAGTGCACAACACACACATGCACTTTGATACACAGCACACAGAATCCTCCTGCACATGAGGAATTATAAAATAATTTAAATAGGTGGTTATTAGAAGGCAAATGCTACAGTGAGGGTTTTTTTTTTAAACATTTTCATGTTATGTCTTGGGATAAATGTCTTTATTTTTCCTATATATTGTACCTTAGCAATAAGCAGTTCATCTAAATATCTAAATGTGCTGAGTAAATCCAGCTAGCAGGAAGCATTTATTGCCTCATAAAATGAAATTGAATGAAGCTGTCAATCGGAAGAACAATTAAACCATTTGACTAAGTTGTTAGAAACAACAGAATTTTCTTGGAAACCGTAGACTTTCAGGAGAACGCAATTTTGGGGTAAGCATCCATGAATGCACAAATATCCTGCATGCTGTCAGTCAGCACAGATGTCTGAGAAAAGACAGAGAGGAGAAGAATGTGGTCCGTCTTCCCTGCTCTGGGAAGGGCCTCCGACCCTGCTTTTGGAGCAGCTTTTGTTTGTATCCAGAATCTGTGACACTAAAGCCCTCTCAGCAAGCAAAGCAAGCAGTGGAGTCAAAACCATAATCAGCACAAACTTGTACAACTAGTGTTTAGTAATGAGGGATTCATCCAGAAAGCACCTCATTGACTTTCCTAATCTGTTACTAAGTCAACAATAGATTAATATGCTGGTTTCCTTCAGGAGAGACCACCTCTCTATATAGGTTTGTTTGGCAAGTTAATTTCTACAGCTTTCAAATGGCATTTATTTTATTTTTTAATAGTGCAGTTATTCATTCACTCACTCTATGAATACCATTCAGTTTATTTACTGTCATGCACAGCTTAACAATGAGGATATGTTCTGCAAAAGGTGTTGTTAGGTGATTTTGTTGTTGTATGAACATCACAGAATACACTTACACAAATCTACATGGGATAGCCCACTACACATCTAGGCCATATGGTTTACCACCTTTGTATATGCGGTTCATTGTTGACTGAAATGTAGTTATGCCGTATTTACTTTAATTTTGTCTTCGGTTTTGTTTTCCATGAAAAGTTGAGTTGGTATTTTATGAGAACCAGGCAAACTATACATGAGGCAATCTTTTGAATGTTTTTCTTAAAATTACAACCTATCCATCTGTTATTCTATTATTTAAAATAAACATTTTATTTAGTTGTCAGGCAAATTTCATAGTGTATGCATTTACTGGGACATGTTTGTTACCAGAAAGGATCCTGCTGTCCAGTATTACCTGAGCAGTGAGTGCCCAAGTGGGGATCAAAATCTGGGTTGTTATTCAAGGAACCACGCTACATACTCGAAACTGCAATAATATCCTTCATCCTCATGGTTATCAAGTTCGTGCTGACTTGAGTAGAAAGAGAATATGCCATTTAGGTGTGCTGTTATTTATTTGTCTATGCCATAATGACTTTTAAATCTTTGAATGCCTTGCTCTCCTTTACAAATCTACTACTATTCTACTCAAGCTGGTGTAGTCATTGACCCACATGTACTTGCATAATCTTACCTCTATGCAGGTTTTTTTTCCCTAAAAAAATTTCCCTTTTCACTCATTAAAATCATACTCATTATGAGGACCCAGCTAAATATTTACCTGTTTTGTAAAACTTTTCTGAATACCCAAGCCTCTGACTATTTGTGTCACTTCTTCTAGGTGCCTTTGATGTAGCTGGTACCTCTAAGTTAGCCACATTCACGTGGCCTGTTTAAATCTTACATGACACAGGCATGTTTAGTAACATATTTGGTCACTCATTCTACATGGTTAAAGGCTGTGGTCACAAAAGTTGCATCTTTGTGAACAGAGAATGGTATTAAGCAAACATGGTCTGCAGATATTTTCCCACTTGAGATATACATGGCTGGATTCCATACCTGGGGTAGAGGTTAGTCAGAAAAATAGCACTAGCTATCAAGAGGTCAAGGGTCAAGTTCATTGCAGCAGCCACAGCCTACATTTCTTTCTCACTGACTCACCTGAAGTTGTTACAGCAGAGCTGGGATTTTTTTTTTCTTTCATTGCCTTCTTCTCTCATCTATAATAAAAGCATAATATGATGCTAATTAGACTGGACATCCTTCCCGACAAAGCTGGGGCTGTGAGGGAAGCCCAGGTCCTGGATGGATGCTGGAGAGAAGCCGGTGCTGGCAGCCAGGGGAAGGAAGACCTACTCTTGCATGAATTTCATGCATCGGGCCTCTAGTTAGACTATAAGAAAGATTAATTCATATTGGTTCAATTTCTTTTTCTTATTCAGGGAAACAGAACTTGTTAAACTTGAGAATCAAACTTTCTTCTCTCCCTGTAGGACTTAACAGACCAAAATTATCTTTGAATTTCTTATATTTTTAACAAAATCCCATTATCAAACCCTGTTACCTAACCCTTATATAGTCTGTATGGCTACGCTTTTTAAGGGGCTAATAGAATATATACAGTAGAATATGTATATTTGGTGGTAAATACTAACATGTCACTCACCCTTTTTCCTGTTTTCACAGGGTTAAAGGCCAAAAACAGAACTTCACAGAAAAATGTTCTGTGAAGTCATTTATTTGCCAATTAACTTTTACTTATTTGTATTGAAAGTTTGCACCTGCAGACACTATCTTAGTTTGAACTATTATAACAACATACCATGATATAAACAACAAATATATAATTCTCACAGTTCTGGAGGTTGGGAAACCCAAGATCAAGGTGCCAACAGATTTGATGTTTGGATAGGGCCCTCTGTCTGGCTTTCAGACTGCTGCCTTATTACTGTATACTCACATGGGTTGGTGGGAGAGTGATCTTTGTTAAAGGGGCACTAATTCCACTATGAGAGCCTCATCCTAATGACTTCATCTAAACCTAACTACATCCCAAAGACCACATCTGCAAATACCATTATCCTGGGGATTAGGGCTTCAAGATATTGATTTTGGGGGATATAAGCAATCACTCCATAACAGAGACCTTATAATTTTTGGAGCTAGGGATCCAATCATTACCTTTGCCTTTATCTCTGATTTCCCTCTGACCAACCCACTGATTTGCTCATATGATTTTTCATTTAGCCAATAATGATTAAGGGCTTTTTTATATCTTGAACTGTGCAAAGCGTTGGAGACACAGAGATGAATAATATCAGGCATTAGCTCTGAGGGCCCTCATTTTCAATCTAGGGAGAAAGAAATCTATTTAGATGGGGGAAATGCTAGAATAGATGTTCATGGTGCTGTGGGAATACTACTATTAAGAGTGACTAACTTTGGTATTCAAAGGTGTGTCATTCAGTAGGGCAAAAACCAAATGAGAATAAATGAA